>NC_083534.1:1290000-1890000 GCF_032362555.1 Amyelois transitella
ACACCGCAACCGGAGAGGGATTATTTGGAAGCGGCTATAAGGACGGTTGTTCAGATTCACATATGCGAAGAGATAGCCGGTGATATATTGCTGTTTTTGACCGGTCAAGAGGAGATTGAGGATGCTTGTAAGAGAATCAAAAGGGAGATTGATAATCTGGGGCCTGATGCCGGGGAGTTGAAGTGTATACCTCTGTATTCCACACTGCCGCCTAATCTACAGCAGAGGTGAGTTATGTTTATTTTAGGCTTGACTTAGTTGTAAGTGAGGTGTAGTTCACTTATCGAGGAAGGCTTTAGGCTATATAACATCACTATACATCATCATGTGAAAAAAACGGGAAAAATTATTCATCCTTGAGGGCTTCAATGACGCCCATAATAACAATTCCACGCGGACGAAGTCGCGGGCACAGCTAGTAATGTAATATTTATTTTCATTTCTATCATTAAGCCGAATGTGGCCATTTAGTCTTTTCAAGACTGTTGGCTCTGTCTACCCCGCAAGGGATATAGACGTTATTATATGCGTGTATGTATGTATTATTAGTATTCACAGAGACGGTAACTGTGGCGCAGCGGTAGTACGCGTGTCTGTGACACCAGGGGACCTGGGTTCGAATACCGGCCAGGGCATGATGAGAAAATAACTTTTTCTGTTTGACCTGGGTCTTGGATGTTAATCTATAGAAGTATTTATTATAAAACGTGACCGTATGTATGGATATGTATATATATATATATGTATCTTTCGCAGAATATTCGAACCGGCACCACCGAATCGCGCTAACGGCGCCATCGGCCGCAAAGTGGTCGTCTCGACCAACATAGCGGAGACATCGTTGACGATAGACGGTGTTGTGTTCGTGATTGACCCGGGATTCGCTAAGCAGAAGGTTAGATACAGCTTTACCTGACGGCCTCTGTGGCGCAGCGGTAGTAGTACGCTTGCCTGTGACACCGGAGGTCCCGGGTTCGAATCCCGGCCAGGGCATGATGAGAAAAGAACTTTTTCTGATTGGCCTGGCTCTTGGATGTTTATCTTTATAAGTATTTATGATAAAATATACTTTGGTTGAGTTAGTATCTCGAAACACAAGTCTCGAACGTACTTCGGGGCTAATTCAATCTGTGTAATTTGTCCCGTATATATTTATTTATTATCTCTATTCAATATTCGAACAATTCGAATAATAGTCTGGTTCGAATATTCGAATATCAAATCGGTATTATTTGAATATTCGGTGAATTTCCTGAACACGTAACTTAGAACTTGTATGTGCATGAAATTAAAATTTCGAATCGCCTCTCGACATGATTGGTATATTGATTTTCACTTCGAATAATTTGAATATTTTCCTTAAAAATTGCAAGCCGTATTGACAAGTGAACCCCTCCCCCCTCCGCCCCCCAGGTGTACAACCCGCGCATCCGCGTGGAGTCGCTGCTGGTGTCGCCCATCAGCAAGGCGTCTGCGCAGCAGCGCGCCGGCCGCGCGGGCCGCACGCGCCCCGGCAAGTGTTTCCGTCTCTATACGGAGAAGGCGTACAAGAACGAGATGCAAGACAACACTTATCCGGAGATATTGAGGTTTTTATGATGTGTTGATGATGATGATGGTTTTTGTTGTGTTGTGATGTGTGTGTATGGAGCGTTTTATACAGGGTGACTTTTAATTCAACTGCATAAATTTAACTGTTAAGTGTACTCATCTAAACGATATTTAAAAAAGTTAAAAGAAAAATATCGGTTCATATTTCAGAAAGTACGAAAAAAATAAAAATATAAAAATCCACGATCCTAAATACGTCATATCACCACGGCCGGCGGAAAAGCGTCGCGTAAGATTCAGAGGTCAACGACACAATTCATTCAGCTGAGCGATCTCGAGAACACTGTACTTTACTTGATCTTGATACTAGAAAAATAATCTATTTTTCAGACATTTATTTACATGTTTAGTTTTAATTTCTTTTTGTAGTAGGTATTGGTCTTTAATAAAGCGTGTGACGTAGTTTTTGAGGGTTTTTAAAATGTGATATTGATGATGTTAAATTTAAATAAAAATAGGCTCAAACGGCTCAGAAGCATGGGTATAGTCTATGTTTAAAAGGATGCAGTTGTTTTAAATGTCACCCTGTATACAAAACTGGCTGTCCCGGCGAAGGTTGTTTTGCCATATGAATTATATTAAATGACTGATTAATATAACCATACTCGGTGCCGTGTGGTTCCCAGCACCAATATAAAAAAAGAATAGGACCACTCCATCTCGTTCCCATGAATGTCGTAAAAGGCGACTAAGGGATAGGCTTATAAACTTGGCATTCTTCTTTTGGGCGATGGGCTAGCAACTTGTCACTATTTGAATCTTAATTCTATCTTAAAGCCAAATAGTTGAACGTGGCCCATCAGTCTTTTCAAGGCTCTGTGTAGCCCGCAAGGGATATAGACGTGACTATATGTATGTATGTAGTGTAAAACTAAAGGCCGCCCGCGACTTTGTCCGCATGGATATTTACTGATAGTGTAAGACTAGAGGCCGTTTCGTCCGCACGGAAACTTTATCAATCCCGCGGGAACTCCGAGATAAAAAGTGGCCTATATGTTATTCTGGGTCTTCAGCTAGCTATATACCAAATTTTTTCGTGATCGGTTCAGTAGTTTTTGCGTGAAAGAGTAATAAACATCCATACTGACATCCTCACAAACTTTCGCATTTATAATATTAGTAGGATAATAGCGGACCCGAAATACTCGGTTATGTTAAAAATATTTATTTATTTACTAGCTGTCCCGGCGAACGTTGTTTTGCAATATTAATATTTTTTTAAATAATTTCTAGTTAAAAATGTTTTAAGGTTGGACAAAATAAATGTTGGCCGATTCTCAGACCTACTCAATATGCTAACAACATTTCATAAGAATCGGTCAAGCCGTTTCGAAGGTCGGTCAAGGTTTTCGTTCGGGAACGAACATCGTGACACGAGAAACCATTGCATTTACCAATTCAAACTTAGAATCTGTAATTTTGCATATGTCCAAAAAAATTGTCCAACTTCACCAATAAGATAGTATATTCGTATGAAAAACTTGCCATAGCGCGTTCTAATTTCGAAACAGCGCCATCTGTTGGAGTACACCTTGCCGTTTCCACAAAAAACTCAGGACCTGTAATTCTGCAGTTAAAACGAACGCAGACTTTTTCTTTTGTAGTTAATGCCCATAAAATGACTTAAGTCGGTAGTTTAATATATTCCTATCAGCGATATAATAAGATTTATATATTCCTATGAAAAACTCCCGATAGCGCGTTCTAATTTCGTAACAGCGCCATCTGTCGGAGCAACATATCTAATGCCGCCCTTCCGCCTTGCCGTTTCCAGATCAAACTTAGGATCTGTAGTTTTGCAGTTGAAAAAGCTGGGCATTGATGATTTGGTGCATTTCGACTTCATGGACCCGCCCGCTCCCGAGACGCTAATGAGGGCATTGGAGCTGCTGAACTACCTCGCCGCACTTGGTAAGCTCAATATACTTACATATAAATATAAAAACATGTGCCGTGTGGTTCCCGGCACCAATACACAAAAAAAAAAAAAAAGAATAGCACCACTCCATCTCTTTCCCATGGATGTCGTAAAAGGCGACTAAGGGATAGGCTTAGAAACTTGGGATTCGTTTTTAGGCGACGGGCACGGTCACTATTTGAATCTCAATTCTATCATTAAGCCAAATAGCTGAACGTGGCCATTCAGTCTTTTCAAGACTGTTCTGGCTCTGTCTACCCCGCAAGGGATATAGGCGTGACCATATGTATGTATATGTATAAACATGTTTATATTTAGCTCTTAATTTTTATAAAAAATTATGATATATGTAAATTATTATGAGACATAGGAACATTGATTACACAATAGAGATGGATGATGACAAGGTCTTTAAACAATATTAATTAGTTAATAACATGATAGAATGCACGTAATTAAATACGTTATGTGTATTTGGTTTTCTTATTTATTTGATAAAAGAAGACTTTGCCCGTTTATATTAAAGTAACTAACTAATATAATAAAATTATAAAAAAGTATAAAGTAGGTTGCGTACAATAAAGAATTACGAAACAGTCATTGGATTTAGAAAAATATGTACAATGGCGGACTTATCCCAATGTAAATTAATATGTCAAGATTATTAGCCTATCTCCTAGTAATGATAAATGTAATTGATTATGGTGAGCAATAAACTTATATTAATGTTTTTCTCAGACGACGACGGTAACGTAAAAACGCGGCTAACGTAACGGTAACGCAACGGTTAACGTTAAACGTAAACCGTACCGTTACGCTTAAACGTTAACGCTCAACGTTACGTAGGGGGAAGTCCCGTAACGCCGGACGGCACCTAGCGCCGGACACTCGTACTATTCAAGCGAGTACAAATCAGTTCGATTCAAAATACAAGTGAAAGGGGTGCCGGGGCATACAGGTACAAGATCACGCGCCGCGCCTCGCCAGCGACGCACACGGCCGCGGCAGGAGTAACAATTTGCTGTTTTAGGCTCGAAATCACGGCGTCACCTAAATATCAATGTAAGTAATTCTAGTATATTTATGCATTTACATTTGAGTGGTATTCAAAGATAAAATCAGTACTCGATTGTTATCCGTAAAATGGTAGAATATTATTACATCTTTTAAACAATTTTAGTAGGTACCATCTAATGAACGAAAATGTGTGTCCCATAGCACCGGACACTAAGTCGTCCCTTAGTGCCGGACAGTAAACATATTGATATTTCTTGTAAGAAATTACGTATTTTATTCTAATTATTTAATTTTGTTTTAGAGTATAGAAGAAAGAAGATAGTTAAAATGGAAGAGGAGAAAAAGAAAGGATCCTGGGATCCACAGAGCTTACAAACTGCTATTGATAAGGTTATGTCAAAAGAACTGAGTGTAAGACAAGCTGCAATGCGATACAATATTCCTAAAAGCACTATACATTAAATAAAGGCCCTAAATCGAGAAGAAGTAACAATGAAACCAAAGTTAGGTAGATTCACTAACACCTTCTCAGCAGAGTATGAAGAAGTCTTGGTGGACCACATTAAAGATTTATCGAATAGATGCATGCCGCTCATGAAAAAGCAGTTTCCAAAATTAGCATACGACTTAGCTGAAGTCATGAAGATTCCTCATCGATTTAATAAAGAAAAAGGCAGTGCTGATAAATAAAAAATAAAAGTCGCAATAAAAAATTACGACTTCATGAAAAGGCATTCTGACATTTCGTTGAGAACACCGGAATCGACAAGCATGATGCGCCCCGTAGGATAAGCCACGCCACGAGTGGATCTCTTCTACGACAACCTTGAAAAGCTGATGAAACAGTACAACATTCACACCCTCAAGAATTTATAACTGTAATGAAACTGGTGTCAGTTGCGTGCACAAATATTTGTCCGGTACTAGGTTCCACTTTCTAAAATTATGTTTTTTGTTACCAAAGTTTGTTTGATAGTATTAATTATTTTATAGCAGAGGTTGCATTTTTGTTAAATTAATTTGATTTCTAACTTTGTTATCTAATATAAGTCATAATTTTATAAACATTCCTTAAATATTTTATGTTTTATTTTGAAATAACCTTAGGTGTCCGCCACTGGGGGACTTCCCCCTACGTTACGCGCCAAACGTTTCAACAATTATTAAGCGATATATAGTAGTATCCTATAATAATGAATAAAAAATTTGAATTTTTTGATCTGTAGTTTTGCAATTGAAAAAGCTTCCCGTATTATTAAAATGGGTGCAAAATTATAAATGTTATTATACATAAAAACCTTCCTCTTGAATCACTCTACCTGTTACAAAAAACCGCATCAAAATCCGTTGCGTAATTTTAAAGATTTAAGCATACAGACAAACAGACTAAAATAGCAACTTTGATTTATACTATGTAGTGATTCCAATGTTTTTCTCAGACGACGACGGTAACCTAACTGATCTGGGCGCTGTCATGGCGGAGTTCCCGCTGGACCCTCAGCTGGCCAAGATGTTGATAGCCAGCTGTAACCACAACTGTTCCAATGAGATACTCAGCATAACAGCTATGTTGTCAGGTGAGTCGCATAGATGGCGCTGTGGTGTAATATTTGAAACGCGCTAGCAAAGTTTTTAAGGATTTTTATATATACATATATGCTGGAGTTTCTAGTAGTAGTCAGCTGTTCCAATATGACACTCATTATAACAGCTATGTTGTCAGGTGAGTCGCATAGATGGCGATGTGGTGGAATTTGAAACGCGCAAGCAAAGTTTTTTCAATGTTTGATATAAATGCAATTTGAATGCTCTTGTAGTAATCAGCTGTTCCAATGAGATACTCAGTATAACAGCTATGTTGTCAGGTGAGTCGCATAGATGGCGGTGTGGTGGAATTTGAAACGCGCCAGCAAAGTTTTTAAGGATTTTGATATAAATGCAATTTGAATGCTCTAGTAGTAATCAGCGTTCTAATGAGATACTCAGTATAACAGCTATGTTCTCTGGTGAGTCGTATAAATGGCGGTGTGGTGGAAATTAGAAACGCGCAAGCAAAGTTTTTACGGATTTTGGATATAAATACAATTTGAATGCTGGAGTTTCTTAATGTCCCGCTGTAATAGTAAATGCCACTCAGGCAAACTATGTTCACATAGTCAAAAAAAAAAGCTCTAGTTTCTAGTAATCTCATTAGTCAGCTGTAATCTCAATTGTTCTAATGAGATATTGAGTCTAAGCACTGTCTACCCCCGTAAGGAGTAAAGACTTGTTTGTATGTTATACACACTATTAATAAAGAGAAAAGATATGTATGTTTGTAACGAACAAACTCAATGACAACTGGACAGAATTTCACGAAATTTAACACAGACATAAATTAGACCTTTGGCAGTGACATTGGTCTTTTTTTTTTTTAAATCTGGAATTTCCCACCTTAGCAAAGACGCGCGCAAGAGTTACTTTTAAAATGGAGTACCTACATAACTTGATTGATTTTAATGTGATTATGGATGATTTTGTCTTTTGTCTTGTATTATGGGCCTATCAGTAGCCTGAAATAAATGGATATTATTTTTTTATTTAAAAAAAAATCTATTGCTTCCGTCCACAGTGCCACAATGCTTCGTGCGCCCGAACGAAGCCAGGAAAGCGGCGGACGAAGCGAAAATGAGATTCGCTCACATAGACGGCGACCACCTGACTCTGCTCAACGTGTATCACGCTTTCAAACAGAGTGAGTTTCGTTTTAGTTAATAGTTATACTAGCTTATACCTACCTGCAGTGTCGTTCGCGCTAATTTAGCGCCACCTACGAAAAATATAAGTGTATATACAGGGTGACATTTAAAACAACTGCATCCTTTTAAACATAGACTATACCCATGCTTCTGAGCTGTTTGAGCCTATTTTTATTGAAATTATACGTCATCATTTTCACATTTTAAAAACCCTCAATAACTACGTCACACGCTTTATTAAAGACCAATACTACAAAAAGAAATTAAAACTTAAAAATGTAAATAAATGTCTGAAAATTAGATTATTTTTCAAGTATCAAGATCAAGTAAATTACAGAGTTGTCGAAATCGCTCAGCTGAATTAATTGTGTCGTTGACCTCTGAATCTTACGCGTCGCTTTTCCGCCGGCCGGGGTGATATGACGTATTTAGGATCGTGGATTTTAATACTTTTATTTTTTTTCGTACTTTCTGAAATATGAACCGATATTTTTCTTTTAAAGTTTTTAAATATCCTTTAGATGAGTACACTTAACAGTTAAATTTATGCAGTTGAATTAAAAGTCACCCTGTATATTAATTGGTGCCGGGTACCACACGGCAAAGTAAATGATACATTTTTTTTTTCTAATGCATTACAGACATGGAGGACCCTCACTGGTGTTACGACAACTTCATCAATTACAGATCGCTGAAGTCCGGTGATAACGTGAGACAGCAACTCAGTAGAATAATGGACAGGTGAATATTATTATAACTCGTTCATCAAAAACAAAAATAAAAAACATAAAATCAGGCTTTGTTCTCGGTGATTAGAGATCAATGATAGAATTGAGATTCAAATAGTGACAGGACCCATTTCCAGAAACAATACATGAAATAAGTGGAGAGAGGTAGTCTCTGCGTACCCCTCCGGGAAAGAGGCGTGATTTTATGTATATATGTATGTATGTATACATAAAATCAGTTCCTTGTTCTCGGAGATTAGAGATCAATGATAGAATTGAGATTTAAATAGTGACAGATTGCTAGCCCATTAACGAAAAAAAGAATCCCAAGTTTATAAGCTTATCCCTTAGTCGCCTTTTACGACATCCATGGTTGATAGCCCATTGCCTAAAAGAAGAATCTCAAATTTTAAAGCCTATTTCTTAGTCGCCTTTTACGACATAGGAATGAGACGTAGTGTTCCTATTTTTTTTTTGTATTGGTGCCGGGAACCACACGGCACTGATAATAAAAATTACGACTTTTATTTACATATCTAATTTCCTATACTTGTGACCTTGTAAATTACACATTACAAGTTGTAATGTTCTGTATATAAATTTAACGTGACGTTTTCCAATACGTCTAGACCTAGGTTTGTCTAGAATAAGTCTTAACTTCTCAGCGTGTTTTAATGTAGGCAATGTGCATTCGTCCACGATTTAGATTTAAGAGATCTATATTTGTAAATTGACGTCCGATGAAAATGCTGCAGTGCAGTTCGTACCGCCGCTTCGTCTACACACGCGCTTTGGATGCGGTAGTAGTTATAATGAGATTTAAGTGATGTGACGTCAATAAGTGATACCTTGTGTCCAATTTTGAAAATAAATCTATTCTATTCTATTTCTCAAATCTTTTCAGATTCAATTTAAAACGGACCAGTACAGAGTTCACTAGCAAAGATTACTACATTAATATAAGGAAAGCACTCGTCGATGGATTCTTTATGCAGGTGAGAAAATGCGAGAAACTAATTGTGTTTTTTTTTTTATTTACGAGAAACTATTGTTTTTTGAGAGAACGAGAAACTTAATGTTTCTTTTTTTAATTCACGAGACACTATTTTTTTGAGAGAACGAGAAACTTAATGTTTCTTTTTTTAATTTACGAGAAACTAATGTTTTGTAATGTATTTTAAATTTACGAAAACAATATTTTTTTGTAATAACGACAAAACAGTTTTTTTTAATGAACGTTACCTTTCGGTTTTCGCGAGGCTGTTGGCTCTGTCTACCCTGTAGGGGATAAAGACGTGATTATATGTATGTATGTGTGTGTTATACATATTAGATGAGTGATAGATAATTTACAACTTTTATTTTATTATTACTTTAATTGTAAATTATATCATCTGTCAACCTTCTTCCTAAAATCATTTATTTTTTCCACACATCAGGTGGCGCACCTGGAACGAACCGGTTACTATTTAACAGTGAAAGACAACCAAGTTGTGCAACTACACCCGTCCACCTGCCTTGACCACAAGCCGGACTGGGTGATATACAATGAGTTTGTTCTCACCACAAAGAATTATATTAGGACCGTCACTGATATTAAACGTGAGTGTTTAGAATGTACCGTTTAGTCCACATTTCTATTCTATTCTAAGTTTGGATATTTGTGAAGTTGTTGAAGAATATGCTGCAGTGCAGTTTGTTATCGCTTGTCTCTGCACTGACGACTCGGAAACGGCAGTAAACTTAGTTTTAAGTTATTCATTTGACGTCAACCAATGTTGTGAAACCAAAAGTTTTGACAATTATTAAGCGATATGAAGTATCATATAATAATGAATAAAAATTTTGAATTTGAAATTTGAAGTGTCAAAACGCTGTGAGATACATGAAAGATGATTTAAAAAGCTATATAACTACTTGAATCTCAATTCTATCTTCTTCCAAATAGCTGAACATGGCCTATAAGTCTTTTCAAGACTATTCGCTCTGTCTACCCCGCAAGGGATATATACGTGACCATATGTATGCAGTCTTCTCAAGTCTGTCGGCTCTGTCTACCCCGCAAGGGATATAAACGTGACCATATATATATGTATGTATCTTATACATATTTATTTTACTTTTTTTCAGCGGAATGGCTCCTAAAAATAGCGCCACAATATTACGAACTGAACAACTTCCCGCAGTGCGAGGCGCGGCGGCAGCTGGAACTGCTCCAGGCCAGGCTCGACTCCAAGCCCTATCAGGAGGGATTCTAGAATAATAAATACACGGTTTAGTCTATATACATATGTTTTATTTGCTTGGGATGAGGGAATGTGTATGTATAACTGGCTGTGTACGCGACTTCGCGTAGAATAGTTAAGGATGAATAATTTTCGCCGTTTTTTTTTTCACATTTTTCATTATTTCTTTGCGACTTTTAGTTGCAGCGTGATGTTACATAGCCTAATGCCTTCCTCGGTAAATGGTCTATTCAACAAAAAAATATTTTTTCAATTCTGATCAGTAGTTTCTGAGATTAGCGTTTAAACAAACAAACTGTTCATCTTTAAAATATTAGTATAGATTATAGACCTTTATTAGTAACATAGGCTACATTTTTTTTATCTGAAATTCCTCATTGTAGTGAAGACCCTCTCAAAAGCTAGTAATATAAATAGAGATCGATAAGAAAAGGATGACGAACAAAACAAAATGAAAGCCAAAAATCCACTAATAAATGCTTTATTGGTAATATTACAATATTTACAGCGAATTTCCAGTCACGAGTAAAAAATAGCCTTTGTCTCTTTTTTTGGTATAGGAGAAAAACGAAGAAAGAAGATAAAAATTATTAAAATCATGAATAAAACAATACAGATGCTGCCATTACAAGATGGAAAATAGAAAACTAATAAAGTTTAATTTGTAGGCACATTACTGAATTATTTCTTAAGCCCTTCTGAAAACATCCTGGCATATGCCTCTCTGAATAGGTACATCAATAATCACATTAATTTCTTTTTTGGAAAACAAAAAATTGTCGCAGTTCCAAATCTCAACGTCATCATTGAATCTTGTCACAATTAGTTCTGTTCCACTTGTAGGAAGTATTGTAAATGTTCAGCAATGTATATATATTTATAGGGCGATATATTCAAAGGAAAAATTATCATGAAACATTCTATTTATAAATAATGCAGGTATTAAACGCGCACTTGACTTCCCTCCATTTTATCGCGGACATTTTGGAATCATGAAATAAAATAAAGGTACATTACGTGCGCGTTTAATACCTGTATTATTTATAAATAGTATAATGCAAAGCTCGAGTTAAAATCAGTTATACTTTCTATATAATTTGCAAAAAATGCGTAGAAGGAATTTCAGTGAGAATTTCCAGTTTGCGCGCTACAAAATATGCATTTAAATCAACAAATTAAATTTACCAAACACCAGTCTTTAAACTACACTAATTTATACACTACATTTCTACTCTATTGGCTATATAACAAACAAAAATAAACATCTATTAATGTACGCGTAATGTCTAAATTCGCAAATGGTCAAATTATTATTTAGATGGGGAAAAAACTATAAATCATAATTGACCATTTCTTACATACAAGTTATAGTTCATACCAATATTTTTATTGCTCTCTTTCTCATACTGATGCGATGAAAAGAGAATGTGTTAAAAAAATAAAATTTAAATCACTTCACCCGTTTGCGAGCTATAATGATACAGACAGATAGACACGTCAAACTTATAACAACCCTCTTTTTCCTTCAGAGGTTAAAAAGAAATGCATTATGTATTGTCATTCACTCTTGTTCCAACGATTTATCAAAACACAGATACAATAAATGTTTTAGAGATGACCATCTAAAAATGCATACACCAATGGAATTTGGAACAAATAAAATTTCTTTGTACACATATAAGTTATTAGTCTGACTATCCTTCTTTGGCTGAAATAACTAATAAGAGATAGCAATAATCTACGTTACATTTCTATATAAGTGCACATCCTTTCAGTAGGTACATAGAATAAAGCAGTTTGTCTGTAGGTATGTTTATATATTTAAAACTACACAACGAATTTTGATAATCAGTTTTTTTATAAATATTATTGATTAAAGAGAAAGGTAGATATATGTATAAATGCTATATATTTGCGGACCTTACAGGGTTTTCGTAACAAAATACACCTATAAATATAATAACTTGCTTGCGAAAATAGTGAATACCTCGCTATTTACAAATTCCAGTTATAATTTTACTACATGTAAGTACAAGATATAAAGAAACACAGGAAACAAATTCAACAACATTATATTTCATGAAACGTAAATCTTACAAAGATTTACATTAAAATGAAAATCCATTTAAAGTAATTACCACATTTACAAATAACACCGATGTGACACTCGCAGATGTAAAATTTTCTTTTGGCGCGAAAATATGTCAATATAATTGAGCCAATCAGAGCGCGTCGTTTGAATTGAACCCGCGAACTGAACGGGCGAGTCAGCACGTGACATTTCGTTTTTTTTTTTATTTGAATTTTATATTGTGTGCTGATACTAGTAAAGAGTTTGTAATCTATGTATATTATTACAGTTTAAATATGAAACTCGTTTTATGTCACTAAAAGTTTTGTGACGTCAATATTTTGAATAAAAATATGTACACTGCATGAATATGTGCTTATAATTTTTATAGGGTAAATAATAGGGAACAAGTTATTCCAACCAACAAACTTCACTTTAACCGTAACTTTAACATAAGATCGTTATTTTATTGAATTTTCAGTTTTAATTCGGAGGTAGGTTGCACTATTCTGCGCCGTCAAGACAAAGGCGACTTGTAAACGTGGTATTACTATAACACTATCTCAATTAGCACTGCACAATCAACAATTCTTCGCAAACACATCGTTTCTCCTCCAAGTTTTACTCTTCAGTGAATGGTGCGCTAAGCTTTAGCGACGCCGACTAGCGCGGGCCGTACGCATCGTTCCCTCAGCTTGTAGCCCACCTTACTCACAGCCACCACTGTCCCGGGTTCAGCTCCTTCCACCTCCTGTTTAATGAATAGAATATCTTCATTTGCTTTTGATAATGGCAGTCGAGAATAGAACCCCTCCATATATTTGTCGTGAAATGCGACTAAGGGACCGGATTATATATACATATATAATATATATACATATATATTTATTAGGTTTCCTCTTGTGGACGATTGGCTAGCAACCTGGTCACTTTTTAAATCTCAATTCCATTACTTAAATCTAATTATAACTACTACCGCTTCCAAAGCGCATGTGTAGATGAAGCGGCGGAACAAACTACACTGCAGCATTTTCATCGGACGTCAATATACAAATATAGATCTCTTAAATCTAAATCACGGACGAATGCACATTGTCTATATTAAAAAACACGAATGAATTTCGAACTAGTTGTTTCAATACGAATATTTCGTCAAATAAATAAAGATAAAATAAAATATGTACACACTGTACAAATTATGTCAACATACATACATATGGTCACGTCTATATCCCTTGCGGGGTAGACAGATCCAACAGTCTTGAAAAGACTGAATGGCCACATTCAGCTATTTGGCTTAATGATAGAATTGAGATTCAAATAGTGACAGGTTGCTAGCCCATCGCCTGAAAAAGAATCCCAAGTTTGTAAGCCTATCCCTTAGTCGCCTTTTACGCCATCCACGGGAAAGAGATGGGAGTGGTCCTATTCTTTTTTCTATTGGTGCCGGGAACCACACGGCACAACAAACATATGTCAACACCATGTCAAAAATGCACAATATAAAATACCTGTTGAAAGAGTGCTTCGTGTAAATTCGGGTCGAATTTCTCTCGCAACGGTGAAACTGCCACTAGCCCGTGTCGCGCGAACACCTGAGAACAAGAGGGAAAACATAATAAATACATACACACATTCATGCATATATCCCTTGCGGGGTAGCCAGAGCCGACAGTCTTGAAAAGACTGATTGGCCACGTTTGGCTTAATGATAGAATTGAGATTCAAATAGGCTTTTAGGCGATTGTCTAAAAGCGAATCGCCTAAAAGAAGAATACCATGTTTTTTATCTTATGGTATGGCTTACACGATAAAAACACGGTATTCTTCTTTTAGATGTGTCTTAGTCGCCTTTTACGACATGGGAAAGAAGGTGAAGAAGATTATTATTAAATTGTCTATTATTTTTGTTTAATAAACAGACAGTTCGATTACTATCATTAAGCCAAACAGCTGAACGTGGCCTTTTTTCAGCCTATTCAATACTATTATCTCTGTCTTCCCCGCAAGGAATATACACGTGATTATATGTATGCATGTGAGTCAGAGGCAGTTACAGAGTATTCAATAGAATAGACTTATTTTCAAAACTGGATACAAGGTATCACTTATTGACGTCACATCATTGAAAGCACCACCAACCTGTGTCAGCTGCGCTCTGGTGAGCCTGACGCCGTCGTGCAGCGACCTCAGAGCTGCCGAGGCTCCGTCCACCCCGCCCTCTGTCAGGGAGCTCTCGGGGACGCTTTCGGCGGCCGCCGCCAGTGTGTCCGCCACCTAAGGGAATAGTGGGACTGATTATTTTCAAGTACATTTTGAAAATGAAAAATATTTTATTTGGAAACAAAAACAAGTACAATTTAAGTAACATAGGATAACGATGACATCTGCAAAGTTATGAAACTGTGTCGCAGATCTCAACGCCCACACGAACGATCTCATTTTATACAAAAAACAAACATATTGTTTATGTCAATGTCAAAAGGCTCAGAGTGATGTGAATATTGGATGTCTATCCCACTCACAAGACAACGAGGTTTATATCGGCGGGCTTCGACATACAAATTGCATATTCACCTTTGTTATTATTGTTCATACATACATAAATACGTAACGCCTATATCCCTTGCGGGGTAAACAGAGCCAACAGTCTTGTAAAGTCCGATAGGCCACGTTCAGCTGTTTGGTTTAACGATAGAATCGAGATTCAAATAGTGACAGGTTGCTAGCCCATCGCCTAAAAGAATGATCCCAAGTTGATAAGTTTATCCCTTAATCGTCTTTTACGACATCCACGGGAACGAGATGTGATTGGTAGGTACCATTCTTTTCTTTTTATAGGTGCCGAAAACCACACGGCACTGTGATAGTGAATAAAGATAAAATCAATATATATATATCTACTAGCTGTGCCCGCGCCTTCGTCCGCGTGGAATAGCTATTTGGCTTCATTGAAGCCCTCAAGGATGAATAATTTTCCCCGTTTTTTTTCACATTTTTCACTACTTCTTCGCTCCTAAAAGTTGCAGCGTGATGTTATATAGCCTAATAAAGCCTTCCTTGATAAATGGTCTATTCAATTCAAAACAAAAAGAATTTTTCAATTTGAACCGTTCCGTTCCTGAGATTAGCGCGTCCAAACAAACTCTTCAGCTTTATAATATTAGTATTAATAGATCTAATATACTCACATCGAGCAAATCCTTACAGAAACTCTGGATTGCGAAAGACTTCGCATCTTCAACCTGTTTGACCATACGCCTCCGGACGTTCTCGCCGTCGGCCAATGCACGCTTGTACTTATCCTGGAATCATATATATGTTTATTAGCGGTTGTCCGCGACTTCGTTCGCCTAAAAAAGTTCACTGAAAATCTCAATACATTTAAATCATCAACTTCATGCGAAAATGTCGTTTAATATATCTTCTCTAAGTGTAAAATAAAATGAGTTTAATGACTTAAACTTTTCACATTATTATTATAATAATGATGTTGAAATAATATAAATATGTAACTCACCCCCTGTTTTGCCCCCTTATCGTGGTGGAGTGGGGAGAGAAACTTAAGTAAAACAATTTTTGAATTGGACCAAGTGCCGTGTGGTTCCTGGCACCAATATAAAAAGAATAGGACATCTCTTTCCCATTCCCATTGCCTATAAGAAGAATCCCAAGTATATAAGCCTATCCCTTAGTCGCCTTTTGAGACATCCATTGGAAAGAAATGGAGTGGCCCTATACTGTTTATATCAGTAAGTAACACTAAATCTCTTAAATGGCTTAAGGTGTTCGTAATTGAAACCAAAAACCACGAAAGTTTATCAATTTCTATTGAAGGCCACAATAAATCTCTTTCCCATGGATGTCGTAAAAGGCGACTAAGGGATAGGCTTACAAACTTGGGATTCTTTTTTAGGCGATGGGCGAGCAACTTATCACTATTTGAATCTCAATTCTATCATTAAGCCCAACGTGGCCATTCAGTCTTTACAAGACTGTTGGCTCTGTCTACACCGCAAGGGATATAGACGTGACCATATGTATGTATGATGTATAAAAATAACTGGGCTACGCATTTAGCTACAGTACAAAGCTAACCTCATAATCCTTCATCTGTTGTTTAACAGTGTTTAGTTCTGTGGTCAGCGTCTCGATTTGCTTATGACACTCCTCTATGGTGGTTGGCAGCTGTGGCTTATCATTGGCCGTCTCCGCTGGCTTCTCTTCTGTGCTGTAGCCTCGGGCCGTGCTTCTGAAAAGAAGAACATATATACATATATATTTACATATCTAGGCTACCACTCCATAACTTTATAGGAATTTCTTATAAAACTATAGTATCGTTGAATTTGTATCTTGTAACATAAGTCTCAATCTTACTAGAAACAAGGCTAGCGCAATTTGTGTAATTTGTCCCATATATATATTTATTTATGTATTTATTTATAACTTCATCATAGATGTTGTAATAGGCGACTAAGGGAATGGCTTATAAACTTGTGATTCATATTTTAGGCGATGGGCCAGCAACCTGTCACTATTTGAATCCTAATTCTAACATTGGGCCCTAAAACTGAATGTGGTGGTTCAGTTATTTCGGGACTGTTTACTCTGTCTACCCCATAAGGTACAAAGACGTGATTATTTGTTTATATGTAAGACTTTAGAGATTGCTTATTTATTTACATAGGTATATTAGTTCTAAACCAAAAGATTTGTCATTATTTAATACAAACAAATTTGAACTCAAAGTCCAACTTTCAACATTGCTTAAAACATGCGTATGACCTGGACAACTTCTCATGACATACATTACAAATACAAATATTGTTTATTCAGTATGAGTTTACAAAAGTTTGTTCTGCTGGCCCCTATTAAAGGTTTCTCTATGGTATAGGAGTCAGGCTTCTTCCAATTGTCAGTTACATTCTTTTTGTTTAAAATTGTATAGCGCTACTGGCTGCTAAGAAAAAAGTTAATTTTTAATAAAAGAAAAAAGGAAATTGAAAAATTTATTTTCACAACAACGATTTAAGGCGAATTGAAGTTAGGATTATTTTTATGTTTTAAGTTTTTTTATAATAGTTTTCTTTATTGTTACCTACACACAGTATTTTATTTTACATCCCGTCCAATTATCTAAACACTTTTCATACCGCAAACGAAAGCTATCTTTTTCATTTTAACATGACCAAAAATCAAACTCACATAGTGACACTAGAAATTATGTCTTCAATACTTTGTAGTATTAAACAAATATTGACCAGAATCCCACGACTAATGGAACAGACGCTATCAATATGAGTAAAGGTGATCTAATTGAACCTTACATAGTGTGTAAGGTCCAATCTTTGATACTATAAACTACAGATTTCATCATCCTAATAATATCAATTCTCCGATGAATTTTAAGGATATTTATTTCTAATTAAGTGTATCGTTAACGTGTTTATGTACAATTTCATTTTAAACCGGTTTAGTTTGTATTTATATATGTTAGAAATTGATGTTTTAGGTTATCTAGACTATGGTTGCGCAATGGTGCTATTACCTGTAAAGATTCGGCCGGAAATTCCGTAAACTAGTTTCAGTGATATATCTCGCCATTCTACCTAAACTGTACGCTTTTAATGATGCCATTTTGGTCTAAATTTACTATTTTTACAGAATATATTGTTCAGAGGTTAGGCCAAAATTCTTATCTGTCAATGTATTTTTTTATTTAATTTTTTTAGTAACTGTCACTGGGTTGACACACAGGCGCAAAAATTTAAATTTGTCATTACGTGTAACGAAACGTTAAGCTATCCAAAGAAACGTCAATGTCGGATGTAGTTTACCTACAATCTACAATACAATGTCAATGTCAGTCAACAACAGCTGATGAAAACTTGGAGCGTTGGGAAAAGCGAAAAATTTACGTCACTATCTCGTAGAGAACTAATGTGAAAAAATGCAAAATATTCCGCCACGATGCTAAAAATCTCCACGCGAAACCGCCTACGCTCCATCTGAATCTATTTTGTTTGATACTCTAGCTATTTCCGTCCAGTGTTCTCGCGGTGGTAGAAGAGCGCGCTCGTTTGAAAATGGTGTCGCTCGCAGTTTTTGATTTTGATCGCACGATCGTAGACGATGACTCTGACGCCACAATAATAAATAAATTGAGGGAAAAGCAGCCGCCGCCAGAGTGGGAGACTTCTAATCATGACTGGACTCCTTATATGAGCGACGTGAGTACTTTTTCTTGTAATTTTAGCAAGTCACCCTATGTATATTTAGTTGCGAATTTATCATTGTTTTAATGATATCATGAGCTAAAACTTGTTTGGAGTGCTGTGTAATATTGCTGGGTACATTCTTTCGATTTATTAAAAATGTTATTAATTTTAATTTTCTAATTAGAACTTTAAAAACTCCAAAGTGTACGATCTATTTTCCTGCATAAAGCAAACTAATGGACTTATCAATAAGTCTACTAGACCATAGAAAACCTATTTCTGTAAAGTGATAAAATTTTTACATTCATAAACTGAAAACACAAAAAGATATATTTTTTCAGATATTTCATTAAAATTTATAAAGAATTTAGTTTCTATGTACAAAATGATATAGGTACATATTTAATAGATAGCTGCTGAAATATTTCTTTAAAAATCAGAGCTTTCGCTTATGTGAGAGTAACAAAAATAATTACAACAACAAATAAATAAATTTGAACAATCAACTATTACCTAACTTTAATGAGGTAGGTATAATGTATTTTTTTTTTATCTAACAAATCTATGAAATAGTGAGAGTATCTAACAAATGGAGAAATGGCACTGTTAAAGTATTTTTAATTTCTACAAAATAGGCAACATCACTCACTGTTTGAGGATTATTTTTTTTTAATAGATATTATATAAATATAATTATAAGAATGCTATATAAGATTAAAAAATATACATACATACATACATAAAATCACGCCTCTTTCCCGGAGGGGTAGGCAGAGACTACCTCTTTCCACTTGCCACGATCTCTGCATACTTCTTTCGCTTCGTCCACAATAAAAAAAAATAAAAAATATACCTAATTAAAGTCAGGTAATAGTATCAACTATAAAAATATATACATTGTTATTGTTGTTTTTTTTTATTTGATTTTAACTGATTGTTTTTTATATGTGTTCGAAATTCTTGAGAAAATTGAGGACCTGCACTCAGTTCCTATCATAATCTTAAGTGGCTATCACTTAGTCATTTCTTCTATATTGTTATTGAAGTAATGACTAAGACCTTGTACACTTAAAAGAGAAATAGCACTTTGATGCTTCAAAGACAGGTCAATAAACTTGGGAATATTCTTTTAGCCTATGGACCTCTAACTACATGAATCTCAATTCCATCATCAAGCCAAACAGCTAAACATAGTCTTTCAGTCTTTTCAGGACTGTTGGCTCTGTCTACCCCGTAAGAGTGATAGACGCGACGACGATATGTATACTTATATATGTAATAAAATTGGTAGAAAAAGGGACATACGGCGATACAATAAAAAAAATTAAATTACAAATGTGGCATTATCATATATATTAAAACCTGTATTCTTTTGCAAGCGGCGCTAAATTAGCGCGAGCGAAGTTGTAGGTAAAACCTAGTAGGTATGTAGTATTAAACCAACAAGTTTATTTTTCTCTTTAAATGTTTGGACACCATTGTAAGGATATTTTGTGGATTATCTTGTTTGGGGATAACAGATAGTGGAAGCAGGCAAGTTAATTATAGTATGAATCTAAGCTAATATTATAAAGCTGAGGAGTTTGTTTGTTTGAACGCGCTAATCTCAGGAACTACTGGTTCTAATCAAAAATTTATTTTTGCGTTGAATAGACCATTTATCGAGGAAGGCTTTAGGCTATATCACATCACGCTGCAACTATAAGGAGCGAAGAAATAATGGAAAATGTGAGAAAAACGGGGAAAATTATTCATCCTTGAGGGCTTCCTTCAATGGTGCCCAAAATAACTATTCCACGCGGACGAAGTTGCGGGCACAGCTAGTACCTATATAGAAATAATAGGTAAGTAATAATAAATTGTGTGTAGATACAAAATATGTACAAGAACATAATTTCGACGAATTGCTTTTATTTGGCTTCTGATTGGCTGACGAAACGTCACTATAGTATAGATGTTAATTAGTTGCTTGGTTTCGCCTCGCCCTGGGTTTCGGTCACGTGGACGTTTACAAAAATGGGCAATACTTGTGACTTTGTTGGCATAATCATCGTGTTTCATATATAAATACACTAGTTGTGCCCGCGACTTCGTCCGCGTGGATTTTAGGCATCATTGAAGCCCTCAAATACGAATAATTTTCCCAGTTTTTTTTTTAAGTTTCCATTATGTCTTCGCTCCTAAAAGTTGCAGCGTGATGATATACTTATAGCTTAAAGCCTTTAAAAAAATGGTCTATTCAACACAAAAATAATTTTTCAATTCGAAACAGTAGTTCCTGAGATAAGCGCTTTCAAACTAACTAATAAACAACTAAACAAACTCTTCAGCTTTGTAATTTTAGCATAGATTTATTCATATAATCACGTCTATATCCCTTGTGGTGTAAACAGAGTCAGCAGTCTTGAAAGACATATATTTATACATTTCGCGTTTATATAATTTAGAGTCTGGAATAGGACGTAGGGTACACCTTTCATCCCGGAAAACACTAGTTTAGTTCCCGTGGGATTGGTGAAAAACCAGTATTATTTTTGTAGCTAAAGCTACTATAATTATAAAGGTAAAAAAAAACTCCAAAAACGGCAGTTTCCGAGTTTCAAACAAATAAACAAACAAACGCTTTCAATCTCAAAGATACGCGGTTTGGAAAATACCTGGTATGCGTCAACTATGTTATAGTTTTGGCGTGTGATCGATGCGGTGACCTTGTGCGGGGTAGACGCGACTTGGCATCTGACGAGTTTCGGCCGCGGTCAGAGGCATAGGAGGTAGCGATTAAATCATTTGTATGACACTATAAATAGATATTATATTATATACTAGCTGTGCCGCGACTTAGTCCGCGTGGAATCGTTATTTTAGGCATCATTGAAACCCTCAAGGATGAATAATTTTACCCGTTGTTTTCTTTGCTTCTTATAGTTGCAGCGTGATGTTATATAGCCTTCCTCGATAAATAGTCTATTCAACGCAAAACGCAGAATTTTTCAATTTGAACCAGTAGTTCCTGACATTAGCGAGTTCAACCAAACAAACTCATCAGCTTTATAATATAAGTATAGATATACATAATAGATAATAATACATTATACATAATATATTATAATGATAACGCCGTGTAGTTCCCGGCACCAATATTATAAAGAATAAACCGACTCCATGTCTTTCCCATGGATGTCGTGACGCGACTAAGGGACAGGCTTACAAACTTGGGATTCTTTTTTAGGCGATGGGCTAGCAACCTGTCACTATTTGAATCTCAATTCCATCATTAAGCCAAATAGCTGGGCGTGGCCTGTCAGTCTTTTCATGGTACCGTGGGAATCGCCAGTAAGATAAAAATCTATCTTTGTGACAAATTAAGTTATCTGTCCAGTAGTTTTTTTGAGTTAATTCGTTACAAACAAAAATACAAATCTTTTCTCTTTATTATATCAAAATATGGATTTGGTACTCAAGGCTTGTTCTATCTCCTTGCCATGTCAAATTCAGTGCAGTTCTATTTGAATTTGTCCATTTCAAACAAAAATATAAATATTTTCTCCTTAATTAAAACTAATTTTATAAATTTCCGATATAACTTGTTGGAATTAGAAATTAATACATACCTACACATAACCACGTTTTTATCCCTTGCGGGTAGACTGAGCCAACAATCTTGAAAATACTACTAGGCCACGTTCAGCTATTTTTCATTAATAATAGGATTGAGATCCAACTAGTGACAGGTTGCTGGCCCATTGCCTAAAAGAAGAATCTCAAGTCAATAAGCATATCACTTAGTCACCTTTTACGACACCCATGGGAAAGTGATTCCTATGGAAATTCATACTGTAGGATATTTGTGAATTTGCGATTTTAAAATATCCGCTTCCGCTTATGACATACCCCACTATGAACACTCTAAACTTCAACCTTCACCTTGGGAGAAATCTCTTCCAAAATCTGTTTGCAACAATGTATGCAATCACATTTACGCTATTGTATATATTTATTTTCAATCTTTATATAATACTAGCTGTGCCCGCCCGCGACTTCGTCTGCGTGGAAAGTTATTTTGGGCATCATTGAAGCCCTCAAGGATGAATAATTTTTCCCGTTTTTTCATATATTCCATTATTTCTTTGCTCCTTATAGTTGCAGCGTGATATTATATAGCCTAAAGCATTCCTCGATAAATGGTCTATTCAATACAAAGATTTTTTCAATTCGAAACAGTAGTTCCTGAGATAAGCGCGTTCAAACAAACAAACAAACAAACTCTTCAGCTTTATAATATTAGTATAGATTCAACTCATGTAGCTATGATTCACGAGTGACGCAATCGTTTATGCCTTCCTGAAAATTATCCTATACTCGCAAATCACTATGTTAATAAAACTACATATATGTACTTGCGTACTATTCTGTGAGAAACTGAAGGTAGAACTGTCATCATGCTCCTGGCTATTCACGAACGACCTTCTTCCTCCTGGTTTGGTTAGTCCCGGTTGCATCCTCACCACTCTGGAGAGGAGCCCGGGGTGTGGACTTTGACTTGACTTTGACCATGGATTCTGGATTGGGTGAGTCAGGTTTTTACACGAAGCGTTACCCATCTGACATCTGAAACCTTTGCAGGGCCATATAGACTGTATTGGATCATGGTTTCAAATCCAGGTGCCTGAATGTGCAGGTTTCCTCGAGACTAGCAGCGTTTTTAGGTAACTCATCATCATGTACCTATTACTAAATATTAAAAAATCAAGACAAAAATTAAAAAAAAACCGGCCAAGTGCGCGTCGCACTAAGGGTTCCGTACCATCATCACATTTGTTAGGTACTTTAATATTTATTTTTTATATTCACGTTTCTACAAGTTTTTTGAAATCGACCCAAAAATTGCTTTGAAATATGAAGAAATGCCATGCAACATTTTGGGTTTTTATAACAACGCCATCTAGCGCAAATCGTGAGAACTAGAACGCTTTCAATACATACCACGTTGCATGTCCTATAGTATACCTATACTATAGAGAAGCCTATGTTGCTCCTGAAGATTTTGTCTACCTTTGTGCTAAATATCATCACATCATACATAGTCCAGTAGTTTTTGAGTTTATTTGTGAGAAACAAATAGTGACAGGTTGCTAGCCCATCGCCCAAAAGAAGAATCCCAAGTTTATAAGCCTACCCCTTAGTCGCCTTTTACGACACCCATGGGAGCGAGGTGCTGTGATCATAATCTTTTTTTTTATTGGTGCCGGGAGCCACACGGCACAATAATATGTATGGATAGAGAGTTATGAATGTGGATGAAGCGAAGGAAGTATGCAGAGATCGTGGCAAGTGGAAAGAGGTAGTCTCTGCCTACCCCTCCGGGAAAGAGGCGTGATTTTATGTATGTATGTATAAATCATCTTTTGCAGGTCTTCGAGCACGCGTACTCGGCAGGCCTGAGCCAGGATGACATCTTGTCGGCCATAGCGTCCATGCGCGAGAACCCTGGCGTCTCCGAGCTGGTGAGGACATTGGCTGCGTCCGGGTGGGATGTTCTGCTGCTGACTGACGCCAACTCCGTCTTCGTCGACCATTGGCTGAAGAGTCATGGGCTTCAGGTGAGTCTTCTTAGCCATGCCGATCAAGATCTGAAGTATCTTAAGTAAATGGTACTTACATAAGTTCGTCGGCAGTCGAATCCTTAAGGTACATACATACATACATACAATCACGTCTATATCCCTTACGGGGTAGACAGAGCCTACAGTCTTGTAAAGACTGATAGGCCACGTTCAGCTATTTGGCTTTAAGATAGGATTGAGATTCAAATAGTGACAGGTTGCTAGCCCATCGCCTAAAAGAAGAATCCTAAGTTTATAAGCCTACCCCTTAGTCGGCTTTTACGACATCCATGGGAAAGAGATGGAGTGGTCCTATTCTTTTTTGTATTGGTGCCGGGAACCACACGGCATCGTTAAGGTGCTCGGTTAAAATGCGTAAAAGGCACTGGTTCGAATCCCAATTCGGCCATGAACCGATGCCTATTTTCGAAGTTATGTATATTGACGGCCTCTGTGGCGCAGCGGTAGTACGCTTGTCTGTGACACCGAATCCCGGTCAGGGCATGATGAGAAAAAACTTTTTCTGATTGGCCTGGGTCTTAGATGTTTATCTACATAATTATTTATTATAAAATAAAGTATCGTTGAGTTAGTATCTCGTAACACAAGTCCCGAACTTACTTCGAGGCTAACTCAATCTGTGTCATATGTCCCGTATGTATTTATTTATGTACTAGCTGTGCTTGCGACTTCGTCCGCGTGGAATAAGTATTTTGGGCATCATATTTAAATAAATACATATTGCAAAAATTTGCAAACATCCTCCTCGGCTTTATCAATTATAGCTGCTAATTGTTATGCGACTTGGCGACGACTTGGCCCACATCATTATCCGCGACGGAACGGAGACCGTATAGTGAGATGAGATGCCTTTGCCCAGTAGTGGGATCTTACAGGCTGATACTTTACTTTACTTTAAAATAGTAATATCTTCTAAGATGTTCATTGAAATTAAGTGATATCAAAGACAGTTGTGTTTACAATTAAATACTCATAATCTACAACAATCTTAAAAGATAGACATAATCAGTTTAAAAGAAGGTAAGAGGTAAAAGCAGACAAACATACAAAGGAAGTATTATAAGTAGAATGATACCTATCTATATGTAGGAACTACTTCCTATCGCCCCGCATCTTTCGATCGCCCTGCTCTATCCTACGATAGAGCAGGGCGATCGAAAGATGCGGGGTTAGGGGAGGCGGTCAGGCGGTCACGCGTTTTAGAAAGAACGCTGGTTCGCCGTATTAAATGTTTCGCTGCAAATTGCTTATAACGACTATATCTCAAAACCTATTCGTCTGATTTATATACTGTAAATGGCAATTTTAGTCTACATGAAAAGCCGAAAGTAATTAACATATTTATTTGGATAAGGATTAATACTGAATTAAAGAAAATTGGTTTCAAAATAACTTATGTTTATAATGAAAAAATAATCTTAAAAAATGAACATAAAAGTGGTTATTGTAAATAAACCTTAAGAGATAGATATATGCTCTCGCGGACTTTTTTGTTGCAAAAAATGAGTACTTCACATCTTTAGTACATTGTTTTACTATATCTTTGTTGGTTTGCGCAGCGTTCGCGTGGAAAGCTCGCAGATGGCCGACTCATTCAACTTTCACCTGCATTGTTGACGTTTCCCGTAGGAAATCCGGGATAAAATGTAGCCTATAGCCTTCCTCGATAAATAGACTATCTAACAGTGAAAGAATTATTCAAATCGGTTCAGTAGTTTCTGAGATTAGCGCGTTTAAACAAACAAACAAACAAAACAAACTCTTCAGCTTTATAATATTAGTATAGATTTGATATTTGATCATGATCATGTTCATGAGTCAGTGCAGAAGGTGCGGTAAAAAACCGCACTGCAGCGTTTACCTCAACAACGTCAACTTCACAATTATCCAAGTTAAAGAAAAGAAAATGTGTGAAATAGTTACTGAGAGATGACTATTGTATCTGCTTATGTACCTACCTACACAATAGTGTTGATTAGCATAGCATTCTGCTATTGTGATCAAGATTGCTTATATTACGCCAAAACTAGCTGTCGCCCGCGGATTTTTCCGCAATAAATGTACTATTTTCTTATTACATACGGTCATGTCTTATTACATATGGTCACGGTTTTATCCTTTGCGCGGTAGACAGAGCCAACAGTCTTGAAAACACTGAATGGCCATGGTTAGCTATTTGGCGTAATGATAGAATTGAGATTCAAATAGTGACAGGTTGCTAGCTCATCGCCTTAAAAAAGAATCCCAAGTTTGTAAGCCTGTAGTATATAGTATAGTATAGTAATATGTTGTATATATAGTACATTATATGTGGATCTAATAAATAAATATAGCTTTACGCTGTTTTATTTCAAAAAGATATTATCTTTTTTTAAAACAGCGTGACGAACACCCGTCCAAACATAACGTTAATATAATTAGTATCACTATGCAAAGTTAAAACTAACCACAAAAACTTTAAAGGTTATACTCGTATTTGTTGATACATACCTACATACAATCACGTCCACAACACTTGCGGGGCAGACAGAGCCAACTATATAACATCACGCTGCAACTTTTAGGAGCGAAGAAGTAATGGATCACGTGAAAAAAAAAACGGGGAAAATTATTATTCATCCTTGAGGGCTTCAATGATGCCCAAAATAACTATTCCACGCGGACGAAGTCGCGGGCACAGCTAGTACGAGATAAACAACATATTTTAATATCATTATATATTTATATATATTTTTTGGACAAATAACACAGATTGAGTTAGCCTCGAAGTAAGTACGAAACTTGTGTTACGAGATACTAACTCAACGATACTATATTTTATAATAAATACTTATATAGATAAACATCCAAGACCCAGGCCAATCAGAAAAAGTTCTTTTCTCATGATGGCCGGAATTCAAACCCGGGACCTCCGGTGTCACAGACAAGCGCACTACCGCTGAGCCACGGAGGCCGTCAAATTCACACAAGTAAAAAATGTAATGGTCACGTCTATATCCCTTGCGGGGTAGACAGAGCCAACAGGCTTGAAAAGACTGAATGGCCCCGTTCAGCTATTTGGCTTAATGATAGAATTGAGATTCAAATAGTGACAGGTTGCTAGCCCATCGCCTAACTAAGAATCCCAAGTTTGTAAGCCTATCCCTTAGTCGTCGTTTACGTCATCCATGGGAAAGAGATGGAGTGGTCCTATTCTTTTGTATTGGTGCCGGGAACCACACGGTACGGTAAAAAAATGGTGAATGGTAATAAGAAGGTAGGTACATATGATAAGTAGGTACATACCATCTATATCTGCTTTGTGTTATTTTGTATGTTTTCTCTTATGGTGCAATAAAGAGTTTTATCTATATATATATTATTTTATCTATCTACATATGATCTGTTGCAGGAGGCAGTCACCCAAGTGATGACGAACCGCGCCTTCTGGCAGTCAGGGAGGCTGTACATCGAGCCGCTGATGAGGCAGACGGCCTGCTCCAGGTGTCCGAGGAACCTCTGCAAGTCCATAGCCTTGGCTCAGGTGAGATTGTTACGTAGTAACCTACCTATAGGTGAAACAGGTATGAGTGGTACGTACACACATATAATCACGTCTACGTAATATCTCAGTGCCGTGTGGTTCCCAGCACCAATACAGTGACGTGTGGTTCCCGGAACCAATACAAAAAAATATAGGATCACTCCATCTCTTTTTTCATGAATGTCGTAAAAGGCGGCTAAGGGATAGGGTTACAAACTTGGGATTATTTTTTAGGCGATGGGCTAGCAACCTGTCATTATTTGAATCTCAATTCTATCATTAAGCCAAATAGCTGAACGTGGCAATTCAGTTTTTTCGAGACCGTTGGCTCTGTCTACCACGCAAGGGATATAGACGTGATTACATACATACATACATATGGTAGACGGAGCTAACAGTCTTGAGAAGACTGAATGGCCACGTTCAGCTATTTGGCTTTAGGATAGAATTGAGATTCAAATAGTGACAGGATGCTTAGCCCATCGCCTAAAAAAAGAATCCTAAGTATGTATATAAGCCTACCACTTATTTGCCTTTTACGATATCCATGGGAAAGGGATGAATTGGTCCTATTCTTTTTTCTGTTGGTGCCGGGAACCACACGGCACAAATTATAATAATATGAGTGATAATTTGAAAATTAATAGAATAACGACAATATTTATTGGGACTAGTTTTGAAATATTTAAGAGGGTGTGGGTTTAGCTGTAGACACGAGATACTAGCGAGCTACTTGACTTTGTGAGCGCTGTAGTAGTCGAAAGGCGAAGGCCGGGGCTTATTTAGGGCTCCCGGGGTGGGAAGAGAGTGCAGGTGGATCGTAGCGGCACGACGTCACAAGTAGTGTTTGAAATATGGTTTTGAGGCGACAACTATACGCCACAAGTCAAAAGTCTATATTGCATAAGCAAAGATTTTACGGATTTGAGCAATATACCTATACAACCTTCGACATAACATCGTCTGTTGCGCGGTTCCCCAGTCACAACAACCAGCCTGGCGCAAGATCTTCCCTTTGGTGGCGGTCGAGCCGAATCATCGCTCCCGCTACAGTTTAAGACATACATATATTGTATTTACAAACTTCCACGGAGTGGGAAGACCTAGGCGAACGTATCTTGATCAAATTAAGGACGTCCTGGTCAGGGTCAGGTCAAAAGTACCCGAAACCGCCGAGCTTGCATGAAGAGAGTTATGAATGTGGACGAAACGAAGGAAGTATGCAGAGATCGTGGCAAGTGGAAAGAGGTAGTCTCTGCCTACCCCTCCGGGAAAGAGGCGTGATTTTATGTATGTATGTATGCATATATTTACAATTGAAATGTTCGCGAGGTGTAAATTCGCGACGAAATATTAGAAATATTAGCAGGGGTGTGTTAATGTTATAATTAATTTAGACAAGAGTATATCGAGCCAAGGCAGCTTGAATAAAACTCTGGGTTCCGGGAGTCTGATAAAATAAATATACCTAAATGATATTTGAATAAATTTTATTCACGTATCATATTCTTTATATGTATGTTTGTATATATCTCTTTCTATTTATGTTTGTATGAGATCAAAACCATATCGCGTTTCAAAACGGGATAACGCCATCTATTGTTATAAAATTAAACTAAACTTGTACATAATATTTAAACCAAAATTAGACATAATTAATGTTTTGAATTTCAGTTCATCGCTCAACGTCCACAATACGACAGAGTGGTGTACGCGGGAGACGGCAGGAACGATTTCTGTCCGGCCACAAATCTACCGCCGCATGTAATTACATACATATATGTATTATGCATATCTATACTAATATTATAAAGCTGAAGAGTTTGTTTGTTTGTTTGTTTGAACGCGCTAATCTCAGGAACTACTGGTTCGAATTGAAAAAATATATTTGTGTTGAATAGACCATTTGTCGAGGAAGGCTTTAGGCTAATAAAACATAACGCTGCAACTATTAGCAGCGAAGAAATAATGGAAAATGTGAAAAAATAACGGGGAAAATTATTCATCCTTGAGGGATTCAATGATGCCCAAAATAACTATTTACGCGCACGAAGTCGCGGGCACAGCTAGGATATACATAAAGAATTAAAGAAAAATAGTTTATTGGGCACAGTTACATACCTACATACAGTCACGTCTATATCCCTTGCGGGGTTAACAGAGTAAACAGACTTTTAACACTGATAGGCCTCGTTCACGCTGAAGCTATGCAATATTAAACAAAAAAAATTGTTTTCAGGCAATAGTTTTCCCCCGCCGAGGCTATCCCCTGGACGAATTGGTGAAGAAGACGCTAGCCTCCCCCACACCCCTCGTGCAAGCCAAAGTGGTCCCCTGGGATGACTTCTACACGATCATGAAAGAATTATTCCCTGAAAAGTCTATATCATAATTCTCGGAGGACCCAAGTGACTACCTTGCGGCGAACCGTTTAGAAAATAAAAAATGTACTTGCTTAAAATTAATTTCCTAGCTTGCGCAATGAAAATTTTGAATTAAAATACATATGCTGGTTTTCCTTAGCGGCTGGTCCGTAAAAATCGGACAAGGGATTGCTCAACTGACACACATCAAAGCGACGGGGCTTAGTCTTAAAAAACAGGAAATTATTTTTACGAAATTCAATGAATATAAGCGGAGTCGCGGGCGGAGCTAGTTAAAAATTATTATTTTAAAAACAATATTTTTAACCTACTTCAAAAAAGGAGGAGGTTTCTCAATTCGACCGTATATTTTTGTATGTACCTATAGTTAAAAAATTATTTTTATTATTACTAAAATTAATTTATGTTTTAATATTTTTAAGCTACTATTGTGATCTTATTAAATATGTTACTAACTCTGTTTTATTTCAAATATTTTTTTTCATTTAACCAACTTTGTATGTTCCCAATTGACCTGATAAGCAAGATGAGGCCTTAGGTGGTGCATATACATACATACAATCACGTCTACATCCACTGCGGGGTAGACAGAGCCAACGGTCTTGAAGAGACCGGTTGATATATCACGTATATATAATTAATGAGTCTGGAGCAGGACATAGGGTACATTTCTTAAAACTTATAGCTCCCGTGACATTTGCGAAAAACCTGTTATCTTTTGTAAGTAGCGCTAAATTCGTCACTTTTTGTTGGTGACGTTTAATTCGTTGTTTTTGTAGGTGGCGCCAAATTCGTCACTTTTTGTAGGTGACGTTTAATTCGTTGTTTTTTGTAGGTAGCGCTAATTTTGTCGTTTTTTTGTAGGTAGCGCTAAATTCGTCATTTCTTGTAGGTGACGTTTAATTCGTTGTTTTTTTTGTAGGTGGTGCTAATTTTGTCGCTTTTTTGTAGATGGCGCTAAATTCACGCGGGCAAAGCTGCGGGTAAAATCTAGTAACATTATAAGTTAAAATAAAAAGACACTGCAGTTGCTTGTGTCAATTCACGCCATCAATTTTACAAAGTTACCAATCGCCATATTAGTTAAATCTGTGTTCCGGCTTATTTCTAGTTTTGGATATACAGGAAATCGGAAATAACAAACACACATTTGTTAGAAAATCTCCTTTTAATACTATACAAATACATTATATACAGAAATGTATAAACTTAAAGTAATTACAGTCGATAGCCTAGCGGGAAGCGAAAATCACTTACAAGACTGCCTTGCGCAATAATTTAAATTATAGTATAGTCAGACGCGGGGCCATAAAACTTCGGTGCGCTAGGGCGAGGGGCATGCGATGAGTCACTAATCGATAACCGTATATCGATCCCTAAGTGCGCGTGCGCACGGTAATTAACTTTGGCTCATTTTACATTTTCACACCATAAATATCTACACAATGTTTGCGTTGCCTGCCGCAAGGCCGCAAGTGCGACAGAGAACGCGACAGGCGGCGTCTCGCTTCCACGTTTTATGGCAGCGAGTCTGACTGTACTATAAAAGTTAATAGTTTTTATTATACAACAGTCCGCTTTCATTGACCGCCTTCAAAAAAAGGTGGTTCTCAGTTCCACCTGTATCTTCCTCTATAGTACTTACAAGTAATTTTTGAATTTATCTCTTACAGCAGATTTTTAAGAATGTTTCTTTTTTATTTTTTGATATGCCATAACGTATTGTCAAATTTCAAATTAGTTCACAAAACGTCCGCTAGACCACTACCGCCAATTTATTGCTTCATATACAAACTATAATTTACACAAATGCATTAAAAACTAGGAGATATGATATCAATTAGTCGGATATACACGGTTATTACTAATTAATGAGAATAATTTTAACAGGTGCATCAGTACGTCAAACTGAACAACTTTTACTATAGGACCAAATTCGAAATGACAGCTGATTTTATTTTCCTAGTTACCAGGTTGTGCCGTGTGGTTCCCGGCATCAATAGAAAAAAGAATATAATAAAGTTTTGAATTTCAATAGGACCACTCGATCTTTTTTCCATGGATGTCGACTGGCGAAGGCGACTAAGGAATAGGCTTATGAACTTGGGATTCTTCTTTTAGGCGATGGGCTAGCAACCTGTCACTATTTGAATCTCAATTCTATCTTAAAGCCAAGTAGCTGAACGTGGCCTATCAGTCTTTTCAAGCCTGTTGTTTCTGTCTACCTCGCTAGGGATATAGACGTGATTATATGTATGTATGTTACCAGGTTGGTCCCATAGTAAAAGTTGTTCAATCAGGTGTACGTGTTAAAAAGATTCTAATTAATTAAAAATAACAATATATAATAAGTAAGTACATTACAAAATGCAAATAATCTCAGGAAGTACTCGTTCAAATTGATAAATCTTTTTGTATTAAATAAACCATTTATCGAGGAAGGCTTTAGGCTATATAACATCACGCTGCAACTTTTAGGAGCGAAGAAGTAATGGAAAATGTGTTGAAAAAAAACGGGGAAATTTATTGATCTTTGAGGGCTTCAATGATGCCTAAAATAACTATTTGATGCGGACGAAGTCGCGGGTACAGCTAAGTGCATTACAAATATAAAACAGTAGTACAGTACAAAGGCGGGCTTATCCCTGAGTGGGATCTCTTCCAGCCAACCTGATAATAAGACAATTTATTATAAGTTACTGATTTTATTATTATTGTACTGGTTAGTTTTGTGGTTAATTAATGTTTTTATTCACTAAATATGTAGATATATTTACAAAACATCAAATCAATATGATTATATATTGAAGAATATGGAAGTTACGTTACTATATATTTGAATATTATAAAATAAAACAAGAACCTTTTAACCCATTCGATATTTCAGAAAAAATGTGGCAAAATATTCACATGACCATATTATCACGTCTATATCCTATCCAGGGTAGATAAAGACAACAGTCAAAAATATTGAAAGGCCACGTTTTTGTCTTTATGATGGCATTGAGATTCAAATGTGACAGCCCATCGCTTACAAGAGGAATCCCAAGTTAATGCATGTATGTAATAGGTACGTAAGAATATGTTTTTTTTTATAGTCATAAGTAGTTATTTACTTTGGGACATCATTCCTTAAAACACATTATATATTTGGCGTTTTTTTTACACTACCATAAATTTAATAATACAACTTGTTGAAATAAGATTCTATGAGTAATGTTTTAGGAAAATTAGGGAGTTATTTAAAAAAAAATACTATTTAGTTTGAGACATACATACAACAAAGAAACAGTGTAAAAATATATAGAAAATAATAATATAAATATATCAGCTTTATACATAAAAAAAACACATGTCAATTTGAAAATAATAACACTCAAAATTCTTCCAAAAGCTTGGACATAATCGAGTCAAGTCCCGTCTCAATTCCACTCCCAACAGTGAACACATTTCCACATCCAACAGTGAGCACATTCTCACTCCCAACAGTGGGGACATTCCCACTCTCAACAGTAGGCACATTCCCACTCCCAACAGTGGACACATTCCCACTCTCAACAGTGGACACATTCCCACTCTCAACAGTGAGCACGTTCCCACTCCCAACAGTGGACACATTCCCACTCTCAACAGTGAGCACATTCCCACTCCCAACAGTGGACACATTCCCACTCTCAACAGTGGACACATTCCCACTCTCAACAGTGGACACATTCCCACTCTCAACAGTGAGCACATTCCCACTCTCAACAGTGGACACATTCCCACTCTCAACAGTGAGCACATTCCCACTCCCAACAGTGGACACATTCCCACTCTCAACAGTGGACACATTCCCACTCTCAACAGTGGACACATTCCCACTCTCAACAGTGGGGACATTCCCACTCTCAACAGTAGGCACATTCCCACTCTCAACAGTGAGCACATTCCCACTCCCAACAGCGGGCAATCACGACAAATCCACGTCCAACATGTCCGTGTTATCCTGATCGCTCAAACTGTCGGCACTCTCAAAGTTACACTCACATTTAGACGGCGACAGATTCTGCACAGCGTTCTTTGACACTGTCTTGAATATATCCGTGTAATCCGTTTCCGTGGAGAGTTTCAACGCGTGCTCCCAAGATTTCAAACTCTGCGTGTGTCTGTTCACTTGTCCGTCCGCCAAATCCATTAGTATCGATTTGATTTCAGTTCTTGTTTTAGGCATCCAGTCTGACAGCTCAGAGCGGAGGGCTTCGGAAGCTTGTTCTAGTCTGTATTAAATTAACAAAGAAATTCTTATTGAAATTCTCATCATAAAGCCAACAGCTGAACGTGGCCTATCAGTCTTTTCAAGACTGTTGGCTCTGTCTACCCCGAAAGGGATATAGACGTGATTATGTGTGTGTGTGTGTGTGTGTTCTTATTGAAATATCCCTAATTGATTTCATAAATGCGAAAGTGAGTTTTTTTGGCCACATTTCTATTCTAAGTTTGGATAGTTGTGAAGTTGACGTTGTTGAAGAAAATGCTGCAGTGCAGTTTGTTACCGCTTCTTCTGCACTGACGCTTTGGAAGCGGCAGTAAACTAAGTTTCAAGTAATTTATTTGACGTCAACCAATGTTGTGAAACCAAAAGATATGAAAATTATTTAGTGATATGAAGTGTCCCATAAGATTTGAATTTGTTCGTTACTTTCACGGGTTATCTACATAATGAATTAATCTTCTTAAAATATCACGTATATATAATTAAGAGTCTTGAGATGGACATAGGTTACCATTCATTCCGGTAATAACAATCTTTTGTAAATGGCGCTAATTACGACACTTTTTTTTAACCTTCTAAAATAAATAAAAAAACAAATGTACCTGTTATGTAAATCGTCCGATGTGTTTCCAGCGACGTACGAGGCTGAAACAAATAACAGAAATTTGTACTTCATATCAAATATACAAGAAAATAATAATAGTTTTTGTATGCAGGCGGCCAGGGCATCATGAGAAACGAACTTTCTCTGATTGGCCTGGGTCTTGGATGTTTATCTATGTATATACGTATTTATTATAAAACATAGTATCGTTGAGTTAGTATCTCGTAACACAAGTTTCGAACTTACTTCGAGGCTAACTCAATCTGTGTAATTTGTCCCGTATATATACCTATATGTGCACATAAAACATTTTGTATGTAATATCAGTTCACATTTGTGAAACATAATTATATCTTAACTCTTAATCTGTAAAATATTGTGTTCGTTCGTATGTTTGACAGCATGGGCAGTATGGCGGAGTGCGCGGGCGGCGGCGTGCTGTATGTAGCCGCTATATCACTCACCGTGCAGCGCCTGCCTCCTCCTCAGCTTGTCTCTGTGCGCCCGGCAGTAGGCGGCCAGCATGGGCAGTATGGCGGAGTGCGCGGGCGGCGGCGTGCTGTATGTAGCCGCTATACCTATCACTCACCGTGCAGCGCCTGCCTCCTCCTCAGCTTGTCTCTGTGCGCCCGGCAGTAGGCGGCCAGCATGGGCAGTATGGCGGAGTGCGCGGGCGGCGGAGTGCTGTATGTAGCCGCTATATCACTCACCGTGCAGCGCCTGCCTCCTCCTCAGCTTGTCTCTGTGCGCCCGGCAGTAGGCGGCCAGCATGGGCAGTATGGCGGAGTGCGCGGGCGGCGGCGTGCTGTATGTAGCCGCTATACCTATCACTCACCGTGCAGCGCCTGCCTCCTCCTCAGCTTGTCTCTGTGCGCCCGGCAGTAGGCGGCCAGCATGGGCAGTATGGCGGAGTGCGCGGGCGGCGGCGTGCTGTATGTAGCCGCTATATCACTCACCGTGCAGCGCCTGCCTCCTCCTCAGCTTGTCTCTGTGCGCCCGGCAGTAGGCGGCCAGCATGGGCAGTATGGCGGAGTGCGCGGGCGGCGGCGTGCTGTATGTAGCCGCTATACCTATCACTCACCGTGCAGCGCCTGCCTCCTCCTCAGCTTGTCTCTGTGCGCCCGGCAGTAGGCGGCCAGCATGGGCAGTATGGCGGAGTGCGCGGGCGGCGGCGTGCTGTATGTAGCCGCTATACCTATCACTCACCGTGCAGCGCCTGCCTCCTCCTCAGCTTGTCTCTGTGCGCCCGGCAGTAGGCGGCCAGCATGGGCAGTATGGCGGAGTGCGCGGGCGGCGGCGTGCTGTATGTAGCCGCTATACCTATCACTCACCGTGCAGCGCCTGCCTCCTCCTCAGCTTGTCTCTGTGCGCCCGGCAGTAGGCGGCCAGCATGGGCAGTATGGCGGAGTGCGCGGGCGGCGGCGTGCTGTATGTAGCCGCTATATCACTCACCGTGCAGCGCCTGCCTCCTCCTCAGCTTGTCTCTGTGCGCCCGGCAGTAGGCGGCCAGCATGGGCAGTATGGCGGAGTGCGCGGGCGGCGGCGTGCTGTATGTAGCCGCTATACCTATCACTCACCGTGCAGCGCCTGCCTCCTCCTCAGCTTGTCTCTGTGCGCCCGGCAGTAGGCGGCCAGCATGGGCAGTATGGCGGAGTGCGCGGGCGGCGGCGTGCTGTATGTAGCCGCTATACCTATCACTCACCGTGCAGCGCCTGCCTCCTCCTCAGCTTGTCTCTGTGCGCCCGGCAGTAGGCGGCCAGCATGGGCAGTATGGCGGAGTGCGCGGGCGGCGGCGTGCTGTATGTAGCCGCTATACCTATCACTCACCGTGCAGCGCCTGCCTCCTCCTCAGCTTGTCTCTGTGCGCCCGGCAGTAGGCGGCCAGCATGGGCAGTATGGCGGAGTGCGCGGGCGGCGGCGTGCTGTATGTAGCCGCTATACCTATCACTCACCGTGCAGCGCCTGCCTCCTCCTCAGCTTGTCTCTGTGCGCCCGGCAGTAGGCGGCCAGCATGGGCAGTATGGCGGAGTGCGCGGGCGGCGGCGTGCTGTATGTAGCCGCTATACCTATCACTCACCGTGCAGCGCCTGCCTCCTCCTCAGCTTGTCTCTGTGCGCCCGGCAGTAGGCGGCCAGCATGGGCAGTATGGCGGAGTGCGCGGGGGGCGGCGGGGCGCGGCACACGGCGCCGCCCGCGCCGCCCCCCGCCGCGGACACGGCGCGCGCCGTGTGCCCCCCCGCCTGGGTCGCCCACGCGTCGCAACAACGCTTCATACTGAATTAGCAAGAATAATCGGTTTCGTAGATTTGTTTTACAAGTCTAACAGTTCTCAGTAAAGCTCTTATTGTGAAACATCGTGAGGAAACCTGCACATTCAGGCAACTGGTTGTGTAACCATGACGGGTTACACAACCAGTATACCAATACGGGTTGGGTTCCCCTGCAAAGGTTGCGGAGGTCAGATGAGAGTCGTTTTGTGTAAAAACCTGACTTATACTCTCTGACGTGACGTGAGGTTTGACGTGATAATTGAACCGTGATTTACGTTGGCAGATAGAAGTATTTTCATGTCAATATTTACATCTTTATTCCTTATGGGGTAGGCAAAACCAACAACCTTCAAAGAACTTCAGCTGTACGGTTTGGGTAATGATGGAATTGAGGTTAAAAATAGTAACAGGTTGGTAGGTAATCGCCTACAAAAAAATACCTTTATAATACCTAGTTGCCTTTTACGACGAAAGAATGGAATGGTCCTATTTCAATGTGCCGGGATCCACACAGCACAATTACAATTGACGACATTTCATTTTTTTCAAGATCATAAATAAAAATAACTGTTTCCTAGTTTTATTAATCAATATCTATAGATCCAAAAAATATCAATTTATTTTTCAATCGATTTATTATTGACAAAATTAATAAAATCCAATATCAGGGCTGTGACGTAATCTCTACGACGAAGAGAAATTAGTTACGTATCGTGATCTTCTGCTGCTAGCTTCAATTCATCAACTGAGAGTCTTGTTATCTCTCAACTGCCAGGGAAAATAACATTTATTTCACATACATAAACATAACCTCTTACGTAAAATTTTGATTTTTGTATCCATGTTTTTTTACCGACATGTTAAAACAACATAACAAAGATAAAATTAATGAAAACAAAATAACAATTCATAAGTACACAAAGCACCTGCTGTCAGTGTCAATAATGTATTTTTTTAAGCTAGAAAACATTGGCAAAGTTATTAAACTCTTTATTTCATACACCATTGCGTCGTTAAGTAAGTCGTGATTGTATGTGTGTATGTACGTATGTACTTTAAAACTAAATAACTCACCCCATAAGCTCATTGGAGACCTCCGCACACCCTTTATGAAGCTTCGTGGTGAGCGAACACAGCGCAGTCAGTTTCTGTTCCAACGACGTCAGGTAATCTTCTATACACGTGAACTCTGGATCTTTCACCCTGAAAAATTCATACATATTATAAAATTGTTACCAACCAGTGGGGGGTCTGACGCTGAATGAGGACTCGTATTAAAAAAAAATATACATTTCATATAGATAGGCTTACAAACTTGGGATTATTTTTTAGGCGATGGGCTATCAACCTGTCACTATTTGAATCTCAATTCTATCATTAAGCCAAATAGCTAAACGTGGCCATTTAGTCTTTTCAAGAATATTGGCTCTGTCTACCCCGCAAGGGATATAGACGTGACTATATGTATGTATGTCTGACGCTAAATGAGGACTCGTATTAAAAAAAATATACATTTCACAAAATGAGCATTTCCTAAACTGAGCATTTCGCAAAATGAGCATTTCACAAAATGAGCATTTCACAAAATGAGCATTTCCCAAAATGAGCAATTTTCCAAACTTTTGCCTGTACACTCACTCCATGACACTCCAAGTATCACTCCAGGTTCTCTTCTGAAAATTGAAAATGTAACATAAATGTGAACTAACCTCGCTCCGTTCGCTGGCTTCGCCTCTCCGCTGCCGTACAGAGCGCTGCTCAAACCCCACAAATTGAGAGCGCTGCTCTCACTTTTGAAAATCTGAGACAATATAACTTTATGATTTAATACCGTCAAAAAAAAAGTAAATTTTTAGTCTTGAAATTACCAAAAAGGCCATGACTTTTTTATTTATTCTTTACTAGCTGTGCCCGCGACTTCGTCCGCGTGAAATAGTTATATTATTTTGTTAAATAGTTTATTTTGGGCATCATTGAAGGCCCTCAAGGATGAATAACTTTCCCCATTTTTTTTTCCACATATTCCATTATTTCTTTGCTCAGCGTGATGTTATATAGCCTAAAACCTTCCTCGATGAATGGTCTATTCAACGCAAAAAGAATTTTTCAATTCGAACCAGAAGTTCCTGAGATTAGCGCGTTCAAACAAACAAACAAACTCTTCAGCTTTATAATATTAGTATAGATTGTAACAACTGTTGTAAAGTACAATAGGCGGACTCAATGCTAATAGCATTATCTAACAGTCTACCATTGGGTTGAGCAAAGAACCTTTGCGTGGGTTTATTTATTCAGAATTTGATTAAAATATGCATCTAATTACCTTATCCAGTTCCTCATCAGGCATCGTGACGAACTGACGGAAGTCATCACTGTGCGTCAATATAGGATGCTTAGCGACACGGTCTGCGAATAAAAAAACATTTCATTGATTTATTTACATATGTATTACACACTATTATTTATATATGTCACAGTCAAAACTCTTAACCAGTCAAAAGTACTATTGACTAGCACTTAACCAGTCAAAAGTACTATTGACTAGCAAAATCAGTTAAAAGTACTTTTGACCGTTGCTGCATGAAGCAGGTACGCGCTCTTACTAACAAATAAGTAGTCGTATTCTTTTCGGACATTGTTCTCAGACGCGACATGCATGTGATAGGTTCGAAGGGTGATCGCGAGCGCAGCGAGCGATCACCCTTCGAGTGTTAGGTATTTTTTTTGTAAACCACCCAAAAAGCTTTTTTGTTGCTAGTCAAAAGTACTTTTGACTGGTTAAGAGTTTTGACTGCAACATATATATATAAAAAAGTAAATGTATATATGAATATATATAAGCATAACATATAATAACGTCTATGCGGGTATATACCCTTGCGGGGTAGAAAGAGCCCACAGTCATCAAAAGACTGAAAGACCACGTTCAGCCGCTTGGATTAATGATAGAATTGAGATTCAAATAGTGACAGGTTGCTAAGCCACCGCCTAAAAGAAAACCGGGAACCACACCTTTCTGAGAAAAAAGCGTAATTACTATATATAACTTACCGACACACACTACTACAAACCTAAACATTTGAACGTTTTCGAGACTGTCTACCCCGTAAGCAAGTATACTGGTCAGTAAATAATACAGTAAATGAGTTAGCCTCGAAGTAACGATACTATATTTTATAATAAATACTTATATATAGATAAACATCCAAAACCCAGGCCAATCAGAGAAAGTTCGTTTCCCATCAGGCCCTGGCCGGGTGTCGAACCCCGAACCTCCCGTGTCCAAGACAGGCATACTACTGCTGGGCCACAGAGGTCGTCAGTCAGACAGTTACATAGATAGAATACGAACCAAGGAACGCGTTGAGTCCCAAAGTCCTGATAGCGACAAAGGAGGCCGAGTATCTGTCAAGCTGTTGTCGCGCCGAGTGCAGTGGGGGCAGCGGCGGGATCGCCAGCAGCGGATACGAGGACGTGAGACGCTGGTGGAGCACCTGTTTCGATATAAGAAACACAGTTTATAGACAATTTTTGTGAATAAAACAAAATGTTATTTTTCATTTTTAATGACTAACATATGTATTTGTATGCCAAAACATTTAGATTTAACAAAATGGGTGGCAGCAGTGGGATAACATACATACATACACATACATAAAATCACGCCTCTTTGCCGGAGGGGTAGGCAGACTACCTCTTTCCACTTGCCACAATCTCTGCATACTTCCTTCGCTCAATTCACATTCATAACTCTCTTCATGCAAGCTCGGCGGTTTCGGGTACTTTTGACCTGACCCTTTACCAGGACGTCCTTAATTTGATCAAGATATGTACGTTCGTCTAGGTCTTCGTAACATATGTATTTGTATGCCAAAACATTCAGATTTAACAAAATGGGTGGCAGCAGAGGGATAACTAAATTATTATTATTTCTAGAGGCCGCCCGCAACTTCGTCCGCGTGAATTGAATCCCGCAAGAACTCCGGGATAAAGAGTAGCCTATATGTTATTTTGGGTCTTCAGCTACCTACCTACATACCAAATTTCATCGTAACAAACATCCATACTGACATTCTGACATACTCACAAACTTTCGCATTTATGATATTAGTAGGAAAAAGGCTCTTATTATGTGATACAAGAATATAAAAACTAAAAATAACAAAGGCTTTTTAAGAAAATAAAATCAGTGTGTAACATTGCGTTCATAATATTACTTTTGTGTTCCTATCTTGAGGTCAACTCGTTACAAGTAGTCTTTTTATTTATTGATAAGTGTGTGTGTGGAGAAGAAGAATAGGGTGTTCCGCCACTTTCTGGCTGATGGTACGCAAGATGTGGTCTACAATCAAACAATCAAATCGTAGTCTGAAGTAAATATAGTTGTAACGAACCTTAAAGTGGTTGTACCGTCTCCGAACGCTGGGCGGCGACTGCCACCGTGCGCACACGCAGCGCACGCGGTACGTCACGTACGTCTCCAGTGTCGACATCTGTTTCATTGGTGCGTCCACCTGGAACAAAATCCCAACTTTTGTTATAAATTCAAAGGTGAGTTGAGATTCAAATAGTGACAGGTTGCTAGCCCATCGCCTAAAAGAAGATTCCCAAGTATATAAGCCCATCCCTTAGTCGCCTTTTACGACATCCATGGGTAAGAGATGGAGTGGTCCTAATCTTTTTTGTATTGGTGCCTGGAACCACACAGTTACTTTTATTTCATGGCATAAAATTGGGAATGATGTGGGCATGACGTTGATTTCATTTACTCTTATCTTTTCAAATGACTGTCAGGAATACATAAAACATACATATAGTCACAAATTCATCAAAAATTTAAACAAACCTTAACAGCAATATCGCATCCAGTTTCCATGATGAGAGGCACCGCATCCTGCAGGTCCTCATTAAGGTCATCGATCATACTTGCTGCCTCCGTTTCCTCCGTCTCGTCTCCATCGTTCAGGTCTAGCACGGCGGAGCTACTCTCACTTGTCATTGTGCTGTAATAAAATTATAATTAATTAATAGTTAGATATTTAAGAGTAAATAAAACAATTCTCAATTCAATCAAACCATACACATTGAACATGGCCTCTTTTCGAAATGGTGTACACTGTCTACCCCATAAGGGAGAAAGATGTGATTATGTGTATATTGTATGTAGTAAGAAAACAATTGAATTCTCCTTGGCATTTTTTTTAAAAGACATTAATATAATAGGCATGATGACAATTTTTTTTTGTTTTGGTATTAATTTAGTTTCACAACAACTTTAAACATTGGTCAAATAATCGAATCAATAAACAAAAAACTACCTGAGCTGTAAGAGGTAACACAACACATTATTTGGACGAGTCCAAAACACCTCATACAAAACGCTACTCAACTGTGACGTCACACCTGAGTTTCTTGTTCGCGTCATGAACTTTATTTGTATGGCAGCTACCTTAATTATTGCGTTTATGGATATGATGTCTTAATAAAAGTTATTCCATTTTTTTGTTTATTCACTCCTGGCATAGTAATTTTTAAATAATTTTGAATTTTTTAAATGGACTTTCCCATGGTACTTTGAAAGAATATAAAACAAAATGGGGCGTCAAAATTGAAACTAAAAATTCGAGAAACGTATTTAATTATGTGTATTCTATCAAGTTATTAAATAATAAATATTGTTTTAAGACCTTGTCATCATCCCTATTATATATGTATGTAGGTATGTTTATACTTATTTCAGATATGCGACCCTGGGTTTTATTGCAAAAAAATCTGAAAAGAACGCCAGAAAGATGACGATTGCTTTAAATTTGAGAGTACAAAAATTACACACCAATGAGCGAAAAAAGTAGGCGTACCTATAATACAGTAAACAAAAACATTAATTATTAATTAATTACAATATAACTTCAGCGTCTTTTGAATTCAACAATATCCTTTCCGAATAGATGACTGAGACCAGCTCTGGTAATCACGGTGACCCTTTTTGCAGTGCAAAAATTGCTGAATCAACGCAAATTAAATATATTTTGGACACACAAAAGTTATTGCCCTACATGCATTTATAATCAATATTAGACTCATATCCATCATTTCGAATTATTGACACTGATAATATATTTATGTAGTTGCTACTGAGATCAAGCTAATTAAATAAATTACCTGTTTTATAGTAAAATAAATATGAATATTTTTGCTGTGCCGAAGTATTTCAAGAAGCACAAAAATCGATGACAGAATGACAGATAAATAAATTGGCTTTCTCTTATCACTTTTGACATTGACAGAAAGATTATTGTAAGTTCCATTTCATCCACGAACTTTGCTTGAAGCAAATGCTGCAGTGCAGTTTGTTACCGCTTCTTCTACACTGACGCTTTGGAAGCTGCTATAAACTTAGTTTTAAGTATGTAATTGATTGGCGGTCATGTTGTGAAACCAAAAGATTACCAAACGAATGAATGAATAATGAATAACAGTTTTGAATTTATATTTAAACTCCATTCAATTTGCGTTTCCCGTTACATACCTAATACCTTCCCAACACTACCTAGACTTACCTGTCCTATTTTAAATATTACAATAAACTTGCAACATAGTATACCTACCTATAAATTATAAGACGAATGAAAATTAAAATAATTACCTAGGTAGGTAATATCCTATATAATATACAATAAATTTATTAAAATAATTAATAAAATCGAAAATCAATCAAGCAACAGGTAGTTTATGATATGAATTCTCCCCCTGTTAAAACATTTCATAATCCTGGAGATGCGAGGGAGGCCTACGCTCACGTTGAGAACGACGCAGGTGACTATTATCAGCAATTGCTGACGGACTCGAAGATGTACCTTCTATTGCTGCAGGAGTTTCTTCATTATCAGTAACAACAGGGGCTTCTCCAGTGTCTGGTACATCGTCATCGATTTCAGCATCTGGTAGAGGCGCTAATGATCTATTCGAGACCGTAGCTTCACGTCCATCGGGTAGTCTTACAAAAGAATAATCAGGATTACTTTGTAGCAGCTCTACTTCTTCAATTGCTGGATCGTATTTAGAATTCCTTACATTTTTTTTCATAAATACGGGACCAGGTGTGAGGAGCCACATTGGGATAGATTGACCATTCATTGATCGCCTCGGATGAACAAACATCCTTTCATGTGGAGTCATATTTATTCCTGTCGAAAGTAAAGATCTTATTGAATGTAGTGCAACAGGCATCGCCACTTCCCATTTAGAAATGGGTTGATTATAAGTCTTCAAATATAACTGAATAGCTCTCCACAGCGTACCATTAAGTTTTTCCACTAAGCCATTACCCTGCGGGTTATAGGGTGTAGTTCGGCTGCAAGCTATATTCAAATTAATTAGAAAACTTCGTAGTTCTTCAGATAAAAATGATGATCCTCGATCGGAATGTATGTAAAGTGGCGTTCCAAACATAAAGAATAAATCCTTCAAACATTTTGTTATTGTGGCAGCAGACATATCTTTGCAGGCATAAGCGAATGGAAAACGGCTGTACTCATCGATTATTGTTAAAATGTACTTATTTGCCGAATCTGAAGGTAAGGGTCCTTTGAAATCAAGATTAAGTCTCTCAAAGGGTGTGGTTGCTTTAATCAAAGTTCCTTCATTCTTTACATAACGTGGTTTGATTTCTGCACAAACACCACAAGCCGCGGTCATCCTCTTGACATCTTCTACTGAGTAAGGCAGGTTTTTGGTGCGAATGAAATGCATCATTCTCGTAATTCCCGGATGACATAAAGACTTGTGTAACTCTAGTAGTTTATTAGTGGACCTATTAACATTGGCACATATGCGTGATAGTGCATCAGCCGCAAGATTCTGTTTTCCTGGTCTGTAAACGATGTCATAACGGTAGCAAGATAGCTCAAGACGCCATCTTTCTATCTTCTCATTTTTAATTTTGCTACTGTGCGTCTGATTGAACATGAATGCTACAGATTGTTGGTCAGTAACTAGTAAAAAATGTCTTGCAATTAGATAGTGCCGCCATTTACGAAGCGCTTCTACTATAGCGCTTGCCTCTTTTTCTATCGAAGGTTGTCGACGTTCACAGTTAGTAAGAGTGCGCGAAAAAAATGCTACTGGTCGTCCTTTCTGTGATAGAGTAGCAGCGATAGCAAAATCTGAAGCATCAGTTTCGACAGTTAATGTTTCTTTGTCGTCAATAATTGCTAATGCAGATTTAGCAATATCTTTCTTAAGATTATTGAAACAGTTGATTGCAGTTTCAGAGAGAGGAAACGTTGTTTGCACCAATGGTCTTATTTTGGAAGAAAAGTTGTCAATCCATTTCGAGTAATGTGCAAATAGACCAAGAGTTCTTTTAAGAGAAGCTGCGTCTGTTGGAATAGGTAAGTTTAAAAGTGGTTCAAGTCGTGACTTATCAGGTTTAATAATATTTTGTTCAATAGTATAGCCTAAGAGATTGATCGATTCCGCACCAAAGGTACATTTATTTTTGTTCAGAGTGAGATGATATTTCTCAGCTGCTCCCATAAATTTGCGTAAGTTTTCATCGTGATCTTGCTTATTTTCCCCGCAGACGGTTACGTCATCTAGATAAGCAAAGGTTCCCTTTAACTTTTCAGTATTTATAATATAGTGAAGGGTCCTTTGGAAGGCTGCGACTCCATTTGTTACCCCAAACGGAATACGGGTAAACTGGTATAAATTTCCACAGGCTTCAAACGCCGTGTAAGGTTTCTCTTTGGAAAGGATTGGTACCTGATGATAAGCGCTTTTGAGGTCTATTTGGCTGAAATAATTGTATTTCGCAACTTGAGAAACTATTGAGTCAATGCTCGGTAAAGGATAAGCATCTAATTCAGTAAAGCGATTAATGGTCTGAGAATAATCAATAACCAATCGTTTGCGGTGATGCCCTCCACCTGCAATCAGAACTTGAGCTCGCCATGGTGAGATGCTTGGTTCAATTACTTTATCTTTTAATAAATTTGAAATCTCGTTCGATATAAATTCTTGATCTTCATCTGAGTGGCGTCGAGAACGGATTGCGATTGGTTTGATGCAAGGTGATAAATTTGTGAAAATAGATGCTGGCGGGACTGTAGCCTCGAGGACATTGCAAATTTTTAACGGTTCTTTATCTCCACCGAATTTTAATTCCAATAATGAATGATGCCTCAAAATATCATGTCCAATGATAACGTCAGCGCAGAGATTGTTAACGATGAGTAATGGATGATTTTTATAGACATGTTTTTCAATTTGTATGTTTGCATGACATAATCCTTCTACATAAGATACATGATTAAGCGACGCAAGAGTTACAGCTTGTTTACATGGTTTCCTCTTTAACTTCATTGTTTGCGCAAGAACATTATCGATAAAAGTAATGGAACTGCCAGTATCAATTAAAGCGTCAGCACGGTAGCCATTAACGATAATAGAGATAGTAGCTTTGTGCAGACTCGATGGAGACGCTGCTGAAATTGTCGAGACATTAGAATTCGGAAGAGGAGTCTCATCTTCCGATGAAACAATTGCGGCGTTCGTGTTACGTTGCCTTGAATTTCTACAGACATTGGCAAAATGTCCTTTTTTGGAGCAAAGTTGACATTCAGCGTGAAAGGCAGGACATTTTATTCTTTGATGAACATTACCACCACAAAAGAAGCACTTTCGTCTCTGATTTTGAATAGCCGCTGTATTTTGTCGCTGGTCTTCTTGAAGTTGCGATTTTGAGTTCGGAACAGCATTCGAAAACGTAGTTGAACTAGCTTTCGACTCAATTATATTTGATGTATTCTCCGCGCTTTCAAGAGAAATTGCAAGGTTCAAAGTTTCATCTAGAGTCATAGTACATTTCTCTAATAATCTCTCTCTGATTTTGTTTGAAAAAAGACCCGCAATGAAAGTAGCACGTATTGTCTCGTTTTGGTGCTGTTCAGCAGTAACATTTTTGAAATGACAGTCGTGTGCAAGAAGAGTAAGAGATCTGGAATATTCGGCTATTGATTCTCCAGATTTTTGTTGTCTTGATGTTAAAATATGTCGGGCCAAAATTATATTGCGTCGTTTTTCATAGACATTATCTAAAGCTCTGATGGCATCAGTGTATTTGTCACAATCTCGTATAAAATTGAATATGTTCGGCGAAATATGGTTGACAAGAAGTTTGTATTTAATCGCATCGCTAGCAGAAGCCGCTTCCTCAGAAATAAAATTTTCAAAAGAATACCGCCAGTGAATCCATCGTAGATCCGAGCCCGCAGTCGTAGGTTCAACATCAAATCTCTCGGGTCGTAAGTAACGAGTAATGTTTGCTTCTTTTAGTGCCATTGTGAATAACTACATATAAGTATTTTTTATAAGAAGCATGAAAGCAGAATAAATGCAGTGGAAATGAGAGCGTTAAGGAGTATGATGGGTGTGAAATTGAGTGACAGGATAAGGAACAGCGTGATAAGGGAATGTTGTGATGTGAAAGAAGATGTAGTTACAGGAATAGAAAAGGGTATGTTAAGATGGTTCGGTCATGTGGAGAGGATGAATGAAAGCAGGTTGACTAAGCAGATATACAAGGAGAGTGTGGAGGGAAAGGTCGGAGTGGGAAGACCTAGACGAACGTATCTTGATCAAATTAAGGACGTCCTGGTAAAGGGTCAGGTCAAAAGTACCCGAAACCGCCGAGCTTGTATGAAGAGAGTTATGAATGTGGACGAAGCGAAAGAAGTATGCAGAGATCGTGGCAAGTGGAAAGAGGTAGTCTCTGCCTACCCCTCCGGGAAAGAGGCGTGATTTTATGTATGTATGTATGTATGTAAGTATTTTTTTTAAGCTGAATAAATTGATACAAGAATAAAGACAAAACCATAAGGAACGTTGGTTTTATTCAGCTTAAAACAGCACGTATTGAAATACAATATAAGTGACGTTATAAACATGGTAACTAAGGAGCTCTATGAGTAGAGCAATGAGTTTTCATATCAGTTTAAAAGCCACATTATTAACAATACTTTTATTCCTAAAAAAACAGTGTCATAAGTCACACTTAACATTATTAATCAATTTACATAAAAAAAACGGAAAGACACTATAACCAAAAACCGACAATCACCTAACCATCACTTTTTGAAATTTCTTCAGCCTTTTCCTTTTAGCCAATAAATCGTGTCCTGGATACAGGGATGAAACTTTGGTCGTGACGGAGAACTTACTCATCTTTTCCTCTAAAACTCCTTCAGGACTCTTTGGGTTATTCAAATTATGGTAGCCAGTCGCAGACAACATCGAAATACTAATAGTATCTCGTTTATATCTTTCCACGTAGCTGGTTTTAACTTTTCCATATATATCTATATGTTGTATTAGGTTTTGGAGGCTGCATTTCTTGAAACGCTCTGATACCGTCTCCAAGCGGCTGTCGCTTCCATCATTTGTATTATTCCTAGCATATTTCCGAGACTCAGGGAAACCTTGCACCATTTTTTTTTAAATTCTCACTTTAAATGGTTCTATTTTTTTTTTATTTACTTTTGTCGCAAGTGTTATTTCCCTGATTTAATTTCTGGAATTTTACGGAAAATTTTACATTTTCGAATGCCGTGTCGTCACTGTGCGTTCGAATGTGGCAGTGCTTGTGTCACTAAAGACAGACCCAATTTCAAAAGAGAATGGACTAGTCTCATTCAGAGTTTTTATTTAAATTCAATTTTTTTTTTGCATTACATGAGTATTTATTTGAAATCAAATTATTTTGGGTCTTCTCAACAAATAGATCAACCAGTCTTTGAATATTTAAAGAAGAAAATTCGAAAAAGAAGCAAGTAATTTCAATTAAAGTCAAATGCGGGAAACCAATATTTTTTTCTTGTTGGCAACATTATTTACCGCCATCTCAAAAATTTAACAAAAGTAATAGTATTATTTCATCTGAGATTTCAACATAGTATCTCTATTTAGTTTGTGATTTCAACTCAGTGCAGTGCTTTAGACATTCAATATTAATATCTGTGGTGCAGTGCAGTTACACGAAGTTCACTGCGAGATAAGTTTTAAATGTTCTCACTTCAACAGGTAAGAAACGGCGGGAATTCATGTTGTTGCACAACTTATAATTTCTTACGGTGTGTAGTCCCCATGCTAGAGAATTATTATCTCTCGCTGTCTGTGCCCAAAGCCCTACCAGTGCGAAGTTGCGCGCCTTTTTAACAAGATACCAGAAATATCTGATATCAAAAATATTACCTCGTTCGATGTATTCAAGAGACAATTAGCCGAGCACATAATCTCAACTTAACTTTTGCTGTTAAGAGTATATTTCGTCTATTAGTTTGACAACGAACTTTTTGTATTTTATGTTCTCATGTAAGTGATGGAATATTATGTCTTTATTAGAATAAGTCTATAAACCAAAACCTACCACTCCAGCAATTTTAGTAGCAATACCTATTGAGGGAATAAGTATTAGCACTCAAATTAATGTACCTAACTTAGAATAGTCATTGGTTCACGGCCGAGGTAGGATTTTAACTTATGCCTCCACGGATATCTAACGCATTTGAGTACACAGCACATTACCGATTCGATGACTCCATATCTTCCCATGGATGTCGTAAAAGGCGACTAGGGGATAGGCTAGTAAACTTGTGGTTCTTGTGGACGATGGGCTAGCAACCTGACAATATTTAAATATCAATTCCATCATTAAGCCACACAGCTGAACATCGCCTTTCAACAGTTAATACTGTTGGCTCTATCTACCCCGCAGGGGATATAGACGTGACTATATGTATATTGGGTCAGAGTGTTGGAAAGACATAAAGTAAAGACATAAATACATAATATATGTATGTAAAGACATAAATACATAATATATGTCGGACTCATCCTACTACTATTATAAAGGCGAAAGTTTGTATGGATGTTTGTTACTCTTTCACGCAAAAACTACTGAACCGATTACCATGAAATTTGGTATGTAGGTAGCTGAAGACCCAGAATAACACATAGGCTACTTTTTATCCCAGAGTTCCCGCGGGATTGATAGGGTTTCCATGCGGACGAAGTCGCGGGCGGCCTCTAGTTTAAAATAAAAAGCAAAATTATTATATTACAAACGTATTTATTAAGTAAATCACTTATTATATAACTTAAACTAAGCAGCAACACCATCTTGGATACTCTCATCATCTGTGGACAGAAAAACAGTTAATTTTAGCAACATTCATGACAGATCCGACGCGGTAGCATGACACGCGCGACGCTATTATTTTTCCGCGGTAAACTACCGCTGTTTCGCTTTTATATTATGACGTGAAACGAGACAGCGATAGTTTTTCGCGAGTTATAATGGCGTCTTGCGTGTCGAGGTACAGGGGCAGATGTACAATGGTTATATTATTTACTTAAGTTACAATAACAAACGTGGTATACTTTTCTATATTATCACTGTGCCGTGTGGTTCCTGGCACCAATAAAAAACAAAAAGAATTGGTCCACTGCCTCTCGTTCCCATGGATGTCGTAAAAGGCGACTAAGGGATAGGCTTATAAACTTGAGGTTCTTCTTTTAGGCGATGGGCTAGCAACCTGTCACAATTTGAATCTCAATTCTACCATTAGGCCAAACAGCTGAATGTGGCCAATCAGCCTTTTTGACAGTTGGGGCTGTCTACCCCGCATGGGATATAGACGTGAATATATGTATGTTCCCCGTTTTTTTTCACATTTTCCATTATTTATTCACTCCTAATAGTTGCAGCGGAATGTAACAAAGCCTTCCTCGATAAACGGTCTATTCAACACAAAAAAGAATTTTTCAATTCGAACCAGTAGTTCCTGAGATTAGCGCGTTCAAACAAACAAACTCTTCAGCTTTATAATATTAGTACTATAGATAAACCTTCACCAGAAAACAGGCACTTTTCAACATTTCAAACACGAACAAAATCCAACCACAACTCTCCAAGATTAGCACATGCATACACCCACACACAGCAAAAACAGTGAGACATTATAATATGTAGTGATACGTATATAGATAAACATGCGAGACCCAGTTAATAAAGATTAAGTTTAGAAGACCAGAGGTGTTAATGCGAGTTTGATGCGAGATGAAACGCGTCGATAAAGTGAACTCGAATTTGTATGTGATTTTCAATCAGCGCCACCTAGTGGTAACGCGATGGCACTAATGCAACTCCGTACACACACATGTTGTGAAACCAAAAGATATGACAATTATTAAGCGATATGAAGTATCCTACGTATTATAATGAATAAAAATTTCGAATTTGAATTTTGAATTTGATATGTTAATAGAATCGAACCATTTAATCCAACTGATGAAGTGCCGTGTGGTTCCCGCCACCAACAGGAAAAAGAATAGGACCACTCCGTCTCTTTCCCGTGGATATCGTAAAAGGCGACTAAGTATAGGCTTATAAAATTGAGATTCTTCCTTTAGGCGACAGGCTAGCAGGTGTGAGTTGCAACAATACAAACAAAAAGGTCACAACAACTCAACGAATTATAATACGTATGAAGGATGATCTGTGAAAAAAAAAAGCGCAAAGCACACACCAGCTACGCACCTTTGTCATCGGTGTCCATCGGCTCCGGCGTCTCCTGGTAGGCTGTCACTGTTTGAATCTCAATTCTATCATTAAGCCAAGCAGCCGAACGTGGCCTATTATTATTAGTCTTTTTATATATGTATGAAGGATGATCTGTGCAAAAAAAAAAAAAAAGCGCAAAGCACACACCAGCTACGCACCTTTGTCATCGGTGTCCATCGGCTCCGGCGTCTCCTGGTAGGCTGTCACTATTTGAATCTCAATTCTATCATTAAGCCAAGCAGCCGAACGTGGCCTATTATTATTAGTCTTTTTATACATGTATGAAGGATGATCTGTGCAAAAAAAAAAAAAAAAAGCGCAAAGCACACACCAGCTACGCACCTTTGTCATCGGTGTCCATCGGCTCCGGCGTCTCTGGGTAGGCTGTCACTATTTGAATCTCAATTCTAACATTAAGCCAAGCAGCCGAACGTGGCCTATTATTAGTCTTTTTATATATGTATGAAGGATGATCTGTGAAAAAAAAAAAGCGCAAAGCACACACCAGCTACGCACCTTTGTCATCGGTGTCCATCGGCTCCGGCGTCTCCTGGTAGGCTGTCACTATTTGAATCTCAATTCTATCATCAAGCCAAGCAGCCGAACGTGGCCTATTATTAAAACTGTCGGCTCTGTCTACCCCGCAAGGGATATAGACATGATAATATATATATACGTATACATATATGTATGAAGGATGATCTGTTAGTCTTTTTAAAACTGTCGGCTCTGTCTACCCCGCAAGGGATATAGACGTATATGCAAAGCACACACCAGCTACGCACCTTTGTCATCGGTGTCCATCGGCTCCGGCGTCTCCTGGTAGGCTGTCACTATTTGAATCTCAATTCTATCATTAAGCCAAGCGGCCGAACGTGGCCTATTATTAGTCTTTTTATATATGTATGAAGGATGATCTGTGCAAAAAAAAAAAAAAAAGCGCAAAGCACACACCAGCTACGCACCTTTGTCATCGGTGTCCATCGGCTCCGGCGTCTCTTGGTAGGCTGTCACTATTTGAATCTCAATTCTATCATTAAGCCAAGCGGCCGAACGTGGCCTATTATTAGTCTTTTTATATAATATGTATGAAGGATGATCTGTGCAAAAAAAAAAAAAAAAGCGCAAAGCACACACCAGCTACGCACCTTTGTCATCGGTGTCCATCGGCTCCGGCGTCTCTTGGTAGGCTGTCACTATTTGAATCTCAATTCTATCATTAAGCCAAGCAGCCGAACGTGGCCTATTATTAGTCTTTTTATATAATATGTATGAAGGATGATCTGTGCAAAAAAAAAAAAAAAAGCGCAAAGCACACACCAGCTACGCACCTTTGTCATCGGTGTCCATCGGCTCCGGCGTCTCCTGGTAGGCGGGCGCCAGCGGGGACACCACGACGCCGTCCCACACGGTGATCTCCGTGGAGATGTCCTTGCCGCCCTCGAAGGCCTGGAGCCCTAGTACGTAGCGGTGCCCGCCGCGCGCGACCACCCTTAGGAGGCTGTGGATTTTGCAAATTGAATTTTTTTTTTTTTTTTTTTTTAATTTAGCGGTTTCTGTGGCGCAGCGGTAGTGCGTTTGTCTGTGATACCGGAGGTCCCGGGTTCGAGTCCCGGCCAGGGTATAGTGAGAACTTTCTCTGATTGGCATTGGAAGTATTCATTATAAAATATAGTATCGTTGAGTTAGTATCTTGTAACACAAATCTCGGACTTACTTCGAGACTCAATCAATCTGTGTAATTTGTCCCGTATATATTTATTTATTACTATCATGGGACATTTCAATATCACTTAACAATTGTCATGTCTTTTGGTTTCACAACATTGGTCGACGTTTAATAAATTACTTAAAACTAAGTTTACTATCGCTTTCAAAGCGTACATACATACATATGATCACGTCTTTATCCCTTGCGGGGTAGACAGAGCCTTTCTTTCTCCAGAACTTTCAAAGCGTCAGTGCACAAAAAGCGGTAACAATTGGTATTATCCAATTAGGAATATTTATTATGGTTCTAGTATGAAATCATTCATGTATCTCAATGTAGACAATGTGCACTCGTCCACGATTTAGCTTTAAGGTGTCTCTGTTCGTGTATGTATGTATAGTACAGTAGTAGTATAGTGTAGCAATACTGACGTCTGCGCGGTGGCGGCGGCGGCGTCCTGCGCGGCCAGGTCGAGCGCGGTGTGCGCGCGCGCGTGCGCCGCCTCGCACGGGTCGGGCAGCCCCGCGCAGCCCGGCAGGAACAGCCCGCCCGCCATCAGCGCCAGCGCGCGTCTGCGGCACATCACTACATCTATACTAATGTTAGCGACGATTCGCCACCAAACTATGTTGACGGCCTCTGTGGCTCAGCGGTAGTACGCTTGTCTGTGACAACAGAAGTCCCGGGTTCGAATCCTGGCCAGGGCATGATGAGAAAAGAACTTTTTCTGATTGGCCTGGGTCTTGGATGTTTATCTATATAAGTATTTATTATATTATAAAATATAGTATCGTTGAGGAAGTATCTCGTAACACAAGTTTCGAACTTACTTCGAGGCTAACTCAATCTGTGTAATTTGTCCCGTAAAAAAAAAAAAAAAAAAAATGTTGTGTCGGAGGCTGTTATAGCTCCAATCCGTGAAATCTTTAGCGATTTAGGTTTTTCGCTGTTTTCGATTGATAGCGTCGCGTAATTTTATTTTTTATTCTTGTGACTCGTGGCGACAGCCCGCCCGCCATCAGCGACAGCGCGCGTCTGCGGCACACCACTGTATCTATACTAATGTTAGCGACGATTCGGCTCGACCGCCACCAAACTATGTTGTGTCGGAGGCTGTTATAGCTCCAATCCGTGAAATCTTTGCTTGAGCGATTTAGGTTTTTCGCTGTTTTTGATTGATAGCGTCGCGTAATTTTATTTTTTATTCTTGTGACTCGTGGCGACAGCCCGCCCGCCATCAGCGACAGCGCGCGTCTGCGGCACATCACTACATCTATACCAATGTTAGCGACGATTCGGCTCGACCGCCACCAAACTATGTTGTGTCGGAGGCTGTTATAGCTCCAATCCGTGAAATCTATGCTTGCGCGATTTAGGTTTTTCGCTGTTTTCGATTGATAGCGTCGCGTAATTTTACTTTTTATTCTTGTGACTTGTGGCGACAGCCCGCCCGCCATCAGCGACAGCGCGCGTCTGCGGCATCACGGGGCACAATTACTGTACAACTGTACATATTATTCAAAAATCGAATGTTTGTTAAACTCGCTGTTGGTCATCCAAATATATAAAAGTAGCTGCGCCCGCGGCTACGTCCGCGTGGAATAGTTATTTTGGGCATCATTGAAGCCCTCAAGGATGAATAATTTACCCCGTTTTTTTTTTTCACGATAAATGGTCTATTCAACGCAAAAATATTTTTTCAATTCGTACCAGTAGTTGCAGAGATTAGCGCGTTGAAACAAACAAACTAACTTTTCAGCTTTATAATATTAGTGTAGATATGCTAGCAATAGCAACCGGTCACTATTTGAAACTCAACTCTCATCATCAAGCCAAACAGCAGCAGTCTACCCCGCAAGGGACGATACGAATGGATGGCGAACAAAAGTTATTTATTTATCCATACTAATATTATAAAGCTGAAGAGTTTGCTTGTTTGTTTGGACGCGCTTATATCAGGAACTAGTGGTTCGAATTGAAAAATTATTTTTGTGTTGAATTGACCATTTATCGAGGAAGGCTTAAGCCTATATAACATCACGCTGCAACTATAAGGAGCAAATAAATAATGGAAAATGTAAAAAACCGGGGAAAATTATTCATCCTTGAGGGCTTCAATGACGCCCAAAATAACTATTCCACGCGGACGAAATCGCGGGCACAGCTAGTATAACAATATAAATTAAAAATACTATAATAAAAACATGGGTGCTCCCCAGGGCAGTATACTAGGGCCATTACGAATTATGTTACCTAAAAGCGACGTTGATAGGCAGAGCCTGTCGCGCCGGGTTGTTCATGATGCAGTGGTGGGCGAGCAGGTCGATCATCCACGGGGTCAGGGGTTCGAGTCCCGTGTGGCGGGCGCACATGTCGCGCAGAAGGCGGATCAGTACCTGACAGAATATAAATATTTCGATTATTCAAATCATGTAATATAAAAGAATAAGATATAGTATTGGTAGCGGAAGATCTTTCGCCAGACCGGCGTGATGCCTGGGGAACCGCGCGATACACGATGATGTATTGGAGGTTGTATATAGGTACGTTTCAATCCGTGAAATCTTTTCTTGCGCGATTTAGACGCTTCGCTGTTATTGCTGATAGCGTTGCGTGATTATATACTCCGAAACGGCTTGACCGATTCTGATTCCGATGAAATTTTGTGAGCATGTTGAGTAGGTCCGAGAATCTAGCCAACATCTATATTTCACACCCCTAAGTGATAAGGGCTGTCCACCCTTAACATTTTTTTTAACTAGAAATTACTTAAAAATATAAATTATATGGCAAAACAACGTTTGTCGGGACAGCTAATAATTTCTAGATATTACCTTGATGGTGGAATGGTGAGCGTTCTCCTCGAACCAGCGGCTGTGGCGTATCGCGGCCAGGTGGCTGTTGATCACCTTGTACTCCAGGTGCACCTGTCAACGATAAATAAATCTATATACATATAATAAATCTGTAGAAGGGTCAATTCTGTACATAAAAAAATATTGTAAATATAAATAGCAGGGGATGTTACCAAACCCAAATATGTGATTAAAAAAATGTTTCTCTGTCTGTCTGTCTGTATGTTCAGTTAGCTAGTAAATAAATAAATAAATAATCGTCGAACATGCATGAGCAAAGAGTAACGAGTGTGGAGGAAGCGGGAGAGGTCTGTAAGGATCGTAGCGAGTGGAATTACATAGTCTCTGCCTACCCCAATGGGAGACAGGCGTGATAGTATGTATGTATAAATAAATATAAATGCCGTGCCGTGTGGTTCCCGGCACCATTAGAAAAAAGAATAGGACCACACCATCTCCTTCCCACGGATATTGTAAAAGGCGACTAAGGGATAGGCTCATAAACTTGGGATCGCCTAAAAGGAGAATCCCAAGTTTACAAGCCTATCCCTCAATCGCCTTTAACGATACAATGTAACCATGTAATATACATATATCCACGTTCACCTGTACCGAATTAAGATTCAAACAGTGACTGGCAGCTAGCGCGGGTCGTTAACCTGATGATGAATCCATTACCTCCGGCTCCAGCTTCCTCAGGTTCTGGTGCAGAGTGGTGATCAGCACGCGGACGCTGGCCGTCGCCGCGGTGACAGTGAACCCTCGCTCGTTGCAGGCGCACACCACGGAGCCCGTGCCTTCAGCTCGGATCAGCTTGTTCAACTCCTCGTTCACCTGTCAAAGAGGAAGGATTAAATTGATTTGATGATATCTGTGTTAGATGCTACTTGGGTAGTTTACATAAATAAATAATCTATAGTAATATTATAAAGCTAAAGAGTTTGTTTGCTTGAATCAGCGCTAATCTCAGAAACTATTGGTTCGATTTGAAAAATTCTTTTTGCGTTGATTAGACCATTTATCGAGGAAGGCTTTAGGCTATATATAACATCACGCTGCAACTATGAGGAGCAAAGAAATAATGGAATATGTGAAAAAAACGTTCTTGAGGGCTTCAATGATGCCCAAAATAACAATTCCACGCGAACGAAGTCGCGGGCACAGCTAGTAATAAATATATGAATACGGGATTAAAATGCGTGATGCTCATAAAGGCACAGGTTCGAATCCGATCTTGGCCTTGTACTAATGACTATTTTCAATGTAGGTACATTAGTTTGAATACTAACCGATGCTCTCACGGCGAGGGAAAACATTGTGGGGAAACCTGCACATTCAGGCAACTAGATGCGTAACCATGATCGATCCAATATGTGTTAGGTTTACCTGCAAAGGTTGCGGAGGTCTGATGGGAGTTGCTTCGTGTAAAAACCCGACTCATCCAATCCAGGATCCATGGTAAAGGGAGTGCTGGGTTCATCACCACATTGGTGAGGATATAACCTGGACTACAGTCAGGAGGGAGAAGAGAATTGGATGTTGCAGTAACAGCTTCAAGTCTTACCTTATTGGACAACCCTTCCACAGCCTCCTTAGTAGGTAGAGTCTTCATTATCACTACGATGTCAGCCACGTTCTTGCCGGCCATCATGGTGCCCTTCTTGTAGGAGCCCACTTGCCTCACCTCCTCTAGTTGCTGTTTACGAAAACAAGAATTATAATTGACTTGATGTGCCCGCGACTTCGTCCGCGTGGAATAGTTAATTTCGGACATCATTGAAGCACTCAATGATGAATAATTATGCCCGTTTTGTTTTTCCACATTTTCCATTATTTCTTCGCTCCTAAAAGTTGCAGCGTTCATTTTATTTGATTTATAAATACATACATACACAAATCACGCCTCTTTCCCGGAGGTACAGGCAGAGACCACATCCTTCCACTTGTCACGATCCCTGCCCACTTCTTTCGCTTCATCCACATTCATAACTCTCTTCATGCAAGCTCGTCGGTTTCGGGTACTCTTGATTTAATCAAGGTGCCTTCGTCCAGGCCTTCCCACTCCAACAGTCCCATTCACACTCCTTTTGTATATTTGCTTAGTCAACCTGCTTTCATTCATCCTCTTGACATGACCAAACCATCCGACATTCCCTTTACTATTCCTGTCACTATATTTTCTCTTACATCACGACATTCCCTTATCACACTGTTCCTTATTCTGTCATTCAATTTTACACCTATCATACATCGTAATAATATTATAAATGCGAAAGTTTTGTGAGTATGTCCGGATGTCAGTATGGATGTTTGTTACTCTTTCAGGTCAAAATTACTGAACCGATTACGATGAAATTTGGTATGTAGGTTGGTGAAGACCCAGAATAACATATAGGTTACTTTTTATCCCGGAGTTCCCGCGGGATTGATAGAATTTCTATGCGGACGAAGTCGCGGGCGGCCTCTAGTTTATACTATTTAGAACAATCAAAATGTGATCCTAGATCCATAACTATTACATAACCGTGTGGTTCCCGGCAGCAATAAAAAAAAATTAGGACCAAACTAGGCCTTTTACAACATCCATGAGAACGAGATGCGTTCTCATGGACGTCGTAAAAGGCGACTAAGGCATAGGCTTATAAGCTTGGGATACATACACAAGCGGCGAAATCCCCCGGCGCCACCACCAGATTGTCCAGGACTGTCTGCAGCTTTGTGACGAGGCTGAGCACAGCTGACTGCTCCGCTGGAGACGGGCATAGCTCCGTGTGACGTTTAAGGAGGGCCTGTTAACGAATAAAGAGAAGTATTAGTAGTATAAAAGGAGTGTTATTTAGCCGTGTGGTTCCCGGCACCATTAAAAAAAGAATAAGACCACCTCCATCTCTTTCCCATGGATGTCGTAAAAGGCGACTAAGGGTACAGGCTTATAAACTTGAGATTCTTCTTTTAGGCGACTAGCTTGCAACCTGTCACTATTTGAATTTCAATTCTATTGTTAAGCCAAACAGCTGAACGTGGCCTATTAGTCTTTTTGAGACTGTTGGCTCTGTCTACCCCGCAAGGGATATAGACGTGATTATATGTATGTATGTATTATTAGTATTCACAGAGAGGGCTACTGTGACGCAGCGGTAGTACGCCTGTCTGTGACACCAGGGGGCCCTGGGTTCGAATCCCGGCCAGGGCATGATGAGAAAAGAACTTTTTCTGATTGGCCTGAGTCTTGGATGTTAATCAATATATGAATTTATTGTAGAATATAGTATCATTGAGTTAGTATCTCGTAACACATGTCTCGAATTTACTTCGGGGCTAACTCAATCTGTGTAATTCGTCCCATATATATTTATCTATTATTTCCCATTCCTACAGTAGTTTCCAAAAATACTTTCTTTAGGGAATGTCTTCTAACTACAATCCATTTTCTTGTCATATTTCATTTTTATTGACCTAGCAGTTCTCGAGATATCATGATCAGTAAGTGTCTTTCGCTTTAATACATATTTTTACTAGCTGTGCCCGTGACTTCGACTGCATGGAATAGTTGGAAACGAAGGATGAATAGTTTCCCCTGTTTTTTTCACATTTTCCATTATTTCTTTGCTTCTTATAATTGCAGAGTGATGTAATATAGCCTAAAGCCTTCCTCGATAGTCTATTCAACGCAATAATAATTTTTCAATTCGAACCAGTAGTTTCTGAGATTACCGCATTCAAACAAACAAACTTTTCAGCTTTATAATACTAGTATAGATGTAAACGGTTCCTTATCATAATAATTGTGTATGCTCTTTCATAATACTTTAATAATACAAGTATAAACTGTGGTTGATCATTTTATTATCCAAAAAAACCCTTCAATCTGGCGCCCAACATGCAAAAAAGTAGGTATACAATCTGGCTACTTGGTTACAGTACATTGTTTAATATCAACTACCCTACAGCAGTAATTTTTATGGCAATTGTTTCATTGCAATGCCTCAAGAGGTTACTGCAGGCCATAAAAACTGTCAGTAAGAGTTAATTTGTAATAACATTAATTCATTTTATACAAAATGCCATGTAAAAGCTGGTTTGGGTCTCTGTTTGTTAAAAATTATACTCTACAGCTTAATATCTTGCTAATGTAGTAATTCCAATGTTTGGCACAGACTATTAATGGCACAAATATATGAATTCCCGATAAAAACTTACCTGTGTTAGGGCTGAATCATCAGGGGCAGGTTTGCATCTTGGAAATGCTGGTTCGGCCAAAATAAGGTCGAACGGTGGCCGTAGCATCATCACCCGGGGTCTGTTGAAGGGCGGGCGCCCCATTCCACCCCGACCTGGCATTCCCCGCCCACCGCGACCGACCCCTCGTACCATGTTATTATACACTTTGACAAATTTACACACGAATGTTTGGTTAAAAACTTAATCTCGATTATTACAGTGCAGCAGTTCAAACAGGGTAGAAATCTAATGAACACTATTTATTAATTAGCTCACAGAACAAGTAAATTGAGATAACTTTCTGTCTAATTTATTTATTTTGGCTGAAACAGCAGTAAGACGCCGATCGAAATGACAGCAGTAAATTGATTTTGAGGTTACTTTAGTGTTGCCATCCATTGCCATGGCATCAACCACTAAATTATAAGCACAGTCATATGACACGGAATACATATATATAATATTACACATGTGGAAGTGGTATCCCAATTCAGTTCTTACTAAACTTTTGTCAAAACCAAAATGCTTTGGCCAATAGTTAATGTGCTGGACATTAATTATTGGCCAAAGCATTTTGATTAGGGATACCCAAACACAACTGGCCCTCGTTGACCTTTCTACGTCTCAAATAAATAAAAAGATAAAAACATAATTAAAATATGAGGTGTTAATTTTTAGTTTTAATTTTGATGCCATAAATGTGTTATATTCATTCAAAATATGTTGGGTAAGTTTATTGTAAAAATTCAAAATTAATTGAAATAAATAAGCCTGTTAATAAAAAAAATATGGAACAACTTGTATTAGAACATCATATCCATAAACGAAATAATAATTTGGTAGTTACTAAACAAATAAGGTTCATGATGCGAACAAAATTCTCAAATATGACGTCACACTTAAATAGCATGTGATATGCATGTCTACGCCAGGTAGTAAGACTTACGAGCCTTACCTGAACGTTGTCGTGTCGCGACGTAGGCCATGCATTATGTTCAATACCAACTTTATCAAAACTTATTGTGATTTCAAAGAACACGGACTAGTTTATTTTGTTTTGACATTGACATTCGTTTGACAGTTGTAAAATTCGATACCAAATATGACGTGGAGTTGTAGGTTATGAATTTGTGTATTTTTAATTAATATTAATTAAATGAGATAGTTTGTTATACTATTCTAGTTTTAAAGTTTTGTAATAACTTATTCTATAAAATGATTGAGATATCAGACGTACAGAGTAAGTTGTTCCATTATATTTATGTTAGTTATTCCGTTGTAACATTCAGTAAGTAAAATCTCAAAAACTTTATAATTTGAGTTATAATAAATAATGTTATCTAGTTTCGAATTATTTTAATAGTCCAATAATAGCAACAAACATTTCCTTTCACTTTGTTTGGGAGAATATTTCATATTATGCAAATACTTAAAAGGTCCTACCTTTATTTTCGATACTTATTAGTTATTCAGCCTTCCTCACGAAGCATGAAAAATATTGTCTATTATCGTGCTCCTGCCGTCTTCCCACATAAATATTTTTATTACACTGAATCAATTGTTGGTCATTTAGCTTTTTGGGCAAAGGTTACTCCTGTAAGTATTAAAAAAAACTATCCTATATTACTTTTGATTGGTTTGTCTGTCTTCACGCCAAGTACTATCAAAATAGGTCCTGTTATTTTTGAGATTTCATTTATACAAAAAACAAAAAAAACTGAAAACAGAGATTGTCTCTTTTTAATATTAGTATGTAAATGTATATATAGGTAGGTAAACACGCATGATGTTGTAATTTCAACTGTGATGCTGTAATATTGCGAAATATTACAACATCACGCTTATTTGCCTTTGGGGTAGGCAGGGACTATGGATTTCCACTTGATATGATCCTCACAGACCTCTTCAATATTCAGGCAAAAGCTAGCTACTCAAATAAATGTGTAATATTATTCATTCATTCATTCATAAAATCATGTTTACAGCCCTTAGGGCATAGACAGAGTCAGTAGTCTTGAAAGACTAAAAGGCGATGCACAGCTGTTAGGCTTAATAGAATTGAGATTCAAATAGTGACAGGTTGTCAGCCCATCACTTAAAAGAAAAATCAAATGTTACACAAGCCTATCTCTTAGTCGCCTTTTACAACATACATGGGAAAGAGACGGACTGGTCCTATTCTTTCTTATATTAGTGCTGTAAACCACACAACACCTGTATTATTATACATACATACATACATATGATCACGTCTATATCCTTTGTGGGGTAGACAGAGCCAACAGTCTTGAAGAGACTGAATGGCCATGCTTAGCTTTTTGGCTTAATGATAGAATTGAGATTCAAATAGTGACAGGTTGCTAGCCCATCGCCTAAAAGAGGAATCCCAAGTTTACAAGCCTATCCCTTAGTCGCCTTTTACGACATCCATGGGAAAGAAATGGAGTGGTCCTATTCTTTTTGTAATGCCGTGTGGTTCCCAGCACGGAACCACACGGCACTTGTATTGTTATAAAAGTACAAATTATCTTTTTCAGAGATTGGAGTGGGTCTGGTTGGGTTCGGTATGACGTTCCTGTTCCTTGGCATACTCCTGCTGTTCGACAAAGGATTGCTAGCCATCGGAAATGTATGTTTTTCACTTGTATTTATGAGTGATTAATTCTATGAGGGTCAAAATCTTGTTCTATAAAGCATTGTGGTTCTCAGTTTAACCTGTATGTTTGTTTTACCGCGATTATCTCGCGTTTCGCTTAACCGATTTTCATGCTGTTTTCAGGCAATGAAATAAAAATAAATTGTTTTTCTTTTCTCTTTTTAACCGCTTTAAAAAAATAAGAATATTAATTAAAGGCAGTTCTTTTTTTATAACATACATACATACATAAAATCACGCCTCTTTCCCGGAGGGGTAGGCAGAGAAAACCTCTGTCCACTTGCCACGATCTCTGCACACTTCCTTCGCTTCATCCACATTCATAACTCTCTTCATGCAAGCTCGGCGGTTTCGGGTACTTTTGACCTGACCCTAAACCCTTTGTTTTTTTATAACAAAAGTTCATAATATCACTGATTTTTCTTTCAGATACTCTTCATAAGCGGTCTAGCGTGCATCATAGGGCTCCAGAGGACCTTCTTCTTCTTCTTCCAGCGGCACAAAGTGAAGGCATCCGTGGCCTTCTTCAGCGGCATAACGATAGTGCTGTTAGGATGGCCCATGGTGGGAATGATTGCGGAGATATACGGATTCCTTTTGTTATTTAGGTAATTCAAACCACTGTTAAGTTTTTAAAAGGTATAACATCAACAGATAAAAAAAAACTAATTCATTCATATAATTACGTCTTTATCCCTTGCGGGGTAGACAGAGCCAGCAGTCTTAAAAGATTGATAGACCATTAGACATTCTGCTGTTTGGCCCAATGACAGAATTTGTTATCAGGCCTATCAGTCTTTTCAAGACTATTGGCTCTGGCTACCCCTCAAGGGATATAGATGTGATTATATGTATGTACGAGTATGTATTATGTTGTTGACAATGGGCTTAAATATATATAAAAACATGATGTTATATATATTTTGATATGTACATATATATTTTATTATTTTGCAGAGGTTTCCTGCCAGCCGCTGTAAATTTCCTAAGAATGGTTCCAGTGTTAGGTTCACTACTGAACCTACCAATTATAAGTGGGGTGAGTTAATTTACAAACATACTAATATTGTACATGCGATTGAAAGTTTGTTTGTATCTTTATAAATATGGAGTAAGAAGGAGAACACGGGATACCATTGTCGCGGGAGAAGGTTAGTAAATTTGGTTTCAAATGAAATTATAAAAAACTAGCGGCCCGCCCCGGCTTCGCACGGGTGGACATATTTTGAATAATCTACCTGAAAACTAATTTATTTCAAAACAAATTTATGCCTATGTCACTTTTGAAGGTCTATTCTATATCTGTGCCAAATTTTATCAAAATCGGACCAGTAGTTTTTAAGTTTATTCCACACAAACATACAAAAATACAAATCTTTCCTTTTTATTATTAGTGTGGAAAACACAATTAGCGTTGCCTAGCAACCGTCTTGTATGTTCTTACGCCCGCATCCAACTGTTTTTTTTTCAAATTTCAACGAAATCGTTAGAGCCGTTATCGATTATGCGAGTACAAATATGTATTACATACAAACATATAATCACGTCTATATCCCTTATGGGGTAGACAGAGCCAATAGTTGAAAAGAATTGAGATTCAAACAGTGACATGTTATAAATGCAATAGTAAGTTTATATGTTTGTTTGTTACCACTTTATCGGTTATCTTTTAAATTGAAACTTCTCGTTATATCCAGTATGAATAATTTAGAGGCTGGAGAAGGACATAATCCTTTCATCCCGGTAAAAACCATAGTTCCCGTGGGATTTGCGAAAAACGGTTAATTCATCTCTTTTTGTAGGTGAAGTTAATTTCGTCGCTTTTTTTGTTGGATGTCGCTAAAGTCACGCGGGCGAAGCTGCTGGTAAAGGCTAGTTTGAAAATATTTATAGAATCTAGCCAATCAGTAAAAAAAAAACACGTTTTTTTATTATAATCTGTAACGAGATCGACCCTGGAATCTCTGAACCAGGGTAAGGAGAACGAGGCAAAGCCAGCAACTCTACCACTTCGTTAAACATGGAAAGAGTCTCGAAAGTATGCCAAGAGTCATTTCCAAAAAGATCCCTTTCCAAAATACATACATCACGTCACGTCACGTCACGTCTATATACCTTGCGGGGTGGACAGAGCCAATAGTCTTGAAAAGACTGAATGGCCACGTTCAGCTATTTGGCTGAATGATAGAATTGAGATTCAAATAGTGACAGGTTGCTAGCCCATCGCCTAAAATAAGAATCCCAGGTGTAAAAGCCTATCCCTTAGTCGCTTCTTACGACAATGGATATTCTCATGAATTAATAACTTTAATTATTTTCAGATCGTCAACAGGATAGCAGGCGACACTGGCCGCAACATGGTATGATAGTGTGTGACTGATTGACTGAATAATAAATATAAAATAGTGGTGTTGAACGCTTACGGTTGGCGGTTGGAAAAATAACCATTTCGTGGGAGTTTTTTTCGTTTTGTGTACTGGCAACACTGACTGGCCAAAAGACATTGTATACAGAGCTAAGTAAAAAAAAAAGTTGAGTTATTTATGGGTATTTTTTATTGATTGTTTTACGAGTGTATTTAAAAAAAAAACACTTCCAGGATAGAAGTAGAATTTTTGTTTGTACATTTTTTCACGTAAATAAGTTTCTTTATAAATTTTTTTTAAGAAAATGTCACTTGTGTATGCAAATCTGAAAATATTTGCAGATTTAATATATATTTGGAAATACTGTAAAATAATTATCATGACTATTTTCGAAGTTATGTACATTTGTCTGAATATTAACATCGTGAGAAAAACTCCATATATAGTAATTTGTAAGGTGCCCGGTTAAAAGTGATGATGCGCATAAAAGGCTTAGGTTCAAATCCCACCTTATGTACATTAGTTTGAATACCAACCGATGCTCTTACAGTGAGGGGAAACGTTGTGAGGAATCCTGCACATTCAGGCAACTGGATGTGTGACCATGATGGATACAATACGGGTTAGGTTCCCCTGCAAAGGTTGCGGAGGTCAGACGGGAGTCGCTTCGTGTGAAAACCTGACTCACCCAATCCAAGGTCAAAGGCGTACCCCGGGCTCTTCTCCAGAATGATGAGGATGCAACTGAGACTTTATCTCCAGGAGGGAGAAGAATTAATTATATATTTACGCACAAACAAAATCACTGAACGCATTTCGCTGATAATTGGCATAGAAATAGATTAAATTTTAAGGTATTTTCTGAATTTTTACGTCGGCTAAGCCCGGGGCAAAAGCTAGTGTTAAAAAGTAAGTAAATACGGGTAACTTAATAAATTGCTTTGTCTAATTACATTAAATATAAATTCAAATAAAACTTTGTGTATTTAATATAACCTTTTTGGCCGAGCGGGCGAAACGTGTGAGGTCTACCAATTTTTTTGTATGTTTGTAACACGTCAACTTTCGAACCGTTGGTCTGATATTGATAAAATTTAAAATGTGTGTAGGATCTGTCAGTACAGACCTCTTAAGTTAGTTGGGCATCAAAATCGGTTAAGTGGTTTTTGAGATATCGCGTGGTCCATGTTCGCGGCGAGCGACTAGTATGATATTCGACTATTTATGAATGAATTGCAAGTACAGTCACATTAAACATAACAAGTAGCTGCAGTGTAGTTTGTTCCGCCGCTTCTTTTACACGTGCGCTTTGGAAGCGGTAGTAGTTATAATTAGATATAAGTGATGTGACGTCAATAAGTGATACCTTGTATCCAATTTTGAAAGTAAATCTATTCTATTCTAACACTAGCTTCTGCACGTGTCTTTCCTTCACCACAATACCACGGGGACAGTACTTTTAGTAGAAGGTTTAAAGTATCCCAATATTTTTCTTAATAATTCTATAATGGCGTTAAAGATTGTAAATTAAGTAGTAAATATTCGTATCTATACTAATATTATGAAGCTGAAGAGTTTGTTTGTTTGTTGAAACGCGCTAATCTCAGAAACTACTGGTTCGAATTGAAAAAATATTTTTGTGTTGAATAGACCATTTATCGAGGAAGACTATAAAACATCACGCTGCAGCAATAAGGAGCAAAGAAATAATGGAAAATGTGAAAAAATAAACGGGGAAAATTATTCACCCTTGAGGGCTTCAATGATGCCCAAAATGACTATTCCACGCGGACGGAGTCGCGGGCACAGCTTGTACTTCTATATGATGTAAAGATTGTAAATTAAGTAGTTAATATTCGTAAAGTACATACATATAAATTGAAATAATCTATATCACTACATGTTGTAAAATCGTCTTGCCGTGTGGTTCCCGGCAGTGCCGTGTGGTTACCGGTACAAATAAAAAAAGAATAGGACAACTACATCACCATCCTATGGATGTCGTAAGAGGCGACTAAGTGATAGGCTTATAAACTTGAGGTTTTTCTTTTAGGCGATGGACTAGCAACCAGTCAGTATTTAGATCTTACTCTATCATTAATCCAAACAGCTGAACGTGGCCTATCAGTCTTTTCGAGACTGTTGGATCTATCTGCTTTGTAAAAAATAAAGACGTGATGTACTAAATGTACAGTCGCCTGTGGAACACGTGACCCCCTGTTCACACAAAATAATGTTCAAGTTTTTTCTGAAGTCTACTGTACCAATCCCCGATTTGGCTAAATGTCACAATAACAGTATTAACAAATTATATAAGTAACACTGATTTAAAGCAAGCAGAGGGGCTAGAGAGAGAGAGTTTACTAGATCAAACGCGTCGATAAAGTGAACGCGCATTTGTATGTGATACAATCAGCGCCATCTAGTGGTGACGCGATGGAACTAATGCAACTCCATACAAACTCTCGTTCACTAGCTCGGAGCGTTCGACCGAGTTAAATTCGCACTGACAACCTCAGAAAGTCTAATTTTAATGCAAAGCAAAGCTTCGAGAAGAAGAAGAATCCTTACACCCTGTACCTCAGAAGATCGCTTACACCAGTGTTTATTATATAGAAAACAAATAAGTATTGTAATAAAAATAATTAAGAAAAAGTAAAATCTACAATCTGTGCCATTTATTTCATATTTTTGAATGTGGAAATAATTTTTTTTCTATTCTCCACTCATATTTCATATTTTAAATGTCGAAGTTTTTTAATTCTTGTAGCCAAATTGATGAAACATAAAATTAGGAAAATGGTTTATATTGGTTCGCTACAATTATGTAGGCTAGCAATTTATATACTTTTATGTGTGTGTTATATAATTTAAGAGTGTTTAAGACAGCCATTGCGAACCAGTGTAATTAAAAAAGAAAAAATAAATTGTTAACGACTGTATTATGTATCTTGTATAATAAAATTATACTTAATATATTTTAAATCTTTTATTATAGTAGTTTAGGAACGGACGCTTGTTTTGACAGCAGGACAAAACGAAGCATTTGAAACTTGAGCGAAAGAGACATATCATAACATGTAAACACGTCTATATGCCCCGCGGGGTGGACAGAGCTAACAGTTATCAAGACTGAAAGGCCACGCCAAGCTGCTAAGCTTAATGATAGAATTGAGATTCAAATAGTGACAGGCCTATCGCCTAGAAGATGAATCCCAAGTATATCCTTTAGTCGCGTTTTACGACATCCATGGGAAAGAGAAGGAGTGGTCCTATTCTTTTTTCTATTTGCCCAGTGACACACCACAGAGAACCACACGGCGAATAAAACAGACCATGAACTGAATGGCAAACGATAACTTAATTTTCTTTAATAATTGAATGAATGAATCTGTAATTATCATAGTACCTTTAAAGTACCTTTTCTTTTTACTTTTTTTTTCAAGTTAATTATTAAGTAATTATTCTATATCTGCGTTATTAAGTTACCTTTTAAAGATTTTTTAACTGCCTTTCCATTCAAATTAGGTTAACAGGTAATGCCACTTTGTATGGAAATTTGAAAAGTTAGGATGCTTATACTTAGTTTTGGTGTCAATACATAATATAATCACATCTTTATCTTTTACGGGGTGAACAGAGCAAACAGACTGAATACATACACCCGAATGTGGCTTACGTTCGGCTGTATGTATTTTTGTGTCAGTTATTAAGAAAATTTAGTTGATTTAAAAAAGCCTGTATTTGACAGCTGTCAAAACGAGCGTCAAGACAAAGTTGTTTTTAATTTTTCTTTGTCAAAGGTCAAAACGCTTGCCTTCTTGTTCTTATTTCAAAAAATGAGTTTCCGTTTTGGGTCCTCAAAAATAACAGAGGCTTAACAGAATTCAGAAGATTTCATGTAATATAATAGATACTTTTAATGCTGTACAAAGATTTTGCAAAAAACGAGCTTAGCTGTCTGCCTGATATATACGAGTGCTTTTGTCCTGTAAACGCTTTCTATAACTTCCACTTAATAGTTAGATTATGGTGCATGACGCAAAAATGTGCACTTCTCAAAAGGGGCACTTTGTGTGCAATGAACTTCTGAAAATGTGCATTTCACGAGCCCATTTCTATGATATATAAGAAATGAAGATTAAAAATGTTTGATACACAGTAGTTTAAATTCTACCGCACCCAATGTTCCAATGAATCTTTCCTGAGTTATGTACATTAGTTTGATTGCTAACCGATACCATTAGAGCGAGGGAAAACAGCGCGAGGAAATCGGCACAATCAGGCAACTGGATGTGTGCAAGGGTTGCGGAGGTCAGACGGGAGTCGCTTCGTGTAAAATCTTTTACCTAAGCCAAGATCTTTTTGACGGCCTCTATGGCGCAGCGGTAGCACGCTTGACTGTGACACCGGAGGTCCCGGGTTCGAATCCCGGTCAGGGCATGATGAGAAAAGAACTTTTTCTGATTGGTCTGGGTCTTGGATGTTTATCTATATAAGTATTTGTTATTAAATATAGTATCGTTGAGTTAGTATCTCGTAACACAAGTTTCGAACTTACTTCGAGGCTAACTCAATCATTGTAGGTAATTTGTCCCGTATATATTTATTTATTTATTTTATCTTGGTCACAGGCAGACCCATAGCACCTTTTTAGAAAAGAAAAAACGCGACGATGAATTTATTAATAACATAAATAATTATAACGAAATTTCGTTTCTTTTTCAGGAAGGAAAATCATTATAGCACCTTAAATATTGTGATCTACACGTGTGTGAGCGACTGTACATTCCGAATTTAAATTTATTGTACCTACTATTAAATATACCTACCTGCAATTGAAATAAAAATTGCGTTTTATTTATTTTCACTACTTAAAAAAGAATAGGTAACTCTTAACCATATGTTACTTGGCATGTCGTGAAAACGATTAAGGGAATCAGCATTCATAAATCCTACATACGTCACGTCACGGTCACGTCTATATCCCTTGCGGGGTAGACAGAGCCACCAGTCTTGAAAAGACTGAATGGCCACGTTCAGCTATTTGGCTTAATGATACAATTGATATTCAAATAGTGACAGGTTTCTAGCCCATCGCCTAAAAAAGAATCCTAAGTTTGTAAGCCTATCCCTTAGTCGCCTTTTACGACATCCATGGGAAAGAGATGGAGTGGTCCTATTCTTTTTTTGTATTGGTGCCGGGAACCACATGGCTTTCATAAATCCTCCTTAGCTGAAGTCGGTAAAAAAATATGACAAACCCGGTCTTGACCTGACCTTTTACCACAGAGTACCCAATTTTGACAAAGTGGGGTTCGTCTAGGTCTTCCCCTTTCAAACGTTCCCTTTCACAAAAGGTCATGGCTGCGGTAAATATGTATCACGCTATATGATGGAATTGAGATTCAAATAGTGATATGTTGCCAGCCCATTTCTCATAAGAGGAATCCCAAGTTAATAAACCTATTCCTTAGTCGCCTTTTACGTCATCCATGGGAAAGTTTAAAGGTGCCGTGTGGTGTGGTGCCGGCACTTTAAAATTGGACCACTCCAACTCTTTGCAATGGATGTCGTAAAAGGCGACTAAGGAATAGGCTTATAATCTTGGGATTCTTCTTTTAGGCGATGGGCTAGCAACCTGTCACTATTTGAATCTCAATTCCATCATTAAGTCAAACAGCTGAACGCGGCCTTTAAGACTTGTCAACACTGTTGGCTCTGTCTACCCCGCAAGGGATATAGACGTGATTATATGTATGTATGTAATCTGTGCGAAGACGGCAGGTCGCTATTTAATGTCGTAAAGGTCGTTTTTAACCGCTTCACCTACCGTAGCGTGGATTACGTACTCATTTCGTAGCAAACATTTTAGGTCTCGTAGCTCGTAGACTTTCGTAGTGAACCTTGTAGCTGTTTCGTAGACCCTCGTAGCGAATATCGTAGGTCTCGTAGCTGTGTCGTAGAACCTCGTAGCGAATCCTTATAAGTAATGTAAATGAATGGACCTCGAATCTTGTACCGTGTGGTTCCCGGCACCCGTTTAAAAAAACCTTTTACAACAACCACACCTTTCCCGTGGTTGTTGTAAAAGGCGACTAAAGGACAGTTTGATATACTTGAGATTCATCTTGTAGGCGATATGCAACCTGTGACTATTTGAATCTCATTACCTAACTGATGAACGTGGCATTTCGTTATCTTCAAGACTGTTGGCTCTGTCTACCCCGTAAGTGATATAAACGTAATTTTTTGTATCTATGAATAAATATATACGGGACAAATTGCACAGATTGAGTTAGCCTCAAAGTAAGTTCAAGACTTGTGTTACGAGATACTAGCTCAACGATACTATATTTTATAATAAATACTTATATAGATAAACATCCAAGACCCGGGCCAATCAGAAAAGTTCTGTTCTCATCATGCCCTGGCCGGGATTCGAACCCGGGACCTCCGTTGTCTTGTCACAGACAAGCGTACTACCGCTGCGCCACAGAGGCCGTCAAATCTTGTATGTAGTATATTTTTAGGTGGTAAAGTACTTATAACTACATACATACATACATAAAATCACGCCTCTTTCCCGGAGGGGTAGGCAGAGACTACCTCTTTCCACATTATTGCATGTTATTGCTTTATAATTAAAGACATGAGTTCAGACGTCATAGGGCAACGGAATTGTAAGTCGTACGTAGGAGTGAGAACAATAGTTAAGTCAACAATAGGTATTATATACTCTTAAACGAGCAATATTTGTATAATAGCTGTGCCCGCGACTTCGTCCGCGTGAAATAGTTATTTCGGGCATCATTGAAGCCCTCAAGGATGAATAATTTTACCCGATTTTTTCACATTTTCCATTATCTCTTCGCTCCTTATAGTTGCAGCGTGATGTTATATAGCCTAAAGCCTGCCTCGATAAAATGGTCTATTCAACGCAATAAAAAAATTTCAATTCGAACCAGTAGTTCTTGAGATTAGCGCGTTCAAACAAAATAAACAAACTCTTCAGCTTTATAATATTAGTATAGATAATATTAATTTATATTTGTAACAATAAATAATATTAATGTAGATTTGACACAAAAAAAAAAGAATAGCTAGGATATTATTTTCGTTAAATCAGACTTATTTTTTTTACTAGCTTCAATCACAGCGTACAGAATACCAGTTGGTCAACCGTGTGGTTCCCGGCACCAATACAAAAAAGAATAGGACTGCTCCATCGCTTACCCATGGAAGCCGTAAAAGGCGACCAAGGGGTTGGCTTATATACTTGGGATTCTTGTTTTCGGCGATGGCTACCAACCTGTCACTATTTGAATTTCAATTCTATCATTAGGCCAAACAGCTGAACGTGGCCTTTCATTATTTTGAAGTCTGTTAGCTCTGTCTACCCTGCAAGGGTATAAGACGTGATTACCTATATGTATGTTATGTCATAACATATTTTTGCTATATGTTCCATAAAACATACAGAAAAAATCGAAATGAAATATACTTTTTCATACCCAGACTGATCAGATGATCGATCATTTGTATGAAAATATACTCAAACGATAAAAAAAAACACCTGTTTATTTCTATATTCCCACGAATACGAAAAAGACGTTAAAGCATAGAATAGTTTCCATTATAGATTCATAGTCCAATCCAATTACAAATTTGAAAATCGAACCAGCCAGTCACCAATCACTGGCCGTCAGCGATTCCAAAATCAAATCGCGAAATGCACTCCGCTATTTAATTTTATCTGTGGAACATCGATAAGGTAGCAGAGGGCGCCACCGCTCTCAGTGCCCGCCCGATCCCGGGCCAATGCAAACGTGTGGCAGCCGCGTATCGATTTTCCGAATCCCCGGACGTTAAATACCGAAAAATATCGCGAGTGAACTGGAAATGGTTTTAAAATTATAATCATGAATAAATAAACACTAATGTAACCATGAAATGTAAGAATATAATAGCTAAAGTTTGATTTTACTAATGGATCCCTACAGGACTCAGTAGAAAGAGACAACGAGTAAAAAGGATAGAATATTATTATCGTTTTCTGTGTTTTAATCAAATTATTTTATGTTTGATTAATTGTGATGTGAGTGGATGCGTTTGGAAAAATCTTTGCTTCATTTTTGTGTAATATTGTGTGAGTATATTTTTTTTCAAATATGCACAATCAATTTAGTACATAGCTTTTGTAGAGTTATGTAAAAAAGGAAGAATGTTTTTTTTTATTATAAATATTAAGCAATTTTTTTATAATTTTTTAATATATATATTTTTTTTCTAGGTTATGTAATATTTTTAGTTTAGTTTCATTTAAGTACTAATAAAAATTTCAAAATCTTAGTTTTTTTTTCAGCTAAAGTTTTTTATAGTACCTAACTCACAGATATTTATAAGACAATGCATATTTTATTATATTTAAATAATAGTAGAAGCAAGAAATAAAATTATTAATTTAACTAGAATACATCTTCGCCCGCTAATAACAAAAAATCCCCTAATTTATGTTCCCCGAGGGAATTTCGTTAAATCATAACAAGATGCACGATGCACCCCTAGGCCACAATATGGAATCTACATGCCATATGTCAAACTATTTATGTAATTTTTTCCGTATTTTTTTCTTAAGAGTTATGAATGTGGATGAAGCGAAGGAAGTATGCAGAGATCGTGGCAAGTGGAAAGAGGTAGTCTCTGCCTACCCCTCCGGAAAAGAGGCGTGATTTTATGTATGTATGCATATTATGTCAAATCTCCAGACCTAGCAGTTTGTGCTGTGTCAGTCAGTCAGTATCCTTTTATTAAATAGATTCTAATAAAATGAAATAGCATGACGAAATCTTTTCAATTTTATACAAAAAGAAAAAATGAAAAATAAATTGTTAGACAAGAATTAAAAAAAAATTCATATATTTTTTATTTCTAAAAATTTTATCAAAATTTAATGTACCTATCGTTTGACAATAACATAATTTCTTTTATCAAACGTGGCCTTTCAGGCTTAAAATTACTGTTGGCTCTTACGTTATTAAGCTAATAACATCAAAATATTTATTGAAAATGAAATAAAACCAATATGTTTGTTTATTTACTACCTCCGATCACGCGAACATTAGCGTGATAGCATCCGTAGCTATCGTGTTCCGCATGATAATATAGGAAATATAAGTTTTAAAAACATTGCATTTACTTTTTTTGGGTCCCTTAGCCAATCGACAATATCTTTAAAAATTTCGCAACTAGTTTTATTGAATGAATATCTGCGCATTTTTGGTTGGGTTATTGGGCGTCAGGGCCCAGAGTCAATCTTCCGACTTTTCTCTCTACATTTTGTCCATAGGTACTTGACGTCCTTAGTTTTATGGTTGTCTTTCGCGACGTCTTGCCAGGATTTCTTAGGCATGCTCCTTCAACCTGGGCCCGGCGGAGGAGCCATGGCCAGACATTTGTTTCCGAGATAGCCAGCAGGCAAGACGTGACCATATCAACATACATACATACATAAAATCACGCCTCTTTCCCGGAGGGGTAGGCAGAGACTACCTCTTTCCAATCAACATACCATAAAAATTACCATATCAACGTAGACTGTTCTTTTGTATCTCGTCCGGTATGCCACCGATTTTACAAAGAGAGAGATCTGTGCTAGTAAAATTAAACTGTTTTTTTGATAATGCCCATATATTGTTATGTATTATCTTTTAAAAGTGTAAATTTTCTAGTTACTTTGCATTGCAAATGTGAGAAAAGGGGTATTAAATTTGATTAATACTTTAAATCGCATTATATTGTCATTGTGTACTACATATTAACATTTCCACACTGTCATGACGGTAAAACATGTCACGAATATAATATAACGAAAAAATATAAACACGGAATCCATTGTGGGTGAGTCGACTCGCACTTGCCAGTTTTTTAATTATTATTATTTATTATGACCCCTTTAAACATGGTTTCGCTTTTAACATTTGTGTTTAAGGGTTATAAAACAAAGTGCGCTTTTTATACAATACATATAGTGTGCGCCAACTGCTGTCCGCATATTTTGGGAAAGCCTGATAAAAATCTAGGGAATGATTGATTCAAAAATTAAAATTTATTTTTTTATTACAAATTATTATGAGACACTTATTATGACTTAATAATTGTCATATCTTTTGGTTTCACAACATTCGTGGACGTCAAATAAATAACTTAAAACCAAGTTTACTGTCGCTTCCAAAGCGTCAGTTCAGAAGAAGCGGTAGCAAACTGCACTGCAGCATTTTCTTCAAGAACGTCAACTTGATAAATTTGGGATCCTTCTTAATTTCTAATCAATAAAAAAATCAGACCCCCGTGGCCGTTGAGTAATTTGAAGACTTAGCTCTGTCATACCCTTAACTGATGAAGAAGAAGAATTAGACTATTTCAGTGAGGCTCTGAAGTATGTACATAATTATAAACAAAATAAAATGCAAAAAAAAAACACATCAGTCAAGTTGAAAACCTCTTCTTTTTGACATCGGTTGAAAATAAAGCAATCGGCCTATTTCTTAAGAGCCTAAACGTGCGTGACCAAACTTCTTAGGGGGTGGTAAACTGGTCAACACACCCCGCTTCTGAAGCAAAGATTTAAAGCTTCGATAACGACAGCTGATATGGCTTTATAACAGGCGATTCCTGTGCCTGAATAAAGCGCGGTGAAACAAAAAAACGTTGGAAATTGGCGCGTTTTGAAAAGGGAATTTTATTTTTTCGATTTTGAAGTCACATTTTAATAAAGAGCACTTGATGGTTTTTAAACAAGGAATTCGACATCTTTTTTTGCCTCGTTTTTTTATATTCCCTTATGGTACTTAGAAAAAAGTATCTCTTCCTCAATCGTCTTTGCGTATTCCGCCTCTAGTTTCATGCCTCGGAGTCCGCTTTATCAGACATACTCGTACTTAGATATAAATGCAGACATTTCACACAAGTTCGATTCGAATCGAAAATTTTTCCATAACGATTTTTCAATATAGGTAGTTAGTACGAGTATTCCTTCAGCTATTTACTTTGCTTACACATCTATTAAACAGCTAGGTTTCAAGCTGCCAACATCTGGATGCAGATAGCAAGCTGTCGCTGACGTAACTGTGTCGTTAAGCTTAAATCTGGAACTTCCAGCTGTTGAGATAAAGGACAGCTTTAAAGCTTATTTTGTGGTTGAATTACACATCTCATGATCTTTATTTTTTGTTGTCACGGAAACTTGGTGTAAGAAAACTGGCAACTTGTGCCGTGTGGTTCCCGGCACCAATAGAAAAAATAATACGACCACTACATCTCTTTCCCATGGATGTCGTAAAAGGCGACTAAGGGGTAGGCTTATAAACTTGGGATACTTCTTTTAGGCGATGGGCTAGCAACCTGTCACTATTTGAATCTCAATTCTATCTTAAAGCCAAATAGCTGAACTTGGCCTATCAGTCTTTACAAGCCTGTTGGCTCTGTCTACCCCGCAAGGGATATAGTCGTGATTATATGTATGTGTGTATGTAGGAAACTTGCATTTTATACATATGTTCATATATGTAATCACGGCTATATCCCTTGCAGGGTAGTACTGAGCAAACCAAACAGCTGATCATGACCTCTAAAACCACGTTCAGCTGTTTGTTTTAATGCACAACTCCGCAAGGGATAATAACGTAATTATATGTTATGTTATAAGTGTGGTGTAATGTAGATGTACGGGACTCTTCGTGCGTTGTCCGACTCGCATTGTCCTTTTTCAAGTCATAATAAAAAGCGAGACGGCGATAACTTTACGCGCGAAAAAAACAGCATCGCTCGTACCGTGATGCGGGGGCTGGCGATATGGTCAGTTGTGTAGACCCTTGAAAGGCCCATAGAACAAGAATAGGTAGGCAATACACTTAATTTACTTATTTCATGCTCTAAAATATTAAACGAAAGAAACATGAAATAATTTTACAAAACTATAAAAACCAACAGGCTGCCAACATTTCAATAATTTCCCGCGCACTAACCATAGACTAAAGAGAGTCAACAGATGATACAAAGGCTTAAATGACATTTGGCGGATTTTGGCGCCTTTCCATGTAATGTATTATGAAATTAAAAAGTTAACACATATAATGTATTCATGAGCAAAATACTTGGCAAACATACTTAAACGGTCCATTTACTTAAATATATGTATGTATGTTCGTACGTTTATGAAGTTATATTTTTCTAGGTTGAGAGGAAGGTTTAAATAATAGGTACTTTTCATTTTTAGGTGTGGGTCGCCAATTCTTTTTTGTTTACCAAAATTGACAGTAGGTAATCAATATCCACAGTATTATAATAAAGATAAGAGATTTGTATTTTTGTATGTTTGTAACTAATAAACCCAAAAACAACTGGACTAATTTTCACCAAATTCGGCGCAGATATGGAATATACCTTCGGGAGTGACAATGGATTTTTTCTTTATTATTTCCGTCGAGAGCGAAGCCCCGCACAAAAGCTAGTTGAAAATAAATTTTTATCCGAATTTCGTAAGGTGATTAAGCTTCACATGTTGTCATGACTAAAATAATAACCCCCAAGGGTATTCATTGTGAACTGGTGTCCAATTTAGTAGTATGCGATCTCTTATATAATTTATGGATTAACACCTATTATAAATTTTATAAGTTTTTAAGTAAAGTGAATTTCCTACGGCTAAAATATTGCGTGGCATCGACAAAAATCATGGAGGCAAAGGAATTGATCGGTACATACCTTGTTACATTTAGATTGCCATATAGCTATGTAGCGGGAGCAATGATTCAGCTCGACCGCCACCAAAGTGTAGATCTTTCGTCAGGCAGATGTTATGCCTGGGGAACCGCGGCTCTGACGATGTTGTGTCGGAGGTTGTATAAATCTAATCTAATCTATCTATAATAAAATAATATAAATAATCCAATCCATGAAATCTTTGCTTGCGCGATTTAGACTTTTTCCTGTTTTTGACTGACAGCGTCGCGTGATTGCTTGTTGTAACTTGTGGCGAAGAGATGTCGCCATAGGAGCATTGGTAAAATCTATATTAATAAAGTTTGAACGGGCTAATCTCAGGAACTTCTGGTTCAAATTGAAAAATTCTTGCGTTGAATAGACCATTTATCGAGAAAGGCTTTAGGCTTTATAACATCACGCTGCAACTATAAGGAGCGAAGAAATAGTGGAAAATGTGAAAAAAAAAACGGGGGAAATTATTCATCCTTGAGAGCTTCAATGGTGCCCAAAATAACTATTGCACGCGGACGAAGTCGCGGGCACAACAACAGTAATACATATCTTGCTGTATAGCTAGATTTGTTTTCTAGGATACTTTTCGCTTTAGACCATCCCTACCATTTATCCGATCCTTGTTTAGCTAAGTAAGATTTTTACACAAAGCGACTCCAGTCGTATTGGATCGATCATGGTCACACATCCAGTTGCCTGAATGTGCAGGTCTCCTCGCAATGTTTTTCCTCACCGTAAGAGCATTAGTTAGTGTTCAAATTTCATAACTTCGAAAATTGTCTGAAGTTTGGATATTTGTGAAGTTGACGTTGTTGAAGAAAATGCTGCAGTGGAGTTTGTTACCGCTTCTTCTGCACTGACGCCTTGGAAGCGGCAGTAAACTTGGTTTTAAGTAATTTATTTGACGTCAACCAATGTTGTGAAACCAAAATTTTTGACAATTATTTAGCGATATGAAATATCCTATAATAATGAATGAAAATTTTGAATTTCAATTTGTTATGATCAAAATAAGCAGAGGTGGGATTTGAACCTTTAACCTTATGCGAATACCGATTCTTGCACTGACTCTCGCCAAATGTGCTGTGTAAGGCCAAATAGGCTTAGAGTAATGGAATGAATACTAACTGAACGGAATTCATGACGATTGTCGTGAGAAACCGCACATATTGAGAGGCGTCATTAAATAATCATTGCAAATTGATTGTTAACTTACGATTTCATCGATTGCTTACCATTTATAGGTATACGTGTAACGGAAAAGGGTTTAACAAATTCAAAATTTAAAATTTTTATTCATTATTATAGTATACTTCATATCGCTTAATAATTGTCAAATCTTTTGGTTTCACAACATTGGTTGACGTCAAATAAATTACTTAAAACTAAGTTTACTGCCGCTTCCAAGGCGTCAGTGCAGAAGAAGCGGTAACAAACTGCACTGCAGCATTTTATCATATGAAGTGGGTAGATACTATACATATCTTTAATACATATATAGTTTTCAAATGAAAATTATTTAAACAAAAATATAACTTTAAGTCATTCAGGGATGCTTCTTTTAGGCGATGGGCTAGCAACCTGTCACTATTTGAATCTCAATTCTGTCATTAAGCCAAACAGCTGAACGGCCTATTGGGCTTTTCGAGACTTTTGGCTCTTTCTAACCTGAAAGGGATATAGACGTGATTATATGTATGTATGTCATTGAAACAATTAATATTGATCAATGCCTGTCTTTGTCTTTAGCAACCTGTCACTATTTGAACATCTATTACATCATTAACGCATACAGCTGAACGTGGCCTGTCAGTCTTTTCAAGACTGTTGGCTCTGTCTACACCGCAAGGGATATAGATGTAGACTCAATGACTGACTCGCCCAATCCAGGATCCACAATCAAAGGCATACCCCGGGCTCCTCTCCAGAGTGGTGAGGATGCGACCAGGACGAAAGCCACGAGGAAGAGAATAATAGTTTAAACAAAGTCCACGTGAAAATTTCTACGATAAAACATATATAAAATACAAAGAATGTTATAAATTTATAGTTTAAATACGACTTTGCTACGGCGCCAAGTATAATCTAGGTGTTTACTCTGTGCAGCGATAAAATGCATCGTAAACTTAGTAAAAAAAAAGTTTATATTCTGCTTTATGGTTAGTAAATCATCAGTTCAAAACATAGGTATGAAAATGTCTATGAAATTTTCTTTTTTTATGATTTAAAAGTTTAATGACTGTGATGGTTATCTATAGTCATTTAATTTTATTAAACTTACAATGTGTTTGATTAAATTTAGTATACGCGTAGAATATAGGTAAACTGAAATAACATATACAATTCTTTAAACCCGAAATTCCCACAGGAGCGAAGGTCCTGGGCGCAGCTAGTTAATTAATAATAATAAAAATATCCTACCTTAAAAAAAATATAATTTTTGTTTAGGTATGTATCTACTTACCTAGTAAGTTAACTTTTTATACTTTAAGGTCAATTTACATATTTTTCCCCTTATTAATATTCCGACTATCTGTCTGGATGTTCCGCTTCTGAACTAATTTGAATAAAATTAAAGCACAGATAAAGAATACGCCTTCGAGAGTAACATTTCTTTCAAGTCTACTTTTTTCTGGAATTCCCCACAGGAGCGAAAACTAGTAAAAGCTAAAACCATTTATAAACTGGCTGGAATTGAAGGAAAATTTCCCGCTCGTCTAACGTGAAATATTCACATGTTTTCGACACCCTTAGGTGACCTAACCCTCTCTAAAACAGTCAATATGCCGGAATAGGCGCGAAAACGAATTGGCTTGACCTCAATTTTTTTTTTCCGCTGAATTATGCAAACTAAACGCAGGCGGCGCTTTGGACGCTTGCCATTCTGCCAAGCACGCGTTATGGCCAAATTCAAACGATTCAATTATGGAACAATGTCGCTGGCTGGTTGGATTAAGATTTTTTACTGGCGTTTGGCTGTGGAGTTCGTTGTTTAAAATTATGGGCTGTTTAAACATACGTGATGTGATGCGTGTGTTTGTTACTCTGTGACTCAAAATCTACTAGACGGATTTTCATGAAATTTTGCAGTAATATAGCTTGAATATTCTAATAACATAATAATTAATAATTTATACAATATAATACAATAACTCTTTATTGTACCACAAAAAATTACAGCAAATTCACAATTTATATATTAAAAACATAGCAGCAAAAGGTGACCTTATTACAATTTAAAAAAAAAAGTTATCTGCGGCTTCCAAAAGGGATAAAAAAAAATTTAAAATTTTACTTAAAGCCACACTCAGATCTCTGTATACATAACCTCACTAGCGGGTAACTGTTGATGTAAAAATTTATGGGTTTTAGAAATTGTACCTATAACGCGATATATCCTGCTTTGATACACGGTTACGCTTTTTATCACGGTTTTACGATTATGTACGCAATATTGGTACGAAGTGTGTAATAGCTTCCGTATACATAAATAATAGCAGTGCCCGCGACTTCGTCCGCGTGAAAGTTATTTTGGGCATCATTGAAGCCCTCAAGGGTGAATAATTTTCACCGTTTTTTTTCATTTTCCATTATTTGTTATATAGCCTAAAGCCTTCCTCGATAAATGGTCGATTCAACACAAAAAAGACTTTTTCAATTTAAACCAGTAGTAGTTCCTGAGATTAGCGCGTTCCAACAAACAAACTTTTAAGCTTTATAATATTACTATAGATGTCATTTTCAACGCTAATTTGAACTTGTACATCAAAATTCAGATGATTTAGCAGTTCGTCCACCGACGCTCCACAAACTCGCTATCAGCCAAAAACATCTTATGTCATTGAAATTACGCGCGTTCTCAATTTGTGTAACAAAATCCCGCTACTAAAGGTGTTTTGGTGTCGAGATTTCCGGTTCAACGGATGATTAATGGCACTGTTTTGCTGAATCATTGTTTTCTTGTTAGAATAAATAAATTTCTCTTTAATTTTTAACACATAAATAGACCTAACAGTGTCATGTCTTATTTCATATGTTCTTGGTATTGCTAGTAAGAGAATAGTCGTTTAGCAGGTTTTAAACATAATATCCTACCTTTGCATCAAGCTTTTACATTCGGGCATCTCATCTCTTTCAATGATACATATTAATAAATACTTCATCCTTAGTTAGCTATTGTGTTGACTCAAAATAATTCCTAGAATACAGATTCGTCTAGTTTGGGAATTATCCTACCGGATCTTCTGTGATGCCTTCTACCAATCAAGATATAGATTTATTCTTAGTTTGGTGGTGGATGGCTGTGCGTTGGACTCGCTTAGGAAAGGTATTAAAACCTTTTATATGAACTATGTATGTATGTACATAATATGTTGTTAAAATAATCATTGATACCATTACAATATATTATAACCACACGGCTTTACACAGTCTAAATACCTATGGAGCCACAATTCGTTCAATAATCCACTTGAAAAACATTCTTAAGAACAAAACGAACACTAAATCTTCATGTGACAAGATTAATAGCAGAAAATAAGCAAATTTAATTCTACCGGTATACCGGTCTACCGCATTCCCGCGTTTATTGGCGTTCTGCCACACACGAATTATTTTTTTATCACGAATTCTTTTTGCGGCACTACTTTATTTTTTATAAAGAGAAAAAAATACATAAGGGCTTTTCTCCATTTCCATTACATTCATAAAATACTTCGAATGTTTAATATTTAAAATAAAAAAAAAAACAACAATAGGGGAGACCTAGGAAGGTTGTGACAATTTTTGCTTTAAGGAGTATATCTCGTCGGAGAATCACAGCACAATTATAAACTCTATATCATATTATAGCGTAACCCTTACTCTTTCAAAAACTATCACATAAGTCAATAAAAAGTGGAAGGTTTCTGAGCATTTTCGAAAAAACTGGAGGTACTCCTTTTGTCACAACTCTCCTAACACCGAGGTAAGTTGTGACAATTTTATTTCTAGGTAAATAAAAATAATATTATGGGAATATAAACAAAAAAACACATAATTTTGCATAAAAGTAATATAATTATCATTTTTGTCTTGAATATAGGAACTAGAATGACATTAAACTTAAAAAAAACATTAATTATTTTATGTTATTGATAAGAGACAAATAGTTTTATAAGGAGGTAAAATTATTAATCTAATCGGACAAACAATTATGACAGACATATTGCAGCTCGCCTCCAGTGCAGTCTTCGTGAAACCAGCCTTTGCATTCAAGGCACTGAACCCAATTCTCATTTGATCTGCTATTTTCATAAGATTCAAGGCAGCATAAGATAAAGGAATCATTTTCCGCATCTTTATCTATATCGCCTTCACCCTCCTTGTTGATTTTCTTGGCTTTCTTAGGTTTCTTCTCTTTTTCGGTCAAAACACGCTTTTTCACACTTTTTAACTTCCTTTTTTCTTCTATAGCAGCAATTTCATTCTTGATAGGTGTGTCGGTTAGCACCGCTGACTTGATCTTGCGTCTATTAGGCTGGTCCTTTTTTCTTGGTGCAGCTTTTGGTACTTAACGGCCTAACTGATTCTGGAGAGAACACATTAGAGACAGTAGCAAGAGGAGTACAAGCTCTAGACACGTATTTTTGCCACCTAGGAGAGTTGTGACACGCTGTCACAACTCTCCTAGGTGGCAAAAATCAGGACACCGTCGGAATATTATTTTGTAAATTCGAAACAAGATGCATACACAATAAAATATTACCATGCTTAGAAACTTAAATAGACATGCTCCATAAAAAAATAATGAAAACCCGTGTTAGTGTTATAGGTTGTGATATAAACACAATCAAAATATTTATAAAAAAACTTACTTTTTGGATATTTTTTCGTGCCGTCGTCGTGCTCTTGCAACCACTTGCCATGGGCCCCCGTGCTTACTGCGACAAATAGCGCGTCACAAGAGAGACTATTGTGCGCTGTTGCTGTCTGGCTAACGGTCACGAATTTTCAGAAATCATCGCTGTCACAACTCTCCTCTGTCACAACTCACCCAGGTCTCCCCTATGTATTTTACCTACATTGAATTAATATTTAAAAAAATATATTTTCTTGAAAATAATGGTTATGTTACTTCAAAGCTTTCAATAAATAGTTACTTTCAATTCTATATAAACAAATAATTTGAATCTATAGGTATCGATAGTTTATTTCGGTATTTGCAACGTTTTTACAAAGGAGTGTGTGTGTAACCCAAATGACTATAATTCAATGAATACTTCAAATTTCAATAACATAATATATTTTTTTTTGTTTCAGATTCTGATTCCTGCCCTCGAACCATCCATCTAAAAGCGTTTAAGTGTTCACCTCTAATTCGAATTTAAAAACAAGCATGTTAATAAACTAAACGCATTTAAGAAAAAAACCTGTCAATTTAGCGCGCCAAAACTTAGTGCGGTGAAAAAAGTACCTAGTATCACGAAACTGTTATTTTTCGAACATGTCAGTATAGAAGAGTTTTAAAAAAAGAACAATATGGCGACCCCGCCTGAGAGCCCGGTGGAAGAACATGCGTACGAGTTGGAGCCGAGTCGGACACCCAAGCCAATTCCTGTGGCGCTGGAGGAACTATGCAGACAGACGAAGTTCTCGAAACAGGAGATAAGAGTCATGTACAGAGGTTTTAAAACGGTGAGTGTCATTTTATTTTTTAATATTTTGAAATGAAGAGAGAAATAAGAGAGTATTTGAATACATATCACTGACATATTGTAACAAACTACACAAAAATAAATTATTATTTTTGTGTAGTTTGTTATAATATATACAGTAATAATAATACAGTCTGTTATATTGTTTTTAACTCGCATAAAAACTGTAAACAGCACGAATGTGTTTACAAGTGTCTGTGTTTACGGATTTCCCTGTGATTTTTCATTGAAATGAATTAAGGTTTTCCGTCTGAGCCAAGAATATGCAAACAAAATTGTATACAGTTTTTTTTATCGTTTTTAATGGTTTCTTAAAAAGCTCGAAATCTTTTATTACGAGTTCGTGACATTCTAGAACATTGTAAAACAAACGGAATTAGAATGTCCTATTTGAATTCCTTGTGGTTCCTGGCACTCTTCGCAATTTCCACATGGACATCGTAAAAGGCGACCATAGGTAGGCTTATAAACTCGGGATAATTTTTGTACGCGATGTATTTTTGTAGCAACCTTTCACCATTTGAATGTCTTTCTGTCTTTTCAAGACTGTTTGCTCTGTCTAGCCCACAAGCGATATAGACATGATTATATGTGTGTATGTAACAACAAACAAAAGTCGGTTAGGGATTTCAAAAAATCAGGCATAATTTTTCCATTCAGAACTTCGCAAAGGAGAGAGAGTCTTCAGTATTTTTTGACTGAGGAACAAAGTGTGCAGTAATGACGTAACAGGTAAGTATTCTTAGTACGTGATACCTGGTCTACCTAATTCACCTGTTATTCAGTACTCGGTTACTCGGACGTGCGGGCCGACGCCAAAACAAACAAGTGATCGCAAACTAGTCTCGTGTTTATACGATAATGTTTGTGTTTCTGTGTGTACATTGTATTTGCAATGGATCCTCCTGAATTCAATCTTCTTATTTATCTATTAGCTGTGCCCGCGACTTCGTCCGCGTGGAATAGTTATTTCGGGCATCATTGTAGCCGTCAAGTTATGTTGTGTCCGTCTCCCTGTTTATTTTAAAAACGAAATGTTCAAACCGCTGAAACTACTGATCCGATTTCAATGCGGTTTCTGCAGATGTTTTAGGCTTGGTCCAACTTAAAAACTGGTTTACCAATATACTCGTACTTCCAAAGAGAAAATAAATTCATTCGCACGGATAGCTTCTTTCTTCTGGCTTTAGTACCGGTTGCCTGAGTGTGCAGGTTTCCTCACGATGTTATCCCTCACTGAAAGAGCATCGGTTAGTATTCTAACTAATGTAGGTACATAACTTAGAAAATAGTTATTGGTACATGGCCTAGGTAGGATTTCAACCGGTTCCTTTTTGCTTCACACGCATTTAAACCGATTACCTTACCGATTCGCCCACCGACACTCTCACGGCTTCGCGCAGGTAAATACTTATACATTAATAGCTGTGTCTGCGACTTCCTCGATAAATGGTCTATTCAAGACAAAAAGATTTTTTCAAATTGTTCGAGATAAGCGCGTTCAAACAAACAAACTCTTCCGCTTTATAATATTAGTATAGATAAACCTTCCACTTGAATCACTTTAACTATTAAAAAATTGCAGCAAAATCCGTTGTGTAGTTTTAAAGATCTAAGCATACTTCGCGGGAAGTGATTTCGCTATATACCTACTATGTAGTGATTTATGTACACAACAAAAGTTACAACTTATTTTTCAAATCACATTTGAATGCAGAAGTTAAAATAATAATAATTGTTGTAACGGATGATGAAATGTACCTAACCAAAATGTTCAACTGCGCACGAATCGAACCACTTCATGACTGAAATAGAATTAATAATGGTTTAGCTGTTTATTACACGTGGAAGTCATTGAAAAACATTAAACAGAATGTTACGAGGAGAATATTCGGATCGTGCTATTGTTTCGTGCTGGTTATATGTATAAACTAGCTGGGCCCGCGACTTCGTCCGCGTGGAATAGTTATTTTGGGCATCATGGAAGCCCTCAAGGATGAATAATTTTCCCCATTTTTTTTCACATTTTACATTATTTCTACGCTCCTAATAGTTGCAGCATGATGTTATATAGCCTAAAGCCTTCCTCAATAAATGGTCTATTCAACGCAAAAATATTTTTTTTAATTCGAACCAGTAGTTCCTGAGATTAGCGCGTTCAAACAAACTAACAAACTCTTCAGCTTTATAATATTAGTATACATATCAAAAATATTGGTTCCCGGCATTTAAGATATATGTACTCAGGATATGTAATAGAATATGTAAAGGTAGTAAGTAACATATTATTCATATTTATATGATTATTACTTTTAAGTCTATTCCTATGCCTAAAATCAACAAAATCTCATAGTTTCAAACAAAAAAATCTTTTACAATATTATTACAGAAGGGCTGAAATGAGCTGTAATTTCACCTGACATTTCGTGTTCATTCGAGACAACAAACTTTTGCGAGTAGGCAGACGGCAACGGAAGTGTTCTTCACACGGCATTGTTGAGTGACGAGGCTTGACAGTGACAGGTGACACAACAGAGTCGCCATTTTGTATTTACGGCGCGCTCATTAAGCAAAGAGGCGCAAAGTTGAAAGCAGGGCTGCCAAATTTTATGATGTGTCATATTAATTATTAAAATTATACATACTTTTTAAATTTTCCCTTTAAATATAATGTATGTATATAAATCTCTTCAGCTAATGAGTAAATGACTTACAGGGCAGACAACTTTTCTCAAAGGGGTGAAGAGAGGATTCCCACGGGAACAGAAATAAACACGATATTCTGCTATACGCGGGCGTTCTGCAGTAAAAAAAAACTCAAATTACAAATGAACACAAATAAATACTACAGAACCAAAACGATTCGAAAGTTTGAATATTGAAATGCGCAATCCTCACTAATTGGCAATACGACGACAACAGGTTTCGGAAATGGAACGCCGTCGCGTGACGTAATACCTGTGACGTTTGTAACGGGGATTTTGAAATGATCGATTGGGAAATATTGGGCACATGGTACATCATAGGCGATGATAAATCTTGATACTAGTGTAAGTAAAGTTTGTTGGTTGGAATAATTTCTTCCCTATTATTTACCCTTAATAGTTATACATATACATATGGTCACGTCTATATCCCTCGCGGGGCAGACAGAGCCAACAGTCTTGAAAGACTGAGTGGCCACGTTCAGCTATTCGGCTGAATGATAGAATTGAGATTCAAATAGTGACAGGTTGCTAGCCCATCGCCTAAAAAATAATCCCAAGTTTGTAAGCCTATCCTTTAGTCGCCTTTTACGACATCCATGGGAAAGAGATGGAGTGGCCCTATTTTTTTTTTGTATTGGTGCCGGGAACCACACGGCACTTGGTTAATTAACGGTCTTAATAGTTATAAACATATATTTATGCAATGTACATCCTTTTATTCAAGATATTGATGTGACAATACATTCAGTGACATAGAACGAGTTATATATTTAAACTGTAATAAAGATTATAAACTCTTTACTAGTATCAGCACACAATAGCAAGGCCGCGGGTTTGCCCGCATGAAGAGAATAATACCGTTTATATTACTGTTCCTGCGGAAATTTAGGAGGATACTTAGGTTTGATCTTAAATACCAAGTATTAAAATACGAGTAATTATCAATTTAGAGTAGAATGTGGGCAGGCTTATTTATACGTCATCCTGTAATTGAAATATATTTAAAAAAAAATTATGTGTGTGATCAGCATGTGGATATATCTATCTAAGAATAACAGAAACCAAAAATGTAATTTTTTGAACTCCTGTATGTCCGTGTTAAGCTTTGTCCAACTTAAAAACTGATATGCTAAATTTCGCCCCCACTCCTCTGAAGATAAACCCCCTGTACAGCCCTACGGGGGGTCCGTTTTATTGTGTTGAGATTGTCAGTAAATTATTAGTCACAAAGATTTCGTCTTACGGCGATTGAAGTCGCGGGCTACAGCTTGTAGTATACATACATGCATACATACATATAATCACATCTATGTCCCTTGCGGGGTAGACAGCCAACAGTCTTAAAAAGACTGATAGGCCACGTTCAGCTGTATGGCTTTTTGATAGAATTGAGATTCAAATAGTGACAAGTTGCTAGCCCATCGCCAAAAAGAAGAATCTTCCAAGTTTATAAACCAATCCCTCAGTCGCCTTTTGGGACATGCATGGGAAAGAGATGGAGTGGTCCTATTCTTTTTTCTAATGGTGCCGGGAACCACACGGCACGAAACGGCCACACGCTAGTAATACGTAGTAACTTAATAATACGCCTACACTAACACATAAATAATATTTTTCACCTGTCACTTTTTGAATTGTCCTATTTCTGACATAATATGTCAGAAATAGGACAATTGAGTTATTTAAAGATCAAAATTTGTACCTACTTACGCATATGATTCGATATTATACTAAGTTGTTCAATAGGTAGGTACTTCGCTCCCGTGGGAAATATAAAAATACCCTATATCTTATTCCAGGTTATTATTTGCGATCCGTGTATACTTATAGTCACGTTTATATCCCTTGCCTCCCCCGCAAGACAGCAGTCTTGCAAAGACCTATAGGCCACGTTCAGCCGTTGGAATAGTGATAGAATTGAGATTCAAATAGTGATAGGTTGCTAGCCCTAAACTAACTGTAAAAGCAAAAAAAAACACGTTTATAAGCCTATCCCTTAGTCACCATTTTCGACTACCATAGGACAGAGACGGACTAGTCCTATTCTTTATTCTATTGGTGCCGTGAATCACACGGCGCAAATACGATGAAACGACGTGTCCGGGAATCGAACTAGGTTTAAACGTAAAACGTGGCCACTTCGCTAAAAGACCGTCTATCACACAAATAAGGTCTTTCCTGTTATAACTTCATATATTCTTTTGTGTATAAAGAATAAGACGTGAATACAACAGTCATATCATTCTTGGCCCGTTTCAAAAGAAAAATACAAATAGCTGGGCAAATAGTGCAGTTTCATTCAACATGGCGCCGGCAAAATGTCATCTTGACAGCCCGCGCTTATTTTTGGCGCGAACGGTCGTCGACTCTCTTACCTACTGACCTTTTCAGTTTCAGACGTAACGACCAAATACCAGCATCTCTCTCGCTCTCACTGTTAGAGCATATATTCGTCTCGTTCTGATTCATTAGCTGAAAATGCTATTGTACGACAATGTATTCCAGTTGTCTATTCTATTTTCGTGTTGGGTGGGACTACAAAATAATTGGAGCTAGTCTACATGTTTTTGATTAATGTTCTTCGCAGTTTTTGCACATAACAATAGTTTTTACGTGGTTTTTGTTCTAGTTTTCCCTCTTATATTAGGTACCTCTTTACGTAAAACTTACGCTTTGTACACACGTGTCGTGTGGTTCCCGGAACCAATGAAAAATGAATGGGACCACTTCATCTCTTTCCCATGGTGTATGATCGTAAAGTGCGACTAAAAGATAGGCTTATAAACTTGGGGTTCTTCACTGTCACTATTTGAATCTCAATTCTATCATTAAGAATCATGAGAGAAGCGGTCGAATTAGATGTGCGATTGGTTAAATTGAAGTCTGATTTAGACAAATAGTAGAACATTTTCACATTAATAAACAAGAAGTATAAAAATACACATGGCAGTGACAAAATAACAACGACCTCTCTTTTTCTAAGTCGGTTAAAAGGGAATATAGTCGATCGATTGAATATTGTAACATTATACAATTGGTTCTTTATTTTATTTGTGTGTGATTGTTTAATATGGAATTGTGTGTTATTTGAGATAATGGCGGGCAGATAATTTTCGTAAGAATAACGGAGAAAATAGTTATTACATGTTAAAATACAAAACGCGAGAGGTACAAAAAATTCCTGATGAGTATATTGCGCTCGCATGCATGTACAGGCAAAGTGGGTAGTTAAAAAAAAGCTAGTAAAAAACAAAAGTAATACAAAATCTATGACTAGTCACTTTGATGAAAGTTTGGCGAAATCTATTTCCCTATCAATCCGCAACACTGGCGAGTTTTGGGTCTTCTTTATGTAGACTTTACCATACGAGGTCCATGTAGGTACTATGATGGTTATTCTCTTTTACCAGTTGACGGGCTAGGACAGCGAGTCTTTTCCCAAGACTGGTCATTATATGTATGTTTGTACACATTGATATATTTTCCAGACCCAGAATGGAAGTCAATATGTTTATTAAGTACGTACATATGTACCCAGCACTAATGAGGTTAAAATTACTCCACGCAACTAACAATATCTAATTAAGGTGGTTAACTAACCTCATTGTAAGGTTTCTCATTTATTTACGTTCAAGATAATGCCCGTTAGACGAAAAAACAACTACTTACATTGTAGTTCCCTAGGGAATTTGGAGATTTAGTGCCGGCAACCGCGTGTCAAGTTACCATGCATTGAACTCAATGACGCGGTAATAGAGACGAACTTGCAGTGAATTTGGGTACGTTAAGACTATTGACCGTAGGTATTACGCTTCCTAAGAAACTGTAGTGTAATGTAAGACGTACTTAATAGATTTATGTGTCTTGGGATTCCTAAAAACCAATCTACAATTGAAGCTAGTTCGACTCACACGCATCTCTTCGCCTCCCGCGTGGAATACTAATTTTGGGCATCATTTATTTTTAAAGGAACAACGTAATTAAAATATTTTAAAGTACATCTGCGTAAATTATATATTGGTTTTATTTTCATGTGGCAGAAGAACATTTGATTCCTACGTGTTTAAATGTTTACCTCTGTTATTTATAACGTTATCCGTTGTAACGGAGAAAGAAAGCTGAATGGGAAATCGAATTCTTTTAAAATTAAAAGGTTAATCATATGGAATCAAATTATTGCATCGATTACGTTATTACGAAGACATTTGATTTGATATTAATTATCTACATTAAACTTAAAAAAAAAAATAGAACCAAAATATTATGCTAAATTGTACATCGGTGTTAATTTAAAATTGTTATATCTCCTAAGATGTTCATTGAAATTAAGTGATTTCGAAGACAATTTTGTTCACAAATAATTATACTTAATCAACAACACATTTTTTTGGATAAAGATTAATATTATGATACAAATCTTAACAAATAATGCATCAATTTCAACCAAATTGTATTACCATAAAAACCATTCTAGTGAGCTAATCTTAAAAGATAGACATATGTATAATTTCGCGGACATTTTTTTAAGAGGAATAATTCTTTCATACATACATTTTTGGTATAATTTTCCCCGTTTTTTCACATTTTCCATTATTTCTTCGCTCCTAATAGTTGCAGCGAGATGTTATATAGCCTAAACTATAGCCTTCCTCGAAAAATGTTCTATTCAACACAAAAATATTTTTTCAATTCGAACCTGTTCCTGAGATTAGCGCGAAACAAACTCTTCACCTTTATAATATTAGATGGAAAAGATGTAGTCTCTGCTTACCCCTCCGGGAAAGAGGCGTGATTTTATGTATGTACAAAACATGGCGGCAAATATATAACCTCAAAATCGGAACATTTCTCGCCTGTTATAATTTCTTTGCTACATAATTAAAGGAAAACGAACAAGGGTCGACCTCACGATTGTACATTGTATTATGACGTTGTACATTTAAATATTAACGCGAAATCAGGTCTAGTATTTGTGCGGCGTTACTAATGGCACTCGAATGGAATTAGTGATTTTGGATCGACAAAATATTTTCAATATTTTATGAACGATCAGTTGGTAACCAGTAACTACATAATTTACACTGGAATTGTTACATATAAGTACTTACAATTTTATTTTATATGTATAAGTATACCAAAGTACGTAGGACGCTTTCCTATGAGTTTTGTTAAAATTTCACCGGCTAATGCCGTGTGGATCCCGGCACCAATACAAAAAAGAATAGAACCACTCCATCTCTTTCCCATGGTTGTCGTAAAAGGCGACTAAAGGGATAGGCTTACAAACTTGGGATTCTTTTTTAGGCGATGGGCTAGCAACCTGTCACTTGAACGTTGAACTCAACAGTTGAACGTGGCCGTTGACTATCTACCCCGCAAGGAATATTGACGTGACAATATGTTATGTATATATGTTATTCTAAAAACAGTACCTCCTTTTTTAATCGATTTTTACATACATACATATAGTCACGTCTATATTCCATGCGGGGTAGACAGAGCCACAGCCTTGAAAAGACTGACAGGCCACGTTCAGCTTTTTGGCTCGATGATAGAATTGAGATTCAAACAGTGACAGGTTGCATCGAAAAATCATTATGTTGAATCGATTTAAAAGGAGAGAATTCGAGTTACTCTCGAGAACCACAAGTAAAGCATCCGAAATGAAATGTGGTCGATCTACAAACGCGGGAGGGCTGAGGTTTTGTTCGTTTGGCACGCAATTTCGCGTGAACTGCCTGAAACATGGCCGTAATAGGACCTTGGTTTGTGGTCAAAATATTTTGTTTTGTCCATATTTTAATGATTCAACAACAAAAATATCTACACGACGACTTTGTAAAAGGATAGGGTTATTAAATTAAGATTCTCCTTTTAGGCGATGGGCTGGCGACCTGTCACTTTTTAAATCTCAATCATCAAGCCAGAAAGCTGAACGTGGCTTATCAGTCTGTTCAAGATTGTTGGCTCTGTCTACCCCGCAGGGGATAAAGACGTGACTATATGTATGTGTATGTATAATTACTAAAATTGTTAAGTCTTATAAGCATCATACTCGTAAATGAACTGTTGTTCACCCTTTCCCTTAACCTATTCTTTCTTTCTTTCTAATATTATAAAGCTGAAGAGTTTGTTTGTTTGAACGCGCTAATCTCAGGAACTACTGGTTCGAATTGAAAAATTCTTTTGGCGTTGAATAGACCATTAATCGAGAAAGGCTTTAGGCTATATAACATCACGCTGCAATTAAAAGGAGCAAATAAATAACGGAAAATGTAAAAAAAACGGGGAAAATTATTGTTGTTGAGGGCTTCAATGATACCCAAAATAACTATTCCACGCGGACGAAGTCGCGGGCATAGCTAGTTTTGTATATGATTCTTATTGTCAGGTTGGCTTGAAGAGATCCCACTCAGGGATAAGCCCGCCTTTGTACTGTACTACTGTTTTATATTTGTAATGTACTCCTTTAGTGAACAATAAGGCATTTACTTACTTACTAAAATGTATATATCTCCTTGTTTCAGGAATGTCCTGAAGGCGTGGTGCAAGAAGAATCATTCAAGGATATTTATGCCAAATTTTTCCCACACGGAAGTAAGTACTTAATTCAAACTCGTGTCATATAACTATAAGACTTATAATTATAAGTCATACTTATAATTTATTTTGCCCGCGACTTCGTCCGCGTGGAATAGTTATTTTGGGCATAATTGAAGCCCTCAAGGGTTCATTCGTTCTTCGCTCCTAATAGTTAACTAACTATAGTTAACCCAAAATAACTATTCCACGCGGACGGAGTTGCGGACACAGTTAGTCACTTCTATATCTCTTGCGGGGTAGACAGAGCCAACACCACGCCACGTTCAGCTGTTTGGCTTAGTGATAGAATTGAAATTCAAATAGCGGCAGGTTGCTAGGCCTACCTGTGTATACGTACACGTATTTAAAAAAATGATTACTTGAACGATGATGTAAGTTTGAATAACAACTTAGATGATATAAGAAGCTTTAATCTATATTATTTTTTCCATTTCAGACTCGGCACTCTACGCGCACTATGTGTTCAAAGCATTTGATGTTAACTGCAGCGGAGCAATAAGCTTTAGAGTAAGTTAACTTTGAATTACATACATACATACACTAGCTGTGCCCTCGACTTCATCCACGTGGTAAAGTTATTTCGGGCATCATTGAAGCCCTCAAGGATGAATACTTCTGCCCGTTTTTTCACATTTTTCATTATTTCTTTGCTTCTTATAGTTGCAGCGTGATATTTTATTATTATTACGCCTCTTTCCCGGAGGGGTAGACAGATTTTCTTAGTCAACCTGTTTATTTTGTTTTACTTTGAATTTATTATGAATAACCTCTACAAATTATCTTCTCTCTTATTTTTTGGTATTTAAAATACATATCCTACTAATATTATAAATGCGTTTGGGAGTATGTCAGTATGCATGTTTGTTACTCTTTCACGCAAAAACTACTGAACCGACTACGATGAAATTTGGTATGTAGGTAGCTGAAGACCCAGAATAACACTACTTTTTACCCCGGAGTTCCCGCGGGATTGATTCCACGCGGACGAAGTCGCGGGCGGCTTCTAGTATATTACATACATAATCACGTCTATGCGGGTAGGTATATACTCTTGCAGGGTAGACAGAGCCAAAAGTCTAAAAAGCCACGCTCAGCCGACATAATGATAGAATTGAGATTCAAATAGCGACAGGTCGGTAGCCCATCGCCATAAAGAAGAATCCCAAGTTTATAAGCCTATCCCTTAATCGCCTTTTACGACATCAATGGTTGCGACATAAAGTGATCCTATTCTTTTTTACATCGGCGCCATAATATCACTTTTCTCGCACTAAATCAATATAAATGTGCTTGTTTTGATAGCAGAGATACATGGTGTTACCAACTTGGGCTTATACAGCGGTTTTATTGTTATCGCTAAACTTTTATTGTCCACCAAAACTTTGCTTATTGTGTTATCGATGACTTTATTTTTTTTTGTAAGTTCATAAACCGTTTACAAAAAATAGTGACACGTATGTATCTATACTGATATTATAAAGCTGAAGAGTTTGCTTGTTTGTTTGAACGCGGTAATCTCAGGAACTACTGGTTCGAATTGAAAAATTCTTTTTGCGTTGAATAGAACATTTATCGAGAAAGGCTTTAGGCTATATAACATCTCGCTGCAACTATATGGAGCAAAGAAATAATGGAAAATGTGAAAAAAAATAACGGGGGAAATTATTCATCCTTTCAGTCGAAGTCGCGGCCACAGCTAGTATACATATCCTACTACTATTATAAAGGCGAAAGTTTGTATGGATGTATGGATGTTTGTTACTCTTTCACGCAAAAACTACTGAACCGATTACGATGAAATTTGGCACGTAGGTAGCTGAAGACCCAGCATAACATATAGGTTACTTTTTATCACGGAGATCCCGCGGGATTGATAGGGTTTCCATGCGGACGAAGTCGCGGGCGGCCTCTAGTATAAGTATATTTTCTTTTCAATATCCTACTAATATTATAAATGCGAAAGTTTGTATGTCAGTATGGATGTTTGTTACTCTCTCACGCAAAATCTACTGAACCGATTACGATGAAATTTGGCACGTAGGTAGCTGAAAACCCAGCATAACATATAGTTTACTTTTTATCACGGAGATCCCGCGGGATTGATAGGGTTTCCATGCGGACGAAGTCGCGGGCGGCCTCTAGTACATAAAATCGAAAAATCAATTTTCTTTTGTACATACATACATACATATGTACATATGGTCACGTCTATATCCCATGCGGGGTAGACAGAGCCAACAGTCTTGAAGACTAAATGGCCACGTTCAGCTATTTAGCTTAATGATAGAATTGAAATTCAAATACTGACAGGTTGCTAGCCCATCGCCTAAAGAAGAATCCCAATTTTATAAGCCTATCCCTTAATCGCCTTTTACGACATCCATGGGAAAGAGATGAAGTGGTCCTATTCTTTTTTGCATTAGTGCCGGGAACCACACGGCACTTTCTTTTGTCGTTAAATATAAACCTCGTTACATCACATCTACCCACAATTTGTCAAAAATATCCGCACGCAAAACTCTTTTGGACGCTCACCAAACGGTGTTAGACGTTATATTCTGTCGTTATAGCGTAAACAAAACTGTTTATTTTGTTTATTGTTATGTATCTGTTGTTGGGATATGTCTTCGGGAAATACGAGTAATTATAGGTAGTTGTATTCCATACATACATATGTACATATGGTCACGTCTATGTCCCTTGCGGGAAAGACAGAGCCAACAGTCTTGAAAAGACTGATAGGTCACGTTCAGCTATTTGGCTTAATGATAGAATTGAGATTCAAATAGTGCCAGGTTGCTAGCCCATCGCCTAAAAGAAGAATGCCATATTTGATATACCTAAATGAATTTATAAGCCTACCCCTTAGTCGCCTTTTACGACATCCATGGAAAAGAGAATAGGGCCACTCCATAGTGGTCCTATTTTTTTTTCTTTTGGTGCCGGTAACCACACGGCAAGTTTAAATAAATAAATAAATACTAGGAGTAGGTACAATATATCGGCGTAATCTATATAAATAGTGAGATGAACTACAAATAAGTCCCAAAAACTCCAAAGCCTTTCAAAGTTCCATCATCAATTCCACGCCGAAGTTGAAGCTGGAGTTGCATCGTAGTTCCGACCCTCTTCGGCCGCAATTTTAATTGGATCAGAAAGTTGCACCGCGTCATGTTCTGAGAATTTATTATTGCAAAGGAAATTTTGACTGTAATATATAATTTGGTGCCGTGCACGGCACTGCAGTTCCCGGTAAAAATATAAATAAGAATAGGCTTCACTTCATCTCTTTCCCTTGGATGTCGTAAAAGGCGACTAATGGATAAGTTATAAACTTGGGATTCCTCTTATAGGTGATGGGCTAGCTAGCTATCCTGCCATTATTTGAATCTCGATTCTATCATTAAGCCTAACAGCTGAACGTGGCCTCAGTCTTTCAAGACTGCTGTCTCTGTCAACCCCGCATTCCCATGCGTCATTATAGACATGATTATATAAATTAATGAATAAATAAATTATAAGTATTAATGGTCCAGTGTTTAAGATAAGACTCAGGAAGCATAGTTGTTGTTATAGTTGTATGGTTAGGTAGGTTTCCATCCGCGGTGCGAGAGGAAATGTCCGTTTTCTGACCGGGAATCGAACCCGGAACCTAATGGTTCAGTGACGCGAATCCGACAACTGCGCCAAATGGACCAAAATCGCTGTTTCGCTTTTAATTATGAAAGTGAAACGGGACAGGAGATAGATATTTCGCCCGATAATAACGTCGACGGGTGTGCCATACTACGCAGCGCCAAAGTTAGTTAGTTATAGTTGCAATGTGATTCCGATCCCCTTTGACCGCCATTTTAATTGGATCAAAAACTTGCACCGCATCATATTCTAAGAGTTTATTATTGCAACATTAATTTCGACTGTAATAAATCATTTTTTATTGTTATTGGTCGAGTGGTTAAGTTAAGACTCATGAAGCATAATTGAAAGAAAGAAAAATCTTATATATAAAATTCTCGTGTCACAATGTTCGTTTCCGTTCTCCTCCGAAACGGCTTGACCGATTCTTATGAAATTATGTGAGCGTATTGAGTAGGTCTGAGAATCGGCCAACATTTATTTTTCATACCTACAAAATGCAATACATTATACGCTCTTCTGAGGAGAAATCGCGTCACTCTCCCCCTTAATTTTTTACTGTTATAAAATGATAATAATGTGTGGTGTGGTTGTGTGTGGTTCCCGGAACTTAAGAATAGGACCTCTCCATCTTATTCACGTGGACGCCGTAAAAAGCGACTAAGGCTTATTTCCCAAAAACTAGGGATTCCACTTTTAAGCAATAAACTATAGTAACCTGTCATTATTTGAATCTCATCTCTAAGCCATACAGCTGAACGTGGCGTTTCAGTCTTTGCGAGACTGATGGCTCTGTGTACCCCGTAAGGAATTAATACGTGATTATCAGAGATCGGAATAGGTAGATTGAATTGGGGTCAATGAACTGAAACGTATATATTAATATGGGCATGCTTCCGGGATTGCGGGATTTGTAAATTATTAAGATTTTTTCCGGAATTTTTTACAAGTGGGATGAAGAATATATTATTGGAAGCTGTTTTCCCCCGACTTCGTTCATGTCAATTGTAGTCCTATGTTACCCGCGGACAATGTAGTTTACTGTAAGTGTAAGTACTGAAATGGAATCCCGGAAAAGAGGCTTATCCATGTTATGCTTTCTATGGTAATTCATGATGCAAGTACATAAAATCAATCTGCCTATTCCGATCTATGGTGATTATATTAAGCCGAAAGCTAACAGATAATTTCTCCCACCAGGAACTCCTAGTCACCCTATCCACCCTACTCCGAGGGTCAGTGTACGAGCGTCTCCGATGGGCCTTCAGGCTTTACGATGTGGACGGAGACGGTGCCATCACCAGGCAAGAGTTGGCGGAAGTGGTGGTGGCAGTCCATGAGCTTCTGGGGAGAAGAGCACCTCCAGGGTCCCCGGCTGCGAGACTCGATGATGCTAAGGCTAATGAGCAGGTAATTTTAGTTTTTTAGATAACCAATATAAAATGGCCTTGCTTTGCGAAGAAATCATATGAAGACAGAGTTCAGTATACGCTGGTCAATTGTGCTCGGGTACTGTCCAGTTATATTGATCTCTGTACCCATATGAACACTATGGATCCCGGGTCCTACATATACTGGTCTAAATACTACAAGCGTCTCCAATGGGCCTTCTGGCCGTACAATATGGACAGAAACGGTGCCATCACCAGGTAAGAGTTGGTGGAAGTGGTGGTGGCAGTCCACGAGCTGCTGGAGAGAAGAGCACCTCCAGGGTTCCCGGCTGCCAGGCTGATTTGATGATGCTAAGGCTAATGAACACGTAATTTTAATTTTTTTATAACCAATATACATATTTTGGTCTTGATCTGTAAGTAACTTGTATGAAGACAGAGTTCATCATACGTTGATATATGATCGGATAATGTCCAGTTATATTGATCTCGGTACCCATATTTATTTTTTGTCAATTAACCTTAAGACACCTTTTTTAAGATTTTTAAAGAACAGAAGACAGAGTTCAGCACACGCTGGTTCTTAATGCTCAGTTTGTCCAGTATATTTTGACCTCCCTCTACATACTTTCACTACGGATATCGGGTCCAACATATACTGGTCTTTACACTACGAGCGTCTTCAATGGGCCTTCAGCAATCAATAATAAATAAACCCTTTTCTAACATCTCCAGGTGGACAGGGTGTTCAACAAGCTAGACCTGAACCAGGACGGCGTGATCACCATCGAGGAGTTCCTGGAGTCGTGCCTCAAGGATGACGTCATCACGCGCTCGCTGCAAATGTTCGACACGGCGCTATGACGTCAAACGGACGCCGAGGCGCGCGCCTTCCACAGGTAATGAATAGAATAGAATAGAATAGGTTTATTTTCAATTGGATACATGGTATCACTTATTGACGTCACATAACTTAAATCTAATTATAACTACTACCGCTTCCAAAGCGCATGTGTAGAAGAAGCGGCGGAACAAACTACACTGCAGCATTTTCATCGGACGTCAATTTACAAATATAGATCTCTTAAATCTAAATGCTGGTAAAAGATGCATATTACAAGGGTAATGTCTTGGTGAATGGGACTGTTGGAGTGGGAAGGTCTAGAAGTCTAGACAAACGTACCTTGATCAATTCGGAGACGTTCTAGTAAAAGGTCAGATCAAGAGTACCCGAAACCGACGCGACGATTTATGAATTTTTTATTTTCGATTGGAAAATCCTTTTTTACGGACAACCCCCCGGGTCTTCACCCGGGAGAGTGTGGGACTCCTGGCACCTAATATACCAGCCTACCCACTAAAACCCCTCCGTGCGCCCTTCTTGCCATTTCGAGGGCATCATGGGATCGCAGGCATTTCACCACGATGAGAGTGGGAAGGCCTAGACGAACGTACCTTGATCAAATCGGAGACGTTCTGACAAAAGGTCAGCTAGAGTACTCGAAACCGACGAGCTTGCATGAAGCGAGTTATGAATGTGGATGAAGCGAAAGGAGTGTACAGAGATCGCGGCAAGATGAAAGAAGTAGTCTCTGCCTATCTCTCCGGGAAAGACGCATGGTTTTATTTACTTTTTTGTATATTTGTTCCAGGACCGCAACGAAGCGCGCAAGCCCGCCATACCGCGTCGTCCGCCATTGCCGGTGCGCACGCGCCGAGTCAGGATTCCTAACAAACATGGCGGCCGCTTGGCGCGTCAGGGCACAGGAGTACATCCGCTATTTCGCCGTTTTCGAAAACTTCTATGCGGGAATCGTCCGCCCTAAGATCAAGAGCGTTCTGTTTTTCCATTTTTAAAATTTGAACGATGTGAAATTTAAATTTAGAACCCCCGCTCCCGCCTGGCGGTTGGCATTTTTAGAGTGAGACGTTTATTGGCAAAGTAAGTTTATTGATAAGTCTTCGTCATATGTGTATTGTGTTAAAAAGTCATCAAATTGTTAAATAATGAAGTTTTTCTTGGGAAATCTAAGAAAATAATACGAAATTGTTAATTCTACTTATCGTGTGATGCGGTACAACTGAAATTAATAGATTATTTATATAACGCATAGGTAAAGCCAAAAAATCTAAGCTTGAATCTGAGAAATATTCACCAATCTAAATAACTTGCTTTTGCCTAATGCAAATGTTAGGTTCCCCTGTAAGCAGGTTCACGGTGGTAAGGTGGGGGTGACTTTCTGACTGACTTACCAACTCCTGACCTGGTCCTATTCGGACCCAGGGCTTATCTACAATGAGCCTGCGAATTCACTCTCGTTCTAAGTACCTTATGAAATACCGCTATTTTTGAAATTGGTGAAATAATGGCGGTTTGTAAAAATTGTACGTACTCTTACTTTAAGTAGAGTATTTGATATGTAAAAGGAGACTAAGGATGTTGTTGGTGACTTTCTAAGAAATGAAAGATTGATGATAGAATGTTAACGAATTAAATTTGTCTTTTAATAATTACTATTTAAATCGCGTATAATTATGAATAACTCACGAATTTTTTTTGTTATTGGGTGATTTACAACTATTCTGTACACTTGGGGTCAGAATTTTGAACCTAAGAGCGTAGACGTAGAAAAAAAGCAGACGGAATTTTAGTATACTGCAAAATGAAGCACGAATAGTGTATATACAATACACGCCTCACGCACACCCTCACTAATAGTGTGACAGTCGGCCGCTATAACGTCATAGACTATCTCACGAAATGTCAAGTTTTTTGACACGCCGCCATTACTATGCTTCACTTTTTTCAAGCCACACTCAATCCGCCTTTTTTTCTACGTCCATGCCTAATATGTGATTCTCACTAATTTTGACAGTCTCCTTATTCACGAACGTTGACTTTTTACATATAACTTGGGGATTTTCAAAGCAAGAGTGAATAGGCACTTTTGAGCCTTAAGATTTGAACCTACCTTCCTACACAAATTGATTTTCTGACCGAGTCTATACGGCAATTCATTGAAATTGTGGAGAAATAATGAAATGACATACCTAAACTGGAATTGAACAAAATAATAATTTATAATAGTTTATAAGAAAATTATATAATTGTTTTGTATTCATCTCTCTCTCTCTCTAAGTAATAGGGTAAAAGTGAGAAGGAAAACAAAATTGACAAGTAACTTGCTCTAAAAATGTGAATCATAAAAATTCAGGTGAACACTGGTCATTAGATGATAATAATTACCATAGTTTTTAAATCATAAACTAGTACGTGTAATGGTTGAGCGCAGAAATTATATTCTAATCATTTATTTATTTATAAAAATTTCAAAGAAAAAAATTAAAAAAAAAATTCCCCCTACTTTATTTTTTGATAAAACAATTGAATTAAGTAGGTATTCTCTGAATTTCATAAACATGTTTTGAATGTGAATGTTTTGTTGAAACAAAATAATTATTTTTTTAATATGCATTTTTTTTAAGCAACGTCCTAAAGTTCGCCTTTGAAGATAATTTTTTTTTATTTTGTTGCATTTTCTTGTTATTTCTGTGCTCAACTGAAAATAATCATGAAACTTACCTAGCAGTTATTATACGGGTAGACAGTGTAGAAACAATATTACTTGTTGCAACACTTATCACTAGAAAACGTTAAAAAAATAATCGTGATTTGGTGAAAAGATTTTTTTTTCTATCGCCTCGCGTAATAGTTAAAACCGCAATCATAATGTAATTTTTTTTTACATAATAAGTTGATTCACATACAGGATATTTGAAATATGGAAAATTAAAAACTTTAATTTGTATTTGAACAACTGGAGTCGCCAAATTTAAATATAACAATCAAAACATTAATATAAATTAATGTTATATTTTTTTTCTTTTTCTAGTGATCTGTGCATAAGAAATCCTATTCACGGACCAAAAGACTTTTAGATCCGTGGTCCTAATCATAGATAGCTCTGTTAGAAAATAGATTAATGTGTTTAATATACTAAGACTAAATACTACTTGAAAAAAATAGTACTTATACTATCCTCTATCACTATCTTTTTAAAAAAGAACATTATTTAATTTGCTAACGGCATATTTTATTAAAGCAACTGTAACGTCATATTGGAAATGGCGGCGCAATCTAATTTTAAAAATAAAAGCGACAGGGTAAAAAGCCGCTCCTCATTCCGACATATTGAATTTTACTGATGATAAAAAAAATCTACAAGTTTTGGATATGCTTACCAAGAAGACGTATTTTTGGAAATGAACAATTTATTTCTACAATTGTTTTTGGCTTTTGTCCGTTTTAATCTTTTATAACTTTTACCTGCCTTCACGTCATTTTTAATATGTATACCGCCTTGGTCGCACAGGACATGATTTTATTATGAATAACATAAGCTTAATATTAAGCAACCAAAACCCCGCGAAATTCATGTTCAGAAGTTTTTATTTGTGTTTATCATTTCTTTGCCAGAGACTAAGTACTCGTCTAAAAAATGTTGAATGTTAAAAAATTATAAAATTTAATTTTAGATAGTTTGGTGTTAATGGTAATGTTTTTTAACTTTATTCTACAGAACCTTATAATGTTATTCATTTTAAATATTGTCTTGTGTCTGGGGATTAAATATAAACTATATTTTAAATATGGCTTTCATATAACGTATATTTTAATAATACTAAACGATTTTGATAGTTTTCAAAGCAAAATACGAACACAAAATAAAAATTAATTCACATAATACCTATATAGCTTGGAAAAAACTAAACTAAATATTTGTTATTGATATGTACATATGTTTAAATTAATTGATTTAAGTCATATTATTAAATTATTATTCTAATGAATCACCCGCTGTTCATAAAAAAGAAATGAATTTTTTTTAATAGAAGTTATTTCATTATAGTTTCATTATTTGGTTTAATCTCACTCCATCAAACTCTTTATTGCCAATTTGTATATAAACGTATATAACAAGAAAATAATTTGAATGATCTCTGGCATTACATAATTGTTTTTAAGATTACATTTGATCATCGTTTTAATAAAAAGCAATTGAGACGCAAGAATATACAGACGCAAGTAATTAAGGAAAGAAATGCATCTAATTTTATTGTTTTAAAATTGTAACGGTAATGTTACCAACTATAGAAAAAAAAATTGTACTAAAACACTTAGTATATTAATTAACATTATGTTTTCGTGAATTACTATTGCAGCTAAAATAATATTAATTATACGAAGAATATAAGAGTAAATTAATCATGTTTTTTTAAAACTTTATTGCATTTTTTTAAGAAGCAGGAAAACTTTAGAAACAATAGTAATTAACGAGAATATCAATATAAAGCAATCCTTAATCATATCATTTTTGTGTTAGCTAATAGATTGTTAGACACGGCTTGCATTTATAATAGCAATTACACATATAAATTGTACAGTCAACAACATAATTCAGTATTTAGAGCAAAGTTTGTTTTCGATCGAGAAAATAAAAGCGTTCGATTATGCGTTTTAAGCATTAGTTTTATTTTGTTTGTAAAAATACTCAATGCACCACAGCCCTATATACTAAATTACATCGTTGACTGTACCTTTGGAATTCACAAAAGGAAATAAGATGGATTTGTTCGAGGAATTGTTTATTACTGACATTTTTTTTATTATGTATTATCCGATAAGTTATTAGGTGAATCGGCTGTTGACAGTTGTGAAAAATATATAAAAATTGTCAAAATATGTAAAATAAATATAAATATTTACTAAACTGGGCCTTTCCTACAAGAATACGTATGATATAAAAAATATTCCAGAATACAATATTTGTAATGAATCCCCGATCCTCGAAAATTATATTCTGGATACTTATGTAGCTTCTATTTATCGGTTTCTCTCCAGAAAATAAATATAAAAACCTTTTTAAAAAACATTACAATTTTATAGGTTGGAATGTTTTTTTCCAGGCGACGGCATAAATCATTCTTTACCGCCTCTAAAATGGTGTTGTAACATCATTTGAATTTGCTAAATATTTGGGAAGTTGATATCAACAAAAAACATTATTATTTTTATTTTTTTCTTATATTTTTTTTATTTATTACTTATCCCTTTTTTTAAGTATAGAGTACGGGCTTTTGTTACATGCTTTTATTTTCAAAACATTTTATTTTGTGTGTTAAAATCATCAAATTTAAGTCCATCGATCAATTTTAGCTATTGTTTTCTTTTTAACTACAAATATCCTGTTATAGTCTATCATTTAATATTTTAACAATTAGCAATAGATTATTAGCTCAGTCTAGCTTTTATTTAGGTCTATATCACGGCATGTAGATTATTTCTAATGAGTATAGGATTAATTATTATTAGTAATTTTTACTGAAATACCAAATGCGTAAAAACTTCGGTTTTTATTTGAAATGTACAATCCTTTTTACTGACAACATTTTAGGTATTGAAGTTTATCTTTAAGACAAGTGGCACAATATATTTTTTTTCTTAAAACACCAAAAATATTCAACAGTTGGACTTAATATTATATGATACAATTGTTTGCCAGTCGACCATTATTTTTTTGGTTATATCAAATTCAAATTAATTGATTTTGACAGATATCGACACGGTTTTCAGTAAAAATGGCTTAATAATAAAATCATGAATTGTGACTGATAGCGAAGATGATGATCACTCTCTAGTTAATTAGTTTAGTTAAAACTAAATTGATGAATCCTCTGTAACTTGGAACGTTAACTGTTCCATTGTGTTAGGTACATACGTTTACCATTAAAATCTAAAGCCAAAAGCTGAGTTTAAGATTTTTTTTCAATCGACTTCTATATAATGGATGAATTTTTATTGGTTTAGGAAAATTTAATTGCAAATTTCGTTGCTACAACTGGGTTTAAGATTGGATGAATAAGTTGTTTCACAAGTTACAATCAAGTGAAGTCTAAATAAACCATATTTAACCCTTTTTAAAACTTGGGATTCCTCTTGTAAGCGATGTGCTAGCAACCTGTCACTATTTGAATCTCAGTTGAAACAGCTGAACGTCGCCTCTCAGTCTTTTTGAGACTGTTGGTTCTGTCTACCCCGCAAGGGATATATATAGGTATAAGTGTTTTAACCCATTTTAGATTAGGTTAGTTCATTATTGTTTGTAACGTGGTTAAAAAATAGTTGTATATATAAATATGATTTTTCGATTTAGAATCAAAATTAAAGACATGACATGTTCATTAGATGATGATTCATTAGATTTAAAATCAAAATGGCCCGATTATTTGCTGAAATTCTTATATTTAATTATTGTTGAAATTATTATTCTTAATGATAAATTGTTTTAAATGAAATTTTAATGTTGCCAATGACACAGATAATTAACCGTTATTTATCGTTTATATTAAAATAATATTAATTAAAATTTAGATTATGAGCAAAGACAAACAAATATATATATTTTTCATTTTATGTTGATTTTTTTTAATCACAAAAGTGTTCAAACAAAGTACGCCGAAAATGTTCCCTATTTGAAATTTTAAACTATTCTATTTTTGACATACGACATACACATTGCTTTTTTTAATAAACAAAACAATGGAATCACTATTTTTTGTTTATTTATTGTATGTAAGAATTACTTATCTATCTGTCTACAATAAGTCTTTGGTCTACGCGTTAGCGTAGTGTTACCAGTGACTATTTGATATTAATGTTTAAGATACCTATTTGAAAGTTTAAAATGACTTTGAAACGAATATTTAGAACTATCATTTATGAAATATTTATAATTTTAAGCTTCACTTCCGAGGTATATTTGTACATCAGTAAAGTAAATAACAAAAAAAAATATTTCTTCTTTATTTAAAAATACTTTAATTTTATATTTATTTAAACCGAAAAATATCCTTTCAATTTAGAATCAATAATCGTATTCTTTTGCACGAATATTAATTAATTTATTTTTTTTGACAAAAGAAAATTAAATAGCGGATAAATAACCCTAGTCATTTTAAACTCTTTATCCTTATCTAGTTCTAAAATTGGTATCCACCCGCCAAAATAACTGCGTTAGGTGGCGTCACCGTCTTCATTGTTCACGGCGAACTTCACTCCAATCAGATATCATCTGTCAAACTAAAATATTTTTTTTTGCCGTCCCATTTCAACAAATTGAATATGACAAGGACAGCGATACAAAAATGTAAATTTGCCTTTTTATAACGCAGTTATATTAGCGGGTAGATGGAAAGTGAGATTTGTAAAGATAAATTGTAAATATTTTGTCGCTGTGTCGAGACGTCCACAATCTGATAGTAAATCGGTTCTTCATGTTTGAACTTGTTTCATTTTTGACCAGTTGCAGTACCCAAACCCAGGCCGATAAGGAAAAATTCGATACTTTATATATCTATACCAATATTATAAAGCTGAAGAGTTTGTTTGTTTGTTTGATGACGCGCTAATTTCAGGAACTACTGGTTCGAATTGAAAAATTCTTTTTGTGTTGCATAGACTATTTATTAAGAAAGGTTTTAGGATATAGCCTAAAACCTTTCTTAATCACGCTGCAACTATTAGGAGAAATAATGGAAAATTTGACAAAAAAGGGGTAAATTATTCATTCTTGAGGGCTTCAATGATGCCCGAAATAACTATTCCACGCGGACGAAGTCGCGGGCACAGCTAGTATATAATATAAATTTATAATGATGTCTTTGTCGGTGGCTTAAACCACATTTCACTTGATACGATTCATATTTTTTTTTTTTCATTTTCCATAATAGCTTGCAATATGCGCAAGGGTAAAAGATAAAATAAAGGTAAGTTTACACGCGCGTTATTTATAAACATTATAACACAAAGCGTAATTTTTTTAATTCAGTTCAAACTAATATTTACCCCATTCCCATAGGAGATAATAAAAAAATACATAAACTTTCAAATAAATAGATATATTAAATTATAACTTACAAGCTAATGTTACAAACATAATTTGTATATACAAAGGCTTTGCACGATACACATTTTCAATTAAAACAGTAAAATAAATTGTACATTCAAAACTAAATGAAAATTTCCATCAATTCCCGATTCCCTAAGAATTTTTAGGAATCCTCTCTAAGTGTTTCCCTTCAGTATTGTATCGTATTTCTATAATCTATATCTATAACAAAAAAAAATTAGAATAGATTTATTTTCAAAATTGGATACAAGGTTCACTTATTGACGTCACATCATTCATTGAGATAATTTTCAGAGGATTCAATTATATAGTAGTAATAGTCCAAGAATTCACTGAGAAACATAATTTTATTAATTCGTGAAAACAATGAGAAACATCGTGGTAGGCGAGAAACCGCCGAGAAACATCGTGATAGCCGAGAAATTACTGAGAAACCTCGTGATATTCGCCGTCCGTTTGGTGCTGCCTCTTCATATGGTTCTTTAGATTAACGTTCTGTGTAAACGACGCCATGCACAGAACACATTTGTACTTCTTTTCCGAATTGTGCGACTGCATGTGCACTTTGAGACCGCGAAGTCTGAAAATGAGTGTCAATAAAGATGATAGCACATACACATACACACACGGTCACGTCTATATCCCTTGCGGGGTAGACAGAGCCAACAGTCTTGAAAAGACTGAATGGCCACGTTCAGCTTTTTGGTTTAATGATAGAATTGACATTCAAATAGTGACAGGTTTCTAGCCTTAAAGGAGAATCCCAAGGTATAAGCCAATAACTAAGCCTATAAGCCAATTTTTAAGCCTATCACTTGGTCGCCTTTTACGACATCCATATGAACGAGATGGAGTGGCCCTATTCTTCTTTTGCCGGGAATCACACGGCACCAAAATAAATACTCCTGTATATAATTTTGTGTCGATAAAAAATAAATAAACGAATGAATGAATAAATAAATAAATAAATACTGTAAAAAACTCACCTCGGATAACTCTTACCGCAATATTCACATCTGTAATTCCTCTCACCCGTGTGCGTGGCAAGATGTTCCTTCAAACGCGACGGCAGATAGAATCTCTTGTCGCACAGATCGCACTGGTGTTTATATATCTTGAGGTGGAAACGCCTGTTGTGCTCCCTAAGGCTTTTACGGCTGTCGTAAGAGCGATCACAGGATTCGCACGGATACATCCTCTGCTCACCGTGCACTTCGATCATGTGTCTGTACCTGAAAATTGTTGGAACATACATACATACATATGGTCACGTCTATATCCCTTGCGGGGTAGACAGAGCCAATAGTCTTGAAAAGACTGAATGGCCACATTCAGCTATTTGGCTTAATGATAGAATTGAGATTCAAATAGTGACAGGTTGCTAGCCCATCGCCTAAAAAAGAATCCCAAGTATGCCTATCCCTTAGTCGCCTTTTACGACATCCATGGGAAAGAGATGGAGTGGTTCTATTCTTTTTTGTATTGGTGCCGGGAACCACACGGCTATATATATATGTATACGAGTCGAGCAGTAGACAAGTCGAGCATTATATATAATAATACTCTACCTCAAAGAATAGCTGAACAAAATCTCATCGCATTTGTTACAATGATACGCCGGCTCCTTCTTATGTGTTCTTGCTTCGTGCAAATGTCGGCTGTGTTTAGATTTGAACGCTTTACCGCACTCCTTGCACGGATAACTCTCGTCCGTTCTCTGGTGAGTCTTCTGATGGAGAACCAGCATTCTCTCTTCGAAATAATGAGCTCCGCATACATCGCAAACGCAAGAGCCGAAATGTTCGGCCGTGTGTTTTTTCAACGCGTGAAAAAAACTAAACGACGCGTCACACTCTAAACACTTCAAATTCCGAACTGTCAATTTGAATTTCAAAAATTCATTCGTCACATCCTCGTGCAGAAATCGCTCGTGGGCATCTGTCAAATGTCGCTTGGCATCGTCCACGTTGTCTATGGCGGCGGTGCAGATGCGACAATCGATTTTTGTTATATCGATTTGCGGATGTTTCTTGTTGAACACGTCCTTGAACGTTGTAGGATCGTGTGTCAACGTGTGCTCTCTCAATTTCACCGGATCCGTGTGCACTTCTCTGCAGTATACGCAATAGTAATCCGAGAATGAGGTGTCGAACGGACATACGAACGTATTTTCGACTAAGGTCACAGTGTTGTGGAACGATTTGACCTCGTTGTCTATGACACGCTTCTTCGGCTTGTGCGTTTCGACGTCTGAAATGGGAAATGTGGTATTATTCATACATACGCACATATTTACATATATATAGTCACGTCTATATCCCTTGCGGGGTAGACAGAGGCAACAGTCTTGGAAGGCCATGCTCAGGTCAAATCAAATGAAATATTTATTTTGGTGGTTGGTATGTATTAGGTAGATAGGTGTATAGCTCAATGATGGAATGTGATAGGTTGCTAGTCCAACGCCCAAAAAAAGAATCCCAAGTTTATAAGCCTTATCCCTTAGTCGCCTTTTTCGACATTAATCATAACTACCGCCGCTTCCAAATCACAAGTGTAAAAGAAGCAGCGGAACAAACTACACTGCAGTATTTACAAATATAGAATTTATTTAAACCTCTATACGCAAAAAGGGAGTGTCATTACAATCAGCGATGGGCTATTAACCTGTCACTATCTGAATCTCAATTCTATCATAAATCCACACAGCTGAACGTGGCTTTCGAGTCTTTAAGAGAATCTCGGCTCTGTCTACCCCATAACGGATATATACGTAACTATATGTAGGTAATGTTGCCGTCATCAAGCACTATGTTGTATCCTATTTTGATAATAAATCTATTTTTGTTTTGCTTTGTTTTGATATGCTTACCGACATCCTGCATCTGTGTCGGTTTCTCGTCAGTTACATCATATTTCTCAATTGTTTCTCGATCTTTCTCAGGTTTCTCAATCTCTTTTTTAGCTCTCTTCTTCCGACGGACTTTGACTGTCTTCTTTTTCCGTTTTATCTTCTTTGCAGGCTTATATTCCGGATCGCTTTTTATGCTGTCCATATCTGAAAGATATATACAAACATATAGTCATGTCTATAACTCTTAAGGGGTAGACAGAGCCAACAGCCAAAAATCTGAATGGCCACGTACAGCTGTATGGCTAAATGATGGAAACTGAGATTCAAATAGTGACAGGTTGCTAGCCCATCGCCTTCAAGGACAATCCCAAGTTTTTTAAGCCTTTCTCTTAGTCGCCTTTTACGACATACATGGACAAGATATGGTGTGGTCATATTCTTTTTTTAATTGGTGCTGGGAACCACACGTCCCATCATTAAGTTATTCAAATATTAAATTTAAAAATAATTTTTCAATAAATTTTCATATATTGTTCATTTTTTAACCTAGTTTACTTACCGTTATCTATTCGTTCACCATCATCATCACTCATTGGTGAACAATCTAATGCATTGTTCGCATCAAACAATTCTTCTTTCATGGCTCCATCTTCTGCCTTCACTTCTTCTGGTTTAAGAAAAAAATGAGTTGTTAATAATAGCCTAGAAACAATATGCTGACCAGAAGGTTGATACAAGGTACAATATCTTTATAGTGATAGTTAGGATTCTACCGCCACAAAGGGGAGATCTTCCTGAAAGCTGGGGTGATACCTGGGGAACTGCGCGACAGTTATTCTATCAGTTGTGGCACTAACTTTTTGAAAAGGAAGGTATATTTCCTTACATACATTATAATATCATGATACCTTTGGCATCTAAAGCCTTTTTTAAAGGTCTAATTTTCAGAGGAGAGTACACTCATAACAAATGCTTGCATAATATAATAAATAAGATAGATGAAACAAGTTTTCAGAGTATTGGCACTGTCTACCCTGGAAGGAATATAGATGTGATTTAATGTACGTAAAAAACACAAACACACAAAGCGCGCATGGAACATGCAAAGTGGAAAAATGCAGTCTCTGCCTAATTAACGGACAAAACGTGTATGTGTATGTGTGTACCTTCAACATGAACCTTGATCTCAGTTTGCAGAAGCCTTTGCTCGCACTGCAGTACTTGTTGTTTGAAACAGGTCGCCTCCCGCAGTCTTGTAACGCAGGTCGCACAGATCAGACGCTCAGTAGGTTCACTATCCAGGTTTGTTAGCTGTTTTTAATAAAATATAGGATAAAGACTTGATGCCATAGTGAAAAAACTATTTATAAGTATATTTAAGAAGTATTTCTTCGGATTAGCTTGCGTATTGGATGTATTTTAAAAATTTAAGTATTAAAAAAAATATAGTATCGTTACGTTAGTATCATATAACAAAAGTTTACTTAGGGGCTAGCTTAATCTGACCCGTATACATTATATATATTTATGTGAGGAAGCAAAGATAGAGATAAAGCTCTGCTGTACATGAAATAATTCTTTAATAAAGGTTATACTTACAAATAAACCGAAACAATCAACAAACATGTCACTATAAATCTCTTTTTTTCCGCACCACTCGTATTCCACATTCAAAAGCCGGCATTTTTTAATGTTGCCACAGCATCGGCATAGCCCAGGATCGAACACCGGGCCTTTTCGTGTAGCAGCATTCATAATTTATGTTGTTTTAGATAATTATTAGGTACTCTACTTTTAAAGGAACAATTCTCTGATGAAAACATTGATTTATTTTTGTTTTGTTGATCGAATTTTGACATTTCCTTTGACATTGACATCTGTTGCGTTTTGTTCATGATTGAAAGCCAATACCTTAAACGATTTTTGTCTGGTGGTGATTGATTTACCCATCAGGGTTTAAAAATACAGAGAAAAATACCAATACTTTATAAAAAAACAAAGGTGTGTGGAATGGGAATGCCATCATTCGTTAACTTGGTGTATAAAATGGACAAAAATGCTATTGGGCAAAAAAGGATCAAAGTTTATAAAACAAAACGCAAAACACTATTTGTACAGTGACATCTAGGGTGTAATAGCAGAACAAAGAAATTGTTGACCAAAGATAGAAAGGAATAAAATTATGTCAAACTAATGATAGATGGCGCCTCTTGTTTACAAGAAATATTAATAAAAAATAAATATAAATTGTATACGGAAAAAATTATATATTATTATTATATCATATTTTAAAGGTATTTTATTTTTAAAGATATTTACTCCACACTATTTGTCTTACTTCTTTTGTAAGTGGCGCTAAATGCCCGCGGGGGAAACAGCGGGTAAAAGCTAGTTATAAATAATAACCAATCCAACATAAATGTAATAATAAGACTATAGAAATCTTCCCATGAAAATCAAACATGTGCAAGCAAAAAAGTGAAAAAAAGACCATCCGTTTATAAATCAATATATTATTTATTTGTTCTATTATTAAGCTCATATTTACAATTAAAATATAAAACACAATTCTAAATATAAATTTAAAAATTCTATTAATATCATATCAATTAAATAATATTATTCAATTTTTTTTTTAATTGAAAACTTTCTGTTCCAATTTTTCAAATTCAATTAATGTCAAGTTATTAAAAATTATTATTCCATTAAACTTTAAAATATAATTACATATTCCAATTATAAATTTCTTTCGAAATATAAAATTCGGTTCTATTCCAATTGAAATAAGTATTTAAAATTTTTACATAAATATCAATAGAGTATTCCAATTTTTAAATTCTAAACAACAATTTAATATATTTATTCTACTGCTAAATTCCATAATTATAATTTATAAGAAATTCTATATGTACAAATGGTATACACACACAATCTTGCTGCAAGTAAGAATTTACTGTAAGTAAATATTACACAATTTTGTAATAGTTAGCAGCTAATCCCAAACAGAGAAGGATCTAAATAACACAAAACATACAGAAAATACGGTAAAAATAATATTATTTTTTGTAATACGTGAACAAATTGACTATGACAAAAAATCATTTTATTTCAATTCGAAAATATGGTCGAATTGTAAACCTCCTCCTTTTTTGAAGTCAGTTAAAAAACCTAACTAAAACCAGTATCAATATCATAGCTTTGCTGGTGACTTTTCATGTGACTCTTCAAACTGCCATTTTGCGCGAATGCCGAATTACAAAAATCACACTTATACTTCCTATCGCTATTATGAGACCTGACGTGCTCCTGCAACGACTGGAGCCTGGGGTAACTCTTCTCGCAGAACTCACACCTAAAATTCCTTTCACCCGTATGCGTTGCCATGTGTTCCTTCAAACGAGACGGCAAATAAAACTTTTGATCGCACAAATCACACTGATGCTTGTACACTTTCAAATGATTCCTACGGTTATGTTCCATCAACGTCTTCCTCCTATTATACACTTTATCACACAATTTACAAGGGAACGTACGCTTGTCACCATGCACCTCAATCAAATGGCGATTCCTCAACGCGTGAGACAAAAAACTGGCTTCGCACTTGTAACAATTCACCGTTGGTTTCTTCTCGTGGACCGTAGCTACGTGCAGATAACGACTATATTTGCTTTTCAAGTTCTTGCCGCATATTTCACATGGGAAATTGCCATCCACTTTGCTGTGAGACTTGATGTGGGTCCTCAGGGACGCCTGCTCCAGGAAACAAGCGCCGCATACATCGCAAACGAACGTGCCGAAATGATCGATCATGTGTTTCTTTAACGAGTCGAAAAACGGGAACACGTTGCCGCATTCCGTGCAGGATAAGTTGTTCAGCGTCAATTTGAACTTTAAGAACTCGTTGTCGATAGGATACAACGATTTACCGTGGACGCTAGTGACGTGAGTTTTGAATGCGGGTAGATCATCGATTTTCGTATCGCACAATCGACAATCGACTCTGGTTATGTCGATTTTCGGTATTTTCTTGTTTTCCATGCTAGGTTCGAAGATTTCTCTTGGATCGTGGGTCATCGTATGCTCTCTGAGTTCTGACGGATTTGTGAATTGGTCTTTGCAGTAGAAACAGTAATAATTGCTGATCCTGTTCAAGAAGGGGCATACAAAGGAGTTTTTCACTATGGTCACTGTGTTCGCGTAAGCCATGTAATCGTGGTCTATGGTCGATTTCTTCTTTGACTTCGGTGTTTTCTCTTTTTTCCCCGTAGAAGGTGCTGGAAGGTAAAAAGCAGGTTTAAGATTCTACACATACACATGAGGTCTTGTCTTTATGACCACAGCCAAAAGTCCTAAAGACTAAAAGCCCATGTTTAGCCGAATGGTTTAATACAGACATACACATAATCACGTCTTTATCCCTTGCGGATTTGACAGAGCCAACAGTCTCGGAAAGACCAAAAAACCAATAGGATGTGCATACAAGCATACATATATATTGTCACGTCACACAGATGCGCTTGCGCAGAAGTAAAATTTTTGTATCGTTCGAAAATATTTGAGCGTCTGAACCAATCAAAGCGCGCCATTTGAACCCGCGAACGGAACCGTCCGCTATTGTACCTACTACTATTAGGAGCGAGATAGCAGGAGACATTTTGCTTTTGGATTTTAAGTTCAACGTGCATGTAATAAAGTCGTAATTATATTGAGATTTCGAGGCGTTGTTTTATTAATGCAGTATGTCGTGATAAATCAATATGTTACCAGGTTTATCCAACATCTGATCCAATTTCTGTCGTAACTTCTTCATTTTCGTCAACACCTCCTTTTTGACAGGCACCTTCTTCCTCTTCAGTTTAATCTCTTTCTTCGACTCTTGTTTCGGAATGTCCAATTCCATTTTGTAATCTGAATCTGTTGAAAATTTTAACGAATCTATACTACTAATATTATAAAGCTGAAGAGTGTGTTTGTTTGTTTGAACGCGCTAATCTCAGGAACTACTGGTTCGAATTGAAAAATTCTTATTTTGATAATACTTAAAATTAGTGTAGGATCTGCCAATAAAATGTTGAACTTAGTTCGCAAAAAAAATATATATATTTCAGACAACAAAGATCCATATACAATTTTCAATAAAAAAAAAAAAAAAGTTTGTTTTCATTCAGTTCGACTCGGCGGTAGGTAGCGCTATTCTCCTCTATCAAATTTTGGAGAGGCTACTTATGAAAGGTCGTACCCTCACCATGGTCATCCGCTATGTCATCTCGGTCATCCACGTGCGAATTTGTCTCCATCTCGCAGACCGGCTCAGCCTTCACTACCACCTCCAGCTTGTGATCAACTTCCAAGTCTATATCCAGCTCTGAAACCATTCATTCATTCATATTATCACGTCTAACAGCAGTCTTAAAACGCTTACAGGCCACATTCAGCTGTTAGGCTTAATGAAAGAATTGAGATTCAAATAGTAACAGGTTGTTAACGCAATCATCTAAAAGAGGAATTCTACTTTTGGTATCATATCCCTTTGTCACCTTTCACGACATACATGAGAAAGAGATGGAATGATACTGTTTCTTTAAATATTGGTGCCGGGGACCACACTGCAGCATTTTGTATGATCAGTTTAAGCATAAAATTCAATAATATGGACAACTTCTTTACAGATAAACCTGGTCTCCTGGGGCTTAGCCTGCCAGCCTACCCACTTAAATCCCCTGGTGCATCCTTCTTGCCAATTTGAGGGCATACAGAATGTCTGTGCTAGGAATTTTACCTTTATGGGGGACCAGTAATATTATTATAAAATAATAATAACTATGCCGTGTGGTTCGCGGCACCAATAAAAAAAAAGGTCCACTCCATCCCGTTCCCATGCATGTCGTAAAAGGCGACTACGGGATAGGCTTATAAACTTGGGATTCTTCTTTTAGGCGATGGGCTAGCAACCTGTCACTATTTGAATCTCAATTCCATCATCAAACCAAACAGCTGAACGTGGCCTAACAGTATTTTCAAGACTGTTGGCTCCGTCAACCCCGCAAGGGATATAGACGTGATTATATGTATGTATGTATAATGATAACTTAATTTTCAGATCGCTCACCTTTATTCTCTAGCCTGGCGCTCAAGAATACCTCCTCGCTGGCCAACACCTGCTGTCTGAATGTGAAGGCTTCTCGCAGACGCGACACACACGTGGCGCAAATACAGGAGTCTTTGCTGTCTCCGTCCATATTGGACAGCTGAAACATTTGGTTAGGTAACATACAGACATATATATAATCTTGTCTTAATCCCTTATGGGTTAGAAAGAGGATGGTCTTGAAAAGACTGAAAGGCCAAGTTCAGCTGCATGGCTTAACATATGTACATACATATGATCACGTCTATATCCCTTGCGGGGTAGACAGAGCCAACAGTCTTGAAAAGACTGAATGGCCACATTCAGCTATTTAAATTAATGATAGGATTGAGATTCAAATAGTGACAGGTTGCTATCCCATCGCCTAAAAAAGAATCCCAAGTTTGTAAGCCTATCCCTTAGTCGCCTTTTATGACATCCATGGGAAAGAGATGGAGTGGTCCTATTATTTTTTGTTTTTTGTAAGGATGGAATTTAAATTCAAATAGTGACAGATTGTAAGTCCATTAAGGTAAATCCCAAATATATTAGCTACTTTGATTGATACTTGATTGACTTTTACTATCTTCACGGAAAAAAACAGAAGCTGCTGGAAAACATTATGTTATTTAGTTTCTACTAGGCCAGCACGGAAGAATTACTATTTGGCCAGTTTTTTTACTGGCAGGCCAGTCCCCTCACTCCCTCAATAACAGCGATGAGACTAAATCGCGCAAGCAAAGATTTCACGGATTGGAACTTATATTTTTAACCTCCGCCAAAACATCGTCGGAGCTGCGGTTCCCCAAGCGTAACACCTAGCCTGGCGAAAGATCTTCCTGTTGGAGCCGCGAATGATTGCTCCTGCTACAAGCCGAACAACAACACACTTCTAACGATCTAAGATAAAGATCATAAATGTTAAAACTAAGTACAAAATTGTTCGTCCCCGGTGTATACATTGAACCCCAGCTCCGAGAAATTAGCCTTAGAAAATTACAATAACTTAAACGTACCAATAAACCGAAGCAATCCATAAACATATCGGAGTATATTTCTTTATGGCCCTTCCACTCATATTCAGCGGTCAAAAAACGGCATTTCTTGATGGATCTACAACAGCGACATAGACCAGGATCCAAGATGGGGCCCTTGAGCTTCACAATGGCTGGTTGGGAGTTCATTTTAGTTAAGATTTCATTTACATAATATTGTTAAATCGAAATTGTTCACCATCCCTTAGCCCGTTCATGTATATAAATTTGTTGTTGAAAGGTTGACATGACATTGTCGATAGTTTTGACATTTGGGACGGAAGGTAGTGTTTACATGAGGCTCATTCCTAAAACTACCATTAGACAAAAAATGTATTTTGGGCATCGTCTTCACAAGCTCGCAGCATCGAGACGGCGACGACGACGCGACGTAGCGTTAAAGTCACAGTGTAAAAGTAAAGTCCATCATACAGGTAGGTGTACGTACGCTGCGTACGCGTACATGTTATACTTATACTTAATTTTTTGTATGTATATTTGTAATGCGATAACTTTAGAAAAGTTAGTCTCATTTTAATGTATGTAAGATCTGTCAATAGAATTAGTAAGTTCGTAGGGCCAAAATCGTGCAAGTAGTTTTTTGAAATATTCACAAAATTTGACAATTTTGAATAATCTTAAATGTTCGCAAAAAATAAAAACATAATCCCGTCTGGTTCTAGCCTCAAGTGAAAAACAAGCTTTAAATAAATTAAAGAAAAAATAAATTATACGTTTCTTTAATCCAAGCGGGTACAAACTAGCAGCGCCTGATGGTATGTTCCAAAATGTTCGTATTAACGCCTCTAAGACTGCACTTGTATGTGACAGACAACAGCATGACAATAAATAAATAAAAATTGCCCTTAAGGGTTTTTAATGATTTACAATAAAACATCAGAAGCGGGTTATGATATTTTATTTAAAAATAAAACTCGGGATTACAATCTACAGCATGATGTTTCTATATTTACTTATATATATTTATTATACATTTAAAAAATCAAACTTAAACACTTTTTAACAGCCCATTATTTTGTACAAAACCAATATTAAATGCTAATTTTGAACCGCTTTACTAAACTTGTTTTTTGGATATAGTGGAGTATTAAAGGAGAAAAAAGTATGTGTTATTTTTTAACTATTTAAACAGTTTTTTGTAAGTACTCGTCAAAGAGGTACAAAGCGAGGGAAAGATCTTGTCCATTATTGGCTGTAATGAATTTCTTGAGGTCTGAAGTGTGTCCGGCGAGGTCGCGGACGGTCTTGGCCTGGTATTCGATAAACTCCTCTTCCAAGTATTGGGCGATCTGTTAACAGCAAGAAATGTAATTAAATAAATGAATAAGACAAATTGTCTTCTAACTCTACCTCAAAGTAATTATCAAACTTTTTTTTTTAATCTCAGTTCAATCATAAGCCATATAATTGAACGTGGCCTTTCCGTTATATCGCGACTGTTGACTTTGTCTACACCGTAAGGGATATGACTCAAAGTAAGATGTGACTCAAAGTAAGTTCGGGATACTAACTCAGCAATAAAATATGTTTAATAAATAGTTACATAAATAAACATTCAAGATATTGAAGTTATCAATTATTAGAACTAAAATTCTTTCAGCCATGGATGAAAATTCAAAGTTGAATAGAAATTTATAAGAATATTAGAAAAATTAAGGTACTTACTTCAGGGTCGTGCATGTGCGGACTATTCCTGGTGGCTTCACGGTGAATGTAGAAGGCGCGTTCAGCGATCTCCTTCTGTGTGTCGAGAGCCTTAGCCAGGGACTCCAGCTCGTGGACTTCGGCGGTGTAGTTCCTGCGTTCTGCCGGTTTCTGGGTGCTACGCTGAGCGAAGTTCATTTCGTCACCTGGTCAAATTGGTTGGTGTAAGTGTTGGAAGCTACTACAAGTTTGTATTTGTCAGTCATAATAGATCACATTTACAGATCTTGGGCTCATTCTGAGAGAAGATGTTTGTGGTAACAGCATCCGATTAAAACCGCCCGGAGGATAATGATATGACCTGATGGTTGTAAGTGGAACAGGCCCATCTGTCCAGTCTGATGACTTGTCGATGTCATGAGGTGTTTTAATGTCAATGCATTATATAGTCCCACTGTGCATTGAATCATTGAAGAAACCGCAAAACGAGACTTTGTTCTTCGGTGGAAATATGTAATTGGGATCAAATATGTAGTAGATTTAAAAAACGTTCTTACCTCTCATTGTTATATGTTTGATGAGTTCAATAGTCTTCCCCCAAGCGTCGTCAGACAGCTTCTTGAACAGCTTAGTGAAGCCAGCGCGGTTGGTCTGATAGTTGTTGAAGAAAGATGCCGATAGAAGGTATTCATACGACCGCTCCAGATGTAAGTTTGCGTATGCTTGCATCTCCGTAGCGACGTTTCCATGACGGCCATACTCAGCGTATTTAGCGTTACATCTTTGTAGTGCTGTGGACGAAATTTAAACCATGCGATGGTAACACTGACTGTTTAAACATTTGATGCAATGCATTTTTTGTTGTTATGCAAATGACAAACAGTCACATGCTTTGTATGAGCCCGATTGCGATACAACTTTGATAAGTACTTATTTTTAGAAAATAGTGCCGTGCAAATATATATTTTCTCAAGGAATTTAGGGATTAAAGATTAATTTTACTTGTGAACGTTATAAATGCAAAAGTCTGTCTGTTATGTTTTCACGCTACCGTAGAATTCATTTTGATGATTTTTTATGTTTACTGTAAAGAATCTAGTTCAAACATAAACATAAATTAATGCTGCTTCCTTATGTCAGTTAAACGCTGAAAAAAAATCGCGGGTAAACAACTAGTAATTTCAATTGTACGCAATGTTGCCAATTCCTGGTAGCGATTTGTCTCTAGGGAATGCACGTCAGTGATTATAGATATATGTATATCGATATCATGCTTTTAATTAAATTATAATCGCATAACAATGTTTCAAAATATCACCCTAAATAACATGGTTTTATATGAAGAAATGAAACGAGTCCTTTGTCTTCTTATTAATGTCTGTAACTATGGAAATGATTTGTATGTGGTGTTAGAAGTGGCATTTATAATTCAGTCTATAAATATATACCTTAACATATATGTATGTAAGTAGATATATGCGTTTGTATAATACTTACGCATTCTTCTAGCTGAAAAGATAAGGTAGAAAATAAATAGATAGATACATAGCATAGATAGATACAAGAAAAAAAAAATACGAACGTATGACAAGTGAGATGATTAAATAATGTTTTGGTAAAGTGCAATAAAAATACAAAATTAAATTTGTTAATGCAAAATTTGGGACGCAATCAAGAGGTTTTTATTTATTTTCTTTTTTTAAGTATTTGAGTTAAAAAATGTCCTAACGAATAAGCACTTATTTTTAATCAAGGACATGTTTCATTTCTTAATTATATTACACCCTGAGAATAATTTGACGCATAATTTAACCAATAGCAAATTTTAATTAAACAGTTAAAAGTTGTTAACATTCATTTCTTACTTTAGTATTCCCATCATTTCAAATATAAATAACTAATACTTACTAGAGTTATTTTCTTCTGAAAGATTAACATTAAAATAATACTTATTATTGGTATTTTTTTAATAATACTAAAAAGCTTATATAACTTGCAATTTAATCTTACTTTTATTTGGTTACTTTATAAAATATAATATAGAGATAATTAAAAATGTCATGGCAGTGTGATATGAAATGCCCAGATATGACCCTATACTAGGCTATAGTGTATATGTGATGTGAAAGCACATGGTGATTTCTATGAATTTTTAAGTTATTAGCTAATGCGCGGGAATTTTCAGAAAAAAAGTAAAACAAAACTTCAAACAATAGGTACCTTTGTTACTTCTGAAAGTTTTGTATCCCCATGTGCCTAATATCATCAAAATCGGTCCCGTAGTTCTTGAGTTTATTCGTTACAAACAAAACAAATTCTTTTTCTATAGTCTTCGCAATATGTTCAGTATTTGACATTTCTTTTTTAATTAACTAAAATACAAAAACATGTGAAACAGGCGAAAGTCTATGACTTTTACTACCACTTTAAAAATGTTTCTGATAAATACTCACTTAAGCCATCTGACGCTTGGCCGCAATCCAGTGATACGTCTTGGTAGCACTCGTCGACGGCAAGAGCCCCGGCGAGCATGCAGACGAACAAAGCAACGATAGCTTTCATGATGCTGAGGACAAGTAAAAATTGTTAATTTGTTAACACGTTCAGTCAAAGTTTTAATACTTCAAGAGTCAATAGTTACAAGATTCAAAGGTCTCGTTTAGCTGGATGGCTTGATAATGTAATGATGATTCAGGTTTGAGAGATTTTAAATTTAAGTTAGGAGAGGTTAAAAAGTTTAGTTGCCTAAAAAGAATACAAATTTTATAAGCCTTTCCCTTGACCGTTTTTCAAAGCTTTTATTACAATTTACGCCGGAAGAACAACTGGCAATCACAAACTTTTTTCGTTTCTATTGTATTTTTATAAAAATGTATCAATATTTTCAGAGTAATATTTCAACGTCACTCTCGCAAAGTAAACTGTGTATTCTCTGTAACACTGAGTCACTTCAGAACTTATATAAGAATGACACTTGGTGGCGGTTTTTATTAATTTTTCTAAATAAATATTTAACATTCATTCAATTAATTAAAGGAAAGCAAAAATAAATATGGTATTGACATCTAGAGACATTATTTATTAGCTTCAGACATGAATAAAAGATATTTGTGATGAAAAAAAAAATGCCTCTGAAAAAAATCCCCTTTTTTGGATTATGATTTGAAGAGTGTAATGTTTCATATAAAGAACTTTACTACTAAATAGTAGTTTTATATTTTTTTGTAGCAACACTGAGATGAAAAAGAAATCCTTTTTTTTCTTATTCAAAATCAGAAATGTATGACCTGAACTTCGGTCATAAATTTATATGTACATATTTTTTGTATATCACATTTAAATTAAATAACCCAAACATTGCTCAAGAACAAAATTTTTAGCATAATAATAGTGAATACTTTGGTCAATCTAGGAATATCATCAAGGAAGGTCATCAAAGAAAAATATTTGTTGTTTTTGTATTGGTTTGGTAACCAAATTTACAAAGATATGAAGGTTTAATCATCATGTGTTTATTCCTTACAGGGTAGAGAGGAACTCTCGGCTGTATAATCAATTTGAAGTTCTTGAGTGACCTTCAAAATATAAGACAAGCACTTAGGTATATACTAATTTTAGTGCAAAAATCACTCCATTGTTTGAAATTTGTCTTAAAAATGTATGTACAGTCACAGATAAAAGTCATCAAGTATTTAGGTATTAATTAAATTTTCAAAGCAAATTCACAAGTAATATAGATGGCAATTATTGCTTTTTTAAAGTTCAAAGAGAGGTTTCTTTGAAAGACATTGAATGATTAGTTTGTAAATATTTTGACTCAATATGTCTAGAAATGGTTGCCACATTGATAATCAATCATAAAGGTGCATATCAATTTGTTATCAAGCAATAAAAATACAAGACATTATTATCATGTCAATCAAATATAAAAATCACTAATCTGGTTCAATTCATAAAAATCAAAGTTGGTACCAAGTGATTATGACTAATGGCTTATTATCATAAGATTTAGATACATAATGATAACAAATTATGTATATTTTGTTCATATGAATCAATTAATAAACACCACCTAAAATGGTACCGATTTTCTTAAAATAGATGCTGATTTTCTAGAAATATGAACTCTGCAAAGATTTACTTACACAGGTTCATATAGCAATGTGAATGTGAATTAATGCCAAAATTTATAAAAACATTTTACAATGTTGACAAGCAAATTTATTTTTAGAATGTTTTTGTTTTGTATGCTATATGAATTTAAAATAGGAGCAACAAGGTAGAGAGTACTAGTATATTATTTAAACGTAATTCCCTACTTAATATTTGGTACGTAAGTCACTGGCTGGATAGGAAATTTAAAAAGGTAGGCAAGGCAGTTAGGTAAAAAAAGAGGACTCACCAATTATTTTGCGAATGACTTCGAGGAGACGAAGAAATGAAATAGATAATGAAACTCGTAGAAACGTTGTGTTGAATGAGCAACCTTTACACACACTGGCGCAGAAGGGAGCCTCCAACAAAGAATCGAACTAAACTGATAAGTGCCCCAGCAGTCGGGCAATATACACGTAATCTTATTTACGATTTATCTGAGTAGCAGTTGACAGCGTCCAAAGATTACTATACAATAAAAATAAAAGTCATCTGTGCTGGGAATTGAAACAAAGGCTTGTGTTGCCAGGTGAGAAAACGTAATTTACACAATCTCCTAGAACATTCTTTAATTCATAATTTCAAAAAGCTACAATATTGAATTAAATACTTATTTCATAAAGAGCACACCATATTTGCGATATATCAATAAAGAAAATTGTAAGGTTATGGAAAAGTATCGAATAATTCTCAAATTTTTAGTTCCACTATTGGTGGGTAAATTAAAATGTTGGCATCATTATTTACCCTGCCCCTTGCTAGAAACTTCCCCCCTCCCCACTCATAAACACATGCATGAATGACGTATAGGTACTTTGTTACTGTGTGTCATAAAAGGGTCGAGGTTTTGTGTTTCGAGACTTATTTCCTTTTTCAATAATTTGCCCCAATATCGCCTTTTTTAAGACTTATTACGAGATGAAATATTAGATTATTCCTACAAATATTATAAGGCAACTAGAATTCATTATATTTTGCCAAAATTCGTTAAAAACACATAATAAACTTTCCGTAGCCGGCTTGGAACTCAATACCTCCACAACATTTTCCGTCGCCATTGCGGCGGGCAGTATCGTTCATCTCGCTCGCTCACGTCATTCCACGAAAAGTACTTGTCAACACGAGATGGTTATGTTATCGTTGCGCAGTTCATTATTTTCGTTTAATCAGAGCTATCGAGGCGAATAGATCGCCTTTGTTACTTATTTCTGAGCTTCAGGTCGCCTTCTGCACCAGTGTGTGTAAAGGCTCGACTTTAACGTGTACCCTCGTTGAAGAACGCTAATTTACTTTGTTATATTTTTCGTCAAAGTGTCTGTGATTTAATTGTAGATTCCGAAGATGAAGGCTATTTTCCTAGCTGTCGTTGGCCTCCTGGCTGTCATCGCCCCAACATTCGCCACACAATGTAAGTAACTTAGTTAAAAATGCAATCTTTGACCTCTTTTGTTTTGCTAAAAAAACTAACCATTACGATGCATATTTTCAAACTTACCATTCCAAATTCAATTTATGCTATAACTATACCCAAGAGTTCATAATTTTGCAATTTTTTTAATCATTAGACGCATGATGGATGCTACATAATGTGAAGATAATATACAGATTATAATTTCACATCACATATTTAATTTTGGCACAAATCCCACAATCTAGAAAAGTGCGTACCTACTTGTCAGTTTGTTGCTCATATCATGCACTATTTTGTTTTGATATTTGCAGAAGTAGGTACCTATTATAAGATAGGAAAGGTTATCTATGGTTGAAATATTTTACAAATTTTAACTGCTAACAAAATTAGACTTTTATCTCTCTACAATCTTCCATAAACACTTCAACTTTTATTTTACATATAATCAGATACTGTCTAGTAGTTTCCTATAAAAGTGAGATGAGTTTTATGATTAAACTATGTTATGATGTCATCAAAATACAAAAAATGTAAACAAGTGAACTTTGTTCCCTCAAATTGTTTTTTTTTGCCAAGAAACTTTGTACCTAAATATTGTTTATATTTTTGGTAACACTGTTTTGGTAGTGTTGTGTGGTTCCCAGCACCAATACAAAAAAGAATAGGCCCACTTTGTCTCTTTTCCATGGATGTCGTAAAAGGCATCTAAGGAATAGGCTTACAAACTTGGGATTCTTTTTTGATAGATGGATGTGATGGGCTAGCAACCTGTCACTATATGAATCTCAATTCTATAATTATGCCAAATAGCTGAACATGGCCGATCAGTCTTTTTAAGACTGTTGGCTCTGTCTACCCCACAAGGGATATAGACGTGACCATATGTATGTATTTTTGGGAACACACTTCTACACTATCCGATCCAATTAACAAATTATCTTGTTAAAGATAGACTCAGGAGGAGTAGGGAAAAAGCAAGACTGTAGCAGGTACTTGAACCATATAATACATATTTGTGCCATAATATATTTCCAAAATTTTACTTGCATGCATGCGAAAATTTTGGTTCAAACTTTTATTCACAGCGGACACATTACTTTCCCATTATTGACTCGACAATGTGGAGAATTAACAAACTGACTTAATTGTAGGGACTGAAGATTATAGAGATTCAAATTAATTAAGATGGTCCAAATAAGACTTCTATCCATGGCCGTAAAAACCAATTAGAAGACTGTTTAGATAAGAAAATAAGAGGCTAGAAGTAATGTGTATGTACGCATTTCATTCCTATACTTAGAATAACACCTGTCTAAATCGTGCAAGCAAAATTTTCACGGATTGGAGCATAAATACAACCTCCGACTTATCAAAGTCAGAAGCCGGGAAGAATCCATAGTAATTTTAGGAACGCGTTATACTACTCTGTCAAGAAAGTAGCAGGAAAAGATCAATAATACACAAACTGTTTGTTATTCATCCAAATTTATTTTATCACCTTCAAAATATGCTCCTTTAGAAACGATACACTTACGCCAACGAATAATCCAATCATCAAAACATTTTTTAAACGCTGTTTCCGGAATTGAGGTCCGTTCTCGCCGCGAATTCTCTTTTATGTCTTCTACCGATTGAAAACGGGTGCCACGAAGTGGTAATTTGAGTTTAGGAAAAAGAAAAAAGTCGGCTGGAGCCATATCTGGTGAATATGGTGGTTGCTCGATGGTATTTGTTGAGTGTTTGGTTAAAAATTCGTTCACAATGATGGCCTTGTGCGAAGGTGCATTATCATGGTGCAAAATCCAAGAATTTTCTTTCCACAAATCTGGCCTTTTTCGTCGGATTTGCTCTCTTAAACGCCGCATAACACTCAAATAATATTCCTTATTTACCGTTTCACCTTCCGGCAAGAATTCCGAGTGCACAACACCGCGATAGTCAAAGAAAACAGTCAACATGACTTTGACTTTTGAACGACTTTGGCGTGGTTTTTTCGGTTTCGGTTCAGTTGGAAGGCGCCACTCCGAAGCTTGTTGACTAGTTTGCATGTCAAACTCGTAAACCCACGTCTCGTCACCAGTAACAATGCGTTTCATGAATATTGGGTTTATTTATCAAAATATTACAAAATATTCACAACAGCTTCGTCAACATCAAGGTAATACAAAATAGAAACAATCACCAAACAAACAAATACATTTAATCAAAAATACCACCCCGGACTGCACCCGGCTCAAAAGTACCCATTAAACTTTCATGAATGTTGGGTCGGAATTGACTCGTTCTAGCATGTCCTCAGCGACTCTCATGCGATTGAGTTTTTGAAAAAAATTCAGGTCTTTTGGGACTAGCCGAGCGGCAACATGTTTCATACCCAAATTATAAGTTAAAATGGTACGGACCGACTCGTGAGATACAGAAAGTTCGGTGGCTATCTCTCTCAAAGTTGAATGAGGATTTTCAGTCACTATTTCCTTCACTTTTGCGATGTTAACTTCAGTTGCAGACGTTGATGGCCTACCAGAGCGAGGCAAATCTTCCATCACATCTCGACCGCTTTTGAACGCTTTGTACCACTCATAAGCACGAGTTTTTGATAAAGTCGATTCAGCGTAAGCCTTCTGTAACATTTTTAGTGACTCCGAACACGATATTCCATTGGCAATGCAAAATTTAAGACAAACTCTTTGTTCGATGTTTTTATCCATTATGAAATTAGCAATACACACTAGATATGATATAACTAAAAATAGCACTGTATTTAATGTAAACAACAGATGCAACTCAAACTCCGCGCCAAAATGGAAAACAGTTGTGCCAATCTAACAACAACAAAAAAAACAAAAATTTGAATTTGGAACCATAAATAAATAATCCATTCCCGATACTTTTCTGACTGAATGTATACGCCCATGGTTGCCGTTTGCATACACGTCAGTCTCAGTTGCGTGGTTTTCAGCTCTTAGAATAGGACCACTGCATAACTTTCCCATGGATGTCGTAAAAGGCGACTAAGAGGGGTGCTAAATAAGTTATAGGATAGCAACCTGCCACTATTTAAATCTCAATTTCATTATTATACCATACAAAAGAACGTGGCCTTTCCAAGACTGTTGTTTCTGTCTTCCTCGCAAGGGATATAGACGTGTAGGGATCACACTTGTAAATAATATTAATGTGAATAAATAAAATTATATTTTAGTAATAAACGGACAACCTATATCACTACTCATACGCGGAACTCTTTCGTCCTGCCATAAATTCGGCGGACAAGTAAAATGAAAAAATGACAGTTTGACAAGTGTCAATTTGATTGTATTTCTAGGCCCGTTTGTTGCTATACGCTTGAATATTAATTTAATTCTTTTATTTCATCCTTATCCATTTACCTATTCTCTTACTCTGACTGCGCTTCACCTTCTATCAAGTAAGCTTTGAATCTATCGCTACATTGGTGACCCCGCTTTAACACGATGTCGCAATCAAAAAGTGAGAACAAAGGAGCCGGAGAGCCGCTTTCCTTGGATCGCGTTGGCGTAAGAGTACCTCCTTTTTATCCATCGAAACCCAAGCTTTGGTTTGCTTCGCTGGAAAGCCAATTTGTTCTAGCTGGAGTTACGTCAGAGGCGACGAAATACCACTATGCAGTATCGCATCTAGAACCTCAGTACGTGGAGATCGTCGAAGATATCATTGAGGCGCCAGCTACGGCAGATAAGTATGAGACGCTTAAATCGGAGCTCGTAAAGAGGTTGTCAGCTTCCCGCGAAAAGCAGGTCCAGCAACTACTTCATCATGAAGAATTGGGAGATCGCAAACCATCGCAGTTCCTGCGGCGGTTAAGGGGATTAGCTGGTTCTGAGGTGCCAGACGATTTACTCAGAACTCTCTGGGCCAGCCGTTTACCCAACAGCGTACAACCCATCATTGCGTCGCAGGCTAGGATGAAACTCGACGAGGTCGCCGAGCTAGCTGATCAAGTACTGGATGCAGTATCACCGAATTTGCAAGCAGCAGGAGTTTCCACAAAACACGATAGTGGGTCGAGTGAGATTGCTGCGTTAACACGACAAGTCGAAGCGCTCGCTGACAAGGTCGACCGTATGTCGCGGTCAAAGTCAAGAACCAGGCAGTCTTCAAGTCGGCGAGGTCGCTCTACGTCAACAAGATCGCACTCGAATTACAGGAAGTTCCCGACATGCTGGTATCACTACAAGTTCGGTGATAAAGCAAAAAGATGTGTCAAGCCGTGTGACTATACGGGAAATGCGTAAGGCAGTCGATAATGGCGACCGACGACTGCCCAAGTACCGGTCGCTTGTTTGTTACGGACAAACGGACGAAATTACAATTGTTAGTAGATACAGGTAGTGATCTGTGTGTATTTCCTCGCAAATTTTTAAAAGATTATCGTGCGAAAACAAATTTCGAATTGTGTGCCGCTAACGGGTCAATCATAAACACATACGGTTTCTATCATTGCGTACTAAACCTAGGGCTGCGTCGTGACTTTGCTTGGCATTTTATTGTAGCCGACGTAACGAGGGCGATAATAGGCGTGGATTTCTTATCACATTACAACATTATAGTAGATGTCCGAAATCAACGCCTTATCGACGGTAACACTATGGTCGCGACCGTGGCTTCGCTTGCCTTTAGTAACGAAAGTATTTCTTCCGTGAAGGTGGTTTCTGGTAACTCTGTCTATCACAACATACTAGCAAAATTTCCCGAAATCACTCGCCCACATGGAATACATCGTATACTGCACCACAACACTGTCCATCACATCCGCACTACACCTGGGCCACCGGTCTCTTGCACTCCCCGTAGGCTTGCGCCTGATAAACTGAAAATTGCTAAATCGGAATTCGAGTCTATGTTACAGAATGGTACTTGTCGGCCTTCCGAATCAGCATGGGCTTCACCCCTTCATCTTGCGCCCAAGAAGGACAATGGGTGGCGTCCTTGTGGGGATTACCGCATGCTGAATGCCCGGACAATACCCGACAGATACCCCATTAAACACATTCATGATTTTTCCCACTCTTTAGCAGGCTGCACCGTCTTCTCTACCATTGATTTGGTGAAGGCCTACAACCAGATCCCGGTCAATCCAGACGACATAGCGAAGACAGCGATCACAACGCCGTTCGGTCTTTACGAATTTCCGTTCATGACGTTCGGACTTCGTAATGCCGGACAGACGTTTCAGCGATTTGTTGATGAGATGCTACGGGGCCTGGATTTTACCTATGCATATTTGGACGATTTTCTGGTCTTCTCGAAGGATCAGAAGACCCACGAAGAGCACCTTCGTCAACTCTTCGAAAGACTCAAGCAGTACAGCATGGTCGTCAACACGGCGAAGTGTGTCTTTGGCGCGTCTGAGGTAACCTTTTTAGGCTATAGAATTTCAGGTAAAGGTACCACACCCCTACCTGAGAAGGTCGAAGCCATCACCAATTTCCCTGTCCCAAAGACGGTAAAGGAACTACGCCGCTTCTTGGGTATGGTGAACTTTTATCGTAGGTTTATTTCAGGCGCCGCTAAACAACAAGGTCCTCTGAACGCACTGCTGACAGGATCAGTGAAAGGTTCACACCCGGTACATATTACTGGTAAGTCACTTGAGGCTTTTGAAGCCTGCAAAGAAGGTCTGTGTCAGGCCGCCTTGCTGGCTCATCCCAAGTGTGACGCAAGGTTGGCGCTTGTTACTGATGCGTCAGACAGAGCTATCGGTTCGGTGTTACAGCAACAGTCTGATGGTGAATCCTGGGAGCCATTGGCATTTTTCTCTCGTGGGCTGAGTCCTTCCCAGCAGAAATACTCACCCTACGATCGAGAATTGCTCGCTATTTATGAGAGCATAAAATATTTTAGGCACATGCTCGAAGCTAGAACTTTTACGGTCTACACCGACCACAAACCCCTGTCTTTTGCCTTCCAAAGTCGAAAGAAAAACTGCTCGCCAAGACAGTTCCGACACCTGGATCTGATTGCGCAGTTTACCACCGACATTCGTCACATCTCTGGTAAGGACAACGTGGTAGCTGATACCCTCTCGCGAGTTGAGGAAATTTCCCAGCCAATCGATTCAGAACAGCTGGCTGCTGCTCAACGTTCTGATCCAGAGCTTAGGCAACTTGCAGAAGGTACGACTTCACTGTGCCTTAAGAAAGTCAGGATTCCAGGTTCCAACACAGAGCTGTTTTGTGACACCAGCACAGACATGGTACGACCGTTTGTTCCCAAGCTGTTACGGAGAAGGGTGTTCGAGAGTCTACATTGTCTCAGCCACCCTGGTGCCAAGGCAACAGCCAGATTGGTCTCTGAACGTTATGTTTGGCCGGAGGTGAAAAAGGACTGTAGGAACTGGGTGAGAGCATGCATAGCGTGCCAACAGTCTAAGATCACGCGTCATACTAGTGCTCCTCTCAGCAACTTCAAACTTCCTGCAGCTCGCTTCAAATTCATCCATATTGACCTGATCGGACCATTACCTTCATGCCAAGGTTACAAGTATTGTCTCACAGCCATCGACCGTTTTACGCGTTGGCCTGAGGCAATACCCTTAGAAGAAATTACGGCCGAGGCAGTTGCAAAAGCCTTACTCAGTGGCTGGATTTCTAGGTTTGGTTGCCCTGCTGATATCGTGACAGATCGTGGCAGACAGTTTGAATCAGCGTTATTCGGAAATCTTTCACGCATCGCTGGATTTACTCATCGCCGAACAACCGCCTATCATCCCGCCTGTAATGGCCTCGTGGAAAGATTCCATCGGCAGCTGAAATCTGCCATAATCTGCCACGGTAACACAAATTGGGTCGAGTCTCTCCCACTTGTATTGCTGGGTGTCCGCAGTGCGTTCAAGGACGACTTACGAGCTACCTCAGCAGAAATGGTGTATGGCGAACCGTTGCGTCTGCCAGGTGAATTTTTAGATTCTGAAACTGACTGTCCCTTAGACTTGACGGAATTCACTTCAAGACTTCGGAATATAGTCCAAAGCCTGAAGCCCACACCAGCCTCTCGTCATGGGGGAAAACGTCCAACATTCGTTTTCAAAGAATTAACCACTTGCACTCACGTATTTTTGCGTGATTGCACGGTTGGTGGTACCTTGAAACCTGCATATTCCGGACCATATGAGGTACTTCAGCGAGATAATAAGGTATTCACTATCTTGGTTAGGGGTAAAAGAGTCACGGTATCGATAGACCGAGTCAAACCGGCCTACATACTGTGTGACCCAGACACCACTCCATACATACCTTCAGATCACGCATCACACAAACATACTTCACAAAAGCATGACAAACACGACACTGATACACGTCATGTACCACAGTCAGAGAATCAGAACCCACCTGATCGAGAAGTAAATACAAAAACTAGATCAGGTCGTAAGGTAAGATTCCCCGACTATTATCGCCCTTGACGGTCTCAAGGGGGGGCTGATGTAGGGATCACACTTGTAAATAATATTAATGTGAATAAATAAAATTATATTTTAGTAATAAACGGACAACCTATATCACTACTCATACGCGGAACTCTTTCGTCCTGCCATAAATTCGGCGGACAAGTAAAATGAAAAAATGACAGTTTGACAAGTGTCAATTTGATTGTATTTCTAGGCCCGTTTGTTGCTATACGCTTGAATATTAATTTAATTCTTTTATTTCATCCTTATCCATTTACCTATTCTCTTACTCTGACTGCGCTTCACCTTCTATCAAGTAAGCTTTGAATCTATTGCTACATTGGAATTATATTAAACTCGATCGAGCCGAATCATCGCTCCCGCTACAGACGTGATTATATGTATACGTATAGTATAACTAGCTGTGCCCGCGACTTCGTCCGCGTGGAATAGGTATATAAGGCATCATTGAATTGAAGCCCTCTAGGATGAATAATTTCCCCCGTTTTTTTCACATTTTTCATCATTTCTGCGCTCCTAATGGTTGCAGCGTGATGTTATATAGCCTAAAGCCTTCCTCGATAAATGGTCTTTCTTCAATTCAATTCAACACAAAAATAATTTTTCTATTCGAACCAATAGTTCCTGAGATTAGCGCGTTCAAACACACAAACTCTTCTGCTTTATAATATTAGTAAAGATGAATGGAGGTTTTGTGTTCCGAAAAAATTAAGATGGAGGTTTTGTGTTGCGACCCACGTGGGGCTTGAACAATAACTACTTTGTCTAATATTTTATGACACATAAGTACAAACGTATAGATAAGAACAATGCAATATTACAATAGGTAACAACTTTAGAAATAATTGATATTGTTACTTATTTCTACATAAAAATAGAGTATATTATGGATCTTATGTGAATTAATAAAAATACCAAATTAATTTTACACAATGGACTATAAATAAACCAGATTAATGATAGATATAAATAAGTATGTATTGTAAGTTAGACATGATAGGTACTTAATTACATACATAATCACGGCTTTATGCCTTGCGGGGTAGACAGAGCCCACAGTCTTGAAAATACTGATAGGCCATGTTCAGCTGTTTGGATTAATGATAGAATTGAGATTCAAACAGTGACAGGTTGCTAGCCCAGCGCCTAAAAGAAGAATCCCAAGTTTATAAGCTTTTTCCTTAGTCGCCTTTACAATATCCATGGGAACGAGATGGAGTGATTTTAAGCTTTTTTATATTAATTTTACACAAAAGACATAATTAAACCAGATTAATGACAGATATTAGTATGTATTGTAAGCAAGACATGTACTTAATTGTTGGAGAAATTAAGTACGCAGGTACTTAATTAGCATTACGTATGTATTGTAAGTACCTACATGTATTTAATTATAATTACGTCATTATACCTTATCCACGTAAAAACTGGGAAAAGTTAACGACCGGTATATTGATCAATATTAATTGTTTGAATAACGTACATACATATAACCACGTCTATATCCCTTACGGGATATACCGATCCAACAGTCTCGTAAGGACTAAAAGGCCACGTTCAGCTGTATGTCTTAATAATAGTATAGTGATTCAAAAAGAGACATACAACGCATAGTTACAAATGTTACAATATATATCGAATACATACATACATATGGTCACGTCTATATCCCATGCGGGGTAGACAGAGCCAACAGTCTCGAAGACTAAATGGCCACGTTCAGCTATTTGGCTTAATGATAGAATTGAGATTCAAATAGAGACAGGTTGCTATCCCATCGCCTAAAAGAAGAATCCCAAGTTTATAAGCTTATATATCGAATCATAGATCTAATCATGTAATAGAAGTGTTTACTCATAGGAATATCCAGTAGGCATAGGAATATAACTAATCAATCTTTATAGACATTTTATCGATACAAATACTCGAGACATGATATGATATACCAAGTATATTACTAAACACGTACGCGATAAATTGATTGACATGATAAAACGTAGGTATATATACATAGTTGCTAGATGACATATCATATCATATATATCGGGCAAAGGACATATCGTATGTTGAAATCAGGTACATGACCTTATGATTTCATTGATATTTCTATCACTAAGTATACGATCTAGTTTTGATAAGGATAGATATATTTAGGTAAGACCTTCGGTAGGAGATATTGAAAATAAGATAAATCTATAAAACTAATAAAATTACAATAAGTTGGTTTCGGTTGGTATATCTAATAGTATGGATCATTTAACGACCCGCCCTGGCTTTGCACGGGTAGAATTTATACATTTGGCTTGATGATAAAATTGAGATTGCAATAGTGATAGGTTGCCAGCCCATCGCCTTAAAGAATTCCAAGTTTATAAGCCACAAAATCAACCCTTTAAATAGTAAAATGAGGGTAAGAAATGAAAATCAAGTCTCATATCAATAAGTAATTAATTTCCTCTTGAATATTATAATACTTTAATAGTATCTATCAATAATTTGTGTAGTTATTAAGAGAAGCATAAAAACAGACATGTTTGACATTCGTATATATAATCACATCTACTATATCCCTTGCGGGGTAGACAAAGCTAACAGTCTCCAAAAGACTCGTGAGACCACGTTCATCAGTAAGGCTTTATGATGGAATTGAGATTCAAATAGTGACAGATTGACAGCCTATCTCCCACAGGAGGAGACTTTTACGACATCCATTGGAAAAATATGGAGTGGTTCTATTCTTGAATGTCGGGAACCACACGGCACTGTTCTCTTCGACCTTTTGGTTATTCACATTTATTCGCAATGCAAATTTTATGCAACGTTTATATATGTATACATAATTTACGATTCATTATGAATTTAACAATGAAAAGAAATATTTAATAACTTTTACGGGTATAATACCGTAACTTTTGTAGATGAAGGTAACCCAAATTAAAAATATGTACATTAGTTTTTGCATTGCAAAATAGGTGTCTGTGGCTAATCAAAAGGTCGAATGTAACAGTGTATTTTTCATTGTAAATTGTAATTGTAAGGCACCCCTGAACACAATAAGCAAGGTTATCGGGCGAGAGCGTCGATGGTCTAATCGGTAAGGTTCAAATGCGTGATGAGCAGTATGTTCGAGACTTGTGTTACGAGATACTAACTCAAAGATTACATTACATTTTAAAATAAAAACATACCTATATAGACCCAGACCAATCAGAAAAAGTACTTTTCTCATCATGCCCTGTTCTACAGATTGGAGGATTTTTATGTTTTTTTAATAATGACCACGTCGTCATTGAGTCTCCCAGGCATAACACCCAGTCAACAGCAACACTACTTAATAGGATTTTTTTAAACTTGGAACCAAAACAACGAAGTGTCTGCTAACTGCTACCCATTCCGCGCCAAATTTAAAGTCAATTAAGGAAAAGGCTTCTAAATTTGAGATTCCTCTTAGCAACCTTACGCTATCTCTTAATATCAAACCTATTCAGCTAAACGTCGTCTTTGAGTAACTACCGTTACTTTTGGCTTGTAGCGGGATCAATGATTCAGCTCAAACGCGTTCCAATTTTTAACCCCCGACGATAAAAGACGGGTGTTTAAGTAATTTCTCAAGGTTTCTCAATCCTTGAGAAATTACTTAATACACAGCCTCTTTTCCGTCGGGGGTTAAAATTTAAACGACCGACGCCTCGATGACCTAAAATTATTTGTTAATTTCGGACGAACTAACATTGACCTCGTTGATAAGGAAAAGGAAATATACTGTGGATGAGTAAGGAAGCAAATAGGAAGTAATTGTAACAATAACACAACTAGATTATTATGCCTTTGTCGAAGATGGACTTTCAACTTGTCGCTGATGATGAATGAGTCATAATACAGTTGTTACAAATGTAATAATAATAATTCATTCATTCACTATTTGAATCTGAATTTCATCATTAGACCATGCAACTGAACATCCCGGCAGTGCCGTGTGGTTCCCGGCGCTAATAGAAAAAAGAATAGGACCAGTCCATGTCTTTCCTATGGATGCCGTAAAAGGCGACTAAAGTGATAGGCTTGTATACTTGGGATTCCCATTTTAGGCGATGGGCTAGCAACCTTTCGCTATTTGAATCTCATTTCTATCATAAAGCCAAACAGCTGAACGTGGCCTTTCAGTCTTTTGATAACTATTGGCTCTGTATACCCCGCAAGGGATATAGACGTGATTATATGTTATGTTATGTTTGTTCCCTCGTTTCGTTTCGTTAATACATACATACATAAAATCACGCCTCTTTCCCGGAGGGGTAGGCAGAGACTACCTCTTTCCGCTTGCCACGATCTCTGCATATTTTCGTTAATTGGTCCTCTAAATCCAATATCTCATTCCAGGTCACGTGAATCCGGTCACGATCCCGAAGGAATGGGTCACCGTGCACCGCTCCTGCCGGGACAGCATGCGCCGTCAGATCCAGGAGGAGGTGAAGGCTTCCTTGCAGTATCTGGCCATGGGCGCTCACTTCTCTAGAGACACCGTGAGTAACCGTGATTCAGTGTTGGGATATTTTTTTTGAATACTTAATTTTTTTTTAAGGTCTCGCTTATTAAGGCCCAATTGAATTTGTTCAGATCATCTATACTAATGTTATAAAGCTGAAGAGTTTCCACTTCTCTAGAGACACCGTGAGTAAACGTGATTCAGTGTTGGGATATTTTTTTTGAATACTTTTTTTTTTTTTTAAGGTCTCGCTTATTAAGGCCCAATTGAATTTGTTCAGATAATCTATACTAATGTTAGAAAGCTGAAGAGTTTGTTTGTTTGAACGCGCTAATCTCAACTACTGGTTCGAATTGAAAAAGTATTTTTGTGTTGAAATGGTCTACATTTATCGAGGAAGGCTTTAGGCTATATTACATCACACTGCAACTATTAGGCGCGCAGAAATGTGAAGAAAAACGGGGAACATTATTCATCCTTGAGGGCTTCAATGACCCCCAAAATAACTATTCCACGCGGACGAAGTCGCGGGCACAACTAGTATTAGTATAGATGTATTTATTTCTCATTTTTACCCACAGATCAACAGACCAGGTTTCGCAAAGCTATTCTTCGACGCAGCTTCAGAGGAGCGAGAGCATGCCATGAAACTGATCGAGTACCTGCTCATGAGAGGTGAACTCACCTCCGACGTCAGCTCGCTCATCCAGATCAGGGTATGTTTTCTATCAAATTACTCACAGTTAGATTTGATAAGATTTTTTCATTGTTATTCGCGAATTTTGATAGAATAGAATAGATTTATTTTCAAAATTGGATACAAGATCACTTACTGACGTCACATAACTTAAATCTAATTATAACTACTACCGCTTCCAAAGCGCACGTGTAGAAGAAGCGGCGGAACAAACTACACTGCAGCATTTTCATCGGACTTTTTTGTCTGTCTGTCTGTATCTGACTGTATGATCAAGATTCAACTCGAAATTTACGCGGACGAAGTCGCGGGTAACAGCTAGTTTACAAATATATGATGCCACGCCAAATATATGATGATGGCACAGGAACTTAAAAAAATGATTGACAGATCCTACACTGCCTTTTGATTCCCGGCTCGAATGGTTCAGTTGTTTTTGCATGAAAGAGTAACAAACACCCATACCTACTGACATACTCACAAACTTTCGCATTTATAATATTAGTAGGATTCATCGTATTTTGTACCCTGCAGCCACCAGAACGCAAATACTGGGACAACGGCGTGGAAGCCCTGGAGCACGCGCTGAAGATGGAGACTGAAGTCACCAAGAGCATTCGTACGGTCATCATCAACTGTGAAAATGATGACGCCTACAATCATTACCATGTAAGTTGAAATTGGGAATTTTAGTTTTGAAAGTTGCTGACATTCTTCCTCCTGCCTTTAGTCCCGGTCGCATCCTCACCACTCTGGTGAGCAGACCAGGGTTTACCTTTGACCATGGATCCTAGGTTTTGAACAAGCCACGTGAATGTGCAGGTGTCCATACTAAAAGGTATTTATTTTTTAAACATCGGTGTAAGACGATTCCACTAGACCCTACCTGGCGAGGAAGCGCTATAATTATTTGACTTTTTCTGCAACAGCTTGTCGATTATCTGACTGGCGAGTTCCTGGAAGAACAGTTCAAGGGACAACGCGACCTTGCAGGCAAGACGTCCACACTCAAGAAGCTGATGGACCGCCACGCGGCCCTGGGCGAGTTCATCTTCGACAAGAAACTCATGGGCTTAGACATCTAGACGCCCGCGGTCATATTTTTTTTAATCAGTACAAAATTTCCCCCGTATTTTTGACAGTTGTGTTTGTTATTTTCCCGAGTTGATTTTGACAGTCTACTTTTTTTTTTAATTTCGAGTGCCTTTGGGCAGTGATTACTTTTTTGTTTAGTACAAATTCCTGCTTTTTTTAAGTTGATACAATTTTGTTCACATTCATTAATAATTTTAAGTGAAACTCGAAATATAGTAAATCATGTAGGTATTGTACAAATATATTATAGTTTTAAGCCTAAAAGTATACTCCACTGTACCAATATTTATCAGTCAATTAGTAGTTTCGGCCGTATTACGTAAAACTTAGCGTTTTTTGTAATTCATTTGAACGCTCAGTGTTTTGTTTGGTAATGTAGAATCGTTTATATTTCAGTAATAAAGTTTATTCACCCGTAAATTGGTTTTTATTTAAAACCTAACCGTAACATTTTATCCTGTTCATCTCAGTTTAGTCCAAAGTTCGACTGGCAGAGAATGCCTTGTGGTGTATCACTCCTCGTGCTGCACAGTAGGGTCGACATTTCGGATAAGTTCGGCTGATTTCTTTGGGTTTTATACATATAGTTAGACATTAAAAGCCACCAAGTCGCGGCCAACAGCTACACAAGTAAGTAACTTGTATAAGGAAGGATTAAATAAAACTTCCAACCTTTGATTACACTTTTATAATTTATTCGTCATGACTAGACACTTACTAAATACAATTACAATTTAAAACATATTTTGGCGTAGCTATTTATTTTTCTATGTGGGGGTAAATATGCTATGTTAAACTTATGACGGTATATAAACGTACCATTACTAATTCTGTGGTAATATTAAAAAAGTAACTCCAATTTGAGACTATTGAGAGTTCACATGAGTAAAGGTGAACTAATCCACAGATGATTATAATTTTTTGCAATAAAGTAGGTACAACATGATTAACGTAGAAACTGCTTGGGTATTATAGAAAAACAAACAAAATATATAACTTCTTAAAATAGGTGCTTACTTGGATTACATGACATCGATTTATTTAATTCGTAAGGATTACATTTCTTCGCACACAATTCGCATAACAAGACTAAAAATATTGACTATACACTGATGTGATTTGTGTTAGGTATATAATTGCTAATTATATATATGTAGGTTATGTGTATTTTTTGTGTACAATACAATTTTCTAAATGTGCGATACAATTTAAGTAAGAGAGCGGGGCGTGATTGTTTAATTTTCAGCAGTTCCTTTCTGATTTATAAGTATGTAAATAACCGCCCCGCATAAACTAAGTGCAAAATATTTCAAGTCACAATAAATATTCGTCTTTTTTTTATTTTCAGATAACTTTAATACAAAAATATAATGTTTTTAAGATAGGTACTAGGTTTTTTATTGCAATTATTGACGTGTAAACTTGTGCTTAGTAATTGAATGGAATGTTTCCTAAGCGACGTACGACATATCATGTTTTATGTTTTAACAAGTACTTTTATATGTTCAAGAAATAGTGAAAACACAAATAAGATGATCTCGTTCATGAAAATAAAACCAAATTCTCAACAAAGAATAATCTTGGAAAAGTTTAAATAAATCAAGCAAGTTGTTCATCAAAGAATGATAATAAGTACTGGTAAAAGCCCACAAAAAGTCGAATCGGAGGCTATGATTTAATTGTTATCCATAAAATGCATGTTACAATAAAAACCCGTTTACTGTAAAACAAGTTACTAAGTAAATCAAAATATTTATTGCGTTTTTGTACACTAGGTATCATCAGCAACATGCTTCGTCAAATTAGTTAAATGGATACTGGGAATCAGGAATTACAAGTTTGATTTTACGGAGCATGTGTGTTGTAGAATGCTTAAGCACGGCCGCGCTTTGAGTGGGCGCGCTATGGAGGGGTCATACTGCCGCCGTATTCAGGGGATGCGCCACGACCTGCAAAAATTACCACAATATTCTACAATGTTAATTGCCGTGTGGTTCCCGGCACCGATAGAAAAAAGAATACGACTCTATCACTCTCCCATGGATGTAGTAAAAGGCGACTAAGGGGTAGGCTAATAAACTTGGGATTCTTCTTTTAGGCGATGGGCTAGCAACCTGTCACTATTTGAATCTCAATTCTATCTTAAAGCCAAATAGCTAAACGTGGCCTATCAGTCTTTACAAGACTGTGGGCTCTGTCTATCCCGCAAGGGATTGAGACGTGATTATATGTATGTATGTATGTTAATTTTTAAAAGATATTTAATTTAAGTGGACCTCAGGCCCCGAGGCTTAATAGCGGAGGGTATAACTGGGAACACACCAAGTTAAGAGAGAGACCTAATTTAAGTTAAAACACACTTTTCCATGGCAGTAAAATGATCTATTATGTGGTTAATGTACGTTTCGTACGTAATTGCATCTTAAAGAATTAACAATAAAATCTTAAAAACTCACCTCGGCCTCTGCCGCGGCCCCGGCCCCTGCCCCTCCCGCGACCGCGTCACCTTCTTCCATCGCCCAGCCCTACCATATCTGTAATACAAAATAAATAATACATTATTTATTTCTATAAAATTATATATCTAGGTTTAGGTTTAAAGAATTTATTCTCATAAAAAGATTACAATAAATTCACTTACATGAGAAAATAGTTTACAAATATGCTTAAACTGAGATGCAGTCACCGTAATAACATTTTAAACATGGGTCAAACAAAAGGTACATAAATTCACAACCTTGAAAATTGATTATCGTTGAGTTGGCAACACGTACTAACAAGACTACGTTTCATTCATTCGTTAACTTGCAAGTTCATATAAAATTGTCATCGAACAGCGGGAGAGTAACTGATAAATTTAACTAGCAAGATTAAATTACTCTATATCTTACTTTGGGGCTCAATCTTTGTAATCGTATTTATAAATACACTCGCAACTAAACGTTATAAGTACCTAAATGAATTAGCCCCTCCTTATTCCAATAGATACGCCAAAAAAAGTACAATGGGATCAAGATACCTGCGACGATAATTAATGTATGGGAGGTGGCCCAGTTACATCCTAAGCCGTGTGTACAAATCATTTATTGATTCTGAATAAATGCTTACGGGTGCCGTGTGGTTCCCGGCATCAATACAAAAAGAATAGGACCACTCCATCTCTTTCTCATGGATGTCGTAAAAGGCGACTAAGGGATAGGCTTACAAACTTGGGATGATTAGTTAGGCGATGGGCTAGCAACCTGTCACTATTTGTATCTCAATTCTATCATTAAGCCAAACAGCTGAACGTGGCCATTCAGTCTTTTCAAGCCTGTTGGCTCTGTCTACCCCGCAAGGGATATAGACGTGACCATATGTATGTATAAATTCTTACCTATATTAGTAGCAGTTTTCTCCAAATACGCCAGCGGACCTTGCAACGGGGCCCCAGGGTAAGCACCCCGGCCGCCCGCCAAAAACATACCCTGAGCGAGGCTGCTCTGCATCTATGGTATAAATTAGGCATGCATTTCATAGTAGAGAATATTATCCTCCTTTTGGCATTAGTTCCGGCTACATCATCACCTGTGCCGTGTGGTTCCTGCCACCAATTGGAAAAAAAGAATAGAACCACTCCATCTCTTTCTCATGGATGTCGTAAAAGTCGACTAAGGGATAAGGGATAGGCTTATAAACTTGGGATTCTTCCTTCAGTCGACAGGCTAGCAACCTGTCACTATTTGAATCTCAATTCTATCATTAAGGCAAGCAGCCTAACGTGGCCTATAAATCTTTTTAAGACTGGCGGCTCTATCTACCCCGCAAGGGATAAAGACGTGATTATATGTATGTATGTACATCCTGACCTATCTGGCTCGTCTCCAACTCCTACCGTGCGCCTTTACGACCATGACCCTGGATTGGGTGATTCATAGGTTTATACACGTAGCGACTTCCATCTGTCCTCCGCAACCGTTGCACGGGAACCTAACTCATTTATTTATTTATTTATTCAATACATCTTACAAGCTAACAGATATTACATCCAAAATGATTACAAGAAAAATTAAAAATAGAATTATATACAATTATTATAGATTTTATTAACATTAAACCGTGTGGTTCCCGGCACCAATAAAATAGAATTGGACCACTCCATCTCGTTCCCATGGATGTCGTAAAAGGCGACTAAGGGATAGGCTTATAAACTTGAGATTCTTCTTTTAGGCGATGGGCTAGCAACCTGTCACTATTTCAATCTCAATTCCATCATAAAGCCAGACAGCTGAACATGGCCTATCCGTCTTTTCAAGACAGTTGGCTCTGTCTACCCCGCAAGGGATATAGACGTGATTATATGTATGTATATAATGTAAATTACGATACATTTAATATTGGAATAATGACAATGAGTTCTCAAATTATTAATATTGTATCACATAACCTATATAAATCTCATATTGAATCAGGGTTACACATTCAGTTGGCTGAATGTGCAAGTTTCTTCACGATGTTTTCCATTACTGTAAACAAGCACTCCCCACACACAAAAGTTAGCACTCCACAAAGTTATCCGTTGAAGGCCCAGCGTCGCAGCTCATACTGTGACATTTGCTGAGCTGAGATCTTTTTGGTACATTTTAAATCGTTCTATTTATTTTGTAAATTCATTTTTCACTTTAAATTAAATAGAATCAATTTAATACACTACTAACGCCATCTGTTGTTGAGTAGCAAGATTTTAAAATTTTCAACATTATTTCATCATCTTTGTCTTCCAATTTATGTCGATGGTACTTCATGGGTGACAAGCTTCATGATTAAGTAAAATCATCGTTATTATTAAATAACTAGCTGTGCCTGCGACTTCGTCCGCGTGGAATAGTTATTTTGGGCATCATTGAAACCCTCAAGGATGCTCTTTCCCCGATTTTTTTCACATTTTCCATTATTTCTTCGCTCCTAATAGTTGCAGCTAGACGTTATATAGCCTAAAGCCTTCCTCGATAAATGGTCTATTCAACACAAAAATAATCTTTCAAATCGAACCAGTAGTTCTTGAGATTAGCACATTCAAACAAACAAACTCTTCAGTTTTATAATATTAGTATAGATAAATCTAAGTGCCTATTTAAATTAAAAAAAAATATTCTAATAGAATTATAACCAGAAATATGTACCTACAACTTACAAAAGAAAAAGAAATGAAAATAAAGTTGAAACGCCTGTGCAATACTATCTTGCCGTCGTTGGGTCTTCCCATATTCCCTTAGGGGAGTCGGAGTAGATTGGTCAGGGCTTTTGACCCTCTTCAATCATCAAGCATCATCGCTGCCTACGACTGTAGGCAGGTCGATGGGGCGGCCATGACGGCCTGGGTCTTCACGTCTCCATACACTGGGAGTTCCCATCGGCGGCGGCGTCGTCACTGGTCGACGACGTCTGCGGCAAGGCAGCGAGGGGAGAGTTTCACCCGACGGCCCGGAGGGCGGGTGTGGAGCGGCGAGATGACGCGCAGGTGGCTGTGTGATGACGCGTCCCCCCTTTCGAATATCTAGGTTCTCCCACTTCAGGTCCCTGAGGATCGTCGAGTTCCTCACGTGAGACTTTGGTTCTCTTGGGCTCTGAGTCTTCTCCTGTTGGTCTCAGAGCAGAATGCATACCACGCCGGGGCCGCGTACGTGAGGCGGGATCTACGTACGTTTGGTAGATCCCGTGCTTCGTCCTCAGGGGGAGGCTGGAGGAGAGAACTGCGTGAAGTCTCCCCCTGGCTGCCTTGGTCATGAAGCTTGCGCTCGCCTCCTGCCCCTTTTATACCCTGCCGCCGCTAGCCGCGTCGAGCGCGGCAACCGTTACGCAAAAATAATCCTTATAGCATGATTCAGTATTTACGCGCGATAGCTTTTTAAGGTATTTTATTTCATGTATAAGTTTGGTATTTCTATTCTTTTTTATTGAATAGTGAGTGTGAGTGTTATTGGTATTACCTATAAACATCAGAGTAAAGAAATATAATCAGAAATCTCCGAACTGCTAAGCTATTAGGAATTACACGTGTTATTGTGAGTCAACCATAAAAGATAGACTTATGCTGTCTTGGGATATTTTTTTAATAATTTTATGTAGAATATTTCCGTTATACATGGTTTCGCTATATCTTTAACCATTAAGGCTGCACACGCGACGGAAGCTTAAAAAATCAAGTAACTTCTCCCGTTTTCTCAACATTTCCTTTCACTGCTCTGCTCCTAGTGATTGTAGCGTAATAAAAAGTATACTATAACCTGCTCAGGAGTATGAAGAATAACTGTACCAAGTTTCGTTAAAATCCGTCAAGTAGTTTTTGTTTCTATAAAGAACATACAGACAGACAGACAGACAGACAAAAATTTTACTGATTGCATTTTTGGCATCAGTATCGATCACTGATCACCCCCTGATAGTTATTTTGAAAATATATTCCATGTACAGAATTGACCTCTCTACAGATTTATTATAAGTATAGATAGATGTTTACTAGCCGTCATACGACATGGATGTCGTAATAAGCTAATAAAACTCTGGATTCTTCTTGTAGGCGATTGGCTAGCAAGCAATTTGTCACTATTTGAATCTTAATTCCACTATAAAGCTATACAGCTGAGCGTGGCCTTTTAGTCTATGGTTTACTAGTAGTTGAGTGTAGTAAGTTGCAAAAGCGCATATTCTAATTTTTTTCTTAATTTTTTTTTTATAATTACGTGAATGCTTCAGTACTTAATTATTTAGGACGCACTTAATTTCAAACATAAATAAAAAAAAAAAAAACGTATAGGTACTTACATTAAAACGGGTCCATAATTTGGCAAAACAATGTGTCCTCAACAAATTAAAAAATAAATAAAAGGAAAATAAAATAAAACAAAAAAAAACATAATGAAAATTAATTGTATTTCTACAAAACACAAAAGAACTTAAATTAACACAAAACAAAATAACAATTAAACATCTTATTTTGAGAATAACCTGCTGTTGTTATTTATAATTACGACTTACATACTAACAATATGGAATACTTAATTTTTTATACAAAACTAGCTGTCCCGGCAAACGTTGTTTTGCAATATAAATATTTTTTAAGTAATTTTTAGTTTTGGCTCTGGTCAACGACTTACTATTACATATTTAATATTCTTCTATTACAATATCGGGTGACTTTAAATATCAGGCAAATTGTCTGAATAAAATTTGTTGTTATGCCGTGTGGTTCCCGGCACCATTAGAAAAAAGAATAGGACCACTCTTGCCTATGGATGTCGTAAGAGGCGAATAAGGGATAGGCTACATACTGGGATTACCGTTTAAGGCGCTGGGCTAGCAACCTGTCACTATTTGAATCTCAATTCTATTATTGAACCTAACAGCTTAACGTGGCCTTTCAGTCTTTTGATGATGATATGTTTGTATGTATGTAACTCATACGTTTCGATTGCCACAATCAAAAAGAAAAAAAAAACATAGTCGCTACCGCCTCGGGACGGTGGCGGGGTACGCGGGGGGGAGCGCGGGGCGCGGTACCTGTTGTTGCTGTAATGCTTGTTGCTGCAACGCGGCCTGTTGCGCAGCCGCCGCTGCTGCTATCTGTTGCGCCTGCGGGGAAACGCGGTTCGAAATTCAAATGTAACTTACTGGCGACTCGACTTCTACAATGTATCGCTCATTCTTCTATTATATATATCATACTATTTAACGGCCTCTGTGGCGCAGCGGTAGTGCGCTTGTCTGTGACACCGGTGGTCCCGGGTTCGAATCCCGGCCATGTAGAGAAATGAACTTTTTCTGATTGGCTTGGATGTTTATTTATCTATATAAATATTCATTATAATATAGTATCGTTGGAGTTAGTATTTCGTAACACAAGTCTCGAACTTACTTTCTGGCTAACTCGATCTGTGTAATTTTTCCCGTATTTACATCTATTTTTTTTTTTAATTATTTTACTATTCCCATTTCCATGGTTGATAATTTGTACCTATAATGTTACACATAACAGTATTTATCACTTTTACATAAGTTTCAGCGATATACCCGACTAGAAGTGTCATATTAATTACTAGTTCGTAATGACTATTAATAAAATACTGTGTTGGTAGAAACATATAACGTGTAGTGCCGTGTGGTTCCCGGCACCAATTAAAAAAAAGAATAGGATCACTCCATCTCTTTCCCATGGATGTCGTAAAAGGCGACTAAGGGATAGGATTGTGTTATCTCAATACTATCATTTATCCGAACAGCTGAACGTGGCCTATCAGTCTTTTCAAGACTGTCGGCTCTGTCTACCCCGCAAGGGATATAAACGTGGTCATATGTATGTATGTGTAATGTTAATTTCTTATATATTTTTACACATGAGCATAATGAAATATATTATTAGGTACACACCAAATGTGATTAAAACCTTCTTACTAATTAATACACCACAGTTATTAACAGAACCGTTAATTGACGTCCGATGAAAATGCTGCAGTGTAGTTTGTTCCGCCGCTTCTACACATGCGCTTCGGAAGCGGCAGTAGTTATAATTAGATTTAAGTTATGTGACGTCAATAAGTGATACCTTGTATCCAATTTTGAAAATGAATCTATTCTATTCTAACAGCCGCCATCGCGTTTCAGCACACAACTAGCGCCATCTGTTACCGACCTGAACGCTTTGTTGCACGCTCGGCGGCTGCCGGGGCGACGAGGCGGCCTGTTGGATGGACGGCTGGGACCCTTGCTTGTATACTGTGTGACCCTGACAATAAGTATTCTTATTAATTCACTATGATTGTTGTGTGACTATGATTGTGCCGTGTGGTTCCCGGCTTCAATAGAAAAAAGAATAGGACCACTCCATCTCTTTACCATGGATGTCGTAAAAGGCGACTAAGGGGTAGGCTTACAAACTTGGGATTCGTCTTTTAGGCGATGGGCTAGCAACCTGTCACTATTCGAATCTCAATTCTATCTTAAAGCCAAATAGCTGAACGTGGCCTATCAGTCTTTACAAGACTGTTGGCTCTGTCTAACCCTCTAGGTATATAGACGTCATATTATGTCTGTGATATAGACGTGATTATATGTATGTATGTATGTATGCAAGAAAGAAAATGTGATGTGAAAGAAGATGTAGTTACAGGACTAGAAAAGGGTATGTTAAGATGGTTTGGTCATGTGGAGAAGATGAATGAAAGCAGGTTGACTGAGCAGATAAACAAGGAGAGTGTGGAGGGAAAGGTCGGAGTGGGAAGACCTAGACGAACGTATCTTGATCAAATTAAGGACGTCCTGGTAAAGGGTCAGGTCGAGAGTACCCGAAACCGCCGAGCTTGCATGAAGAGAGTTATGAATGTGGAAGAAGCGAAGGAAGTATGCAGAGATCGTGGCAAGTGGAAAGAGGTAGTCTCTGCCTACCCCTCCGGGAAAGAGGCGTGATTTTATGTATGTATGTATGTTATGTCTGTATGAGTACTTTTGTATTAAACAATTCACAAACACACCTGTAAATCGGCGAGCAGGTTTTGCCACTGACTTATCTTGTCGTAATGCCTCTTCAGCAGTTCCTCCTTCCTCTGAAGCTCACATTTCAGCTCGTTGTTGTCTTCCTTCACCAGCAACTCAGGCTTCATCGCTGACAGAAGGAATCTGTAATACATTAATAATAATATATATACTGGACAAATCACACAGATTGAGTTAGCCTCGAAGTAAGTTCGAGACTTGTGTGACGAGATACTAACTCAACGTTACTATATTTTACAATAAATACTTATAATAGATAAACAGCCAAAACCTAGGCCAATCAGAAAAAGTTATTTTCTCATCATTCCCTGTCCGCCTGCCATTAATTATAAATGCCGGAGATATGCGGTAATATACATACCTACATAAAAATACGGTCGAATTTATAACCTATTTCTTTTTTAAGTCCGTTAAAAATATAGTTTTTATTAAGTTAGTATGTATATTTATTTTCATACCTCTTTTGCAAGAAAAATGCCTCCATTTGGCGCGCGAGGTCGATGAACCTCTCCACTTCAACCTTAACTTCCTCCTTCTCCACGCTCGGAGACGACTCCTGCTTCGTCAGCACGTTCAGGCATGCCTGGTCGAGATATGACAAAATCGCTTAATTGCTTGTATCGGTAATAAATAAATAAATATATACGGGACAAATTACACTGATTGAGTTAGCCTCGAAGTAAGTTCGAGACTTGTGTTACGAGATACTAACTCAACGATACTATATTTAATGATAAATACTTATATAGATAAACATCCAAGACCCAGGCCAATCAGAGAAAGTACGTTTCTCTACATGCCCTGGCCGGGAATCGAACCCGGGACCTCCGGTGACACAGGCAAGCGCACTACCGCTGCGCCACAGAGGCTGTCAGATAATACCTGTTTATAGATAGGTAATACCAATATATTTGAACCTTTTGGGGTAGAACCCATTTGCCCAGTAGCTTTTCCTACAATTGTCGAAAAAGCTGATTGAGGTATTGAGGCATTGCCATTCAAAATGGCAATCCTGCCAGCCTTCTGGGCACACTCACGCAAGTTAATGCTATACAGGGACTGTACAATTTGTAAATTTGATATTAGCTTTCTTTTGTTATAAGTTGTTCTGGTTTTACATACAAACATACATATAGTCACGTCTATAGCCCTTGCGGGGTAGGCAGAACCAACAATTTAAAAAAAAAAACTGAAAGGCCACGTTCAGTTACGTAGAATTGAGATTCAAATAGTGACAGGTTGCTAGCCTGTCGCCTAAAAGAAGAATCCCAAGTTTATAGGTCTATCCCTTAGTTGCCTTTTACGACAACCACGGGTAGAGATGGAGTGGTCCTGTCCTTTTTTCTTTTGGCACTCCTTTAGTGAACAATAAAGCATTTACTTACTTACATACTATGATCAAAGTTACTATTCGTATGGTAGATGATTTTCGATGTCAACTATCGATAGTTCGGACACGCTAACTATGAATATAGCCAAGAGGAACAAGATCCTTTTACTATACCTCTCTTCTTTCAGGTCATCATATTGCATTATCACACTGTACTTTTGTTACTCTTATAATTATACGCTAGAGAATATTACCGTGTGGTTCCTGGCGCCAATATAAAAAATAATAGGACCACTCCATCTCATTTCCCGTCATGTCGTAAGAGGCGACTAAGGGATAGGCTTTTAAACTTGGGATTCTTATTTCAGGCGACGGGCTAGCAACCTGTCACTATTTGAATTGAATCTCAATTCTATCATTAAGTCTAACAGCTGAACGTGTCCTGTCAGTCTCTTCAGGACTGTTGGCCCTGTCTACCCCGCGTGATTTTATGTGTATGTGTGTGTGTTTTGATGAAATAAATAAAAGCAATTGAATTAATTATATCTTTTATTGACAGAATTCCATTTAAAACATTTCTTTTTATTACTATAGTCTTATTTTTATCTAAATTAAACAATTTCACCAGACTCTTAACCCATAAGAATAAGAAAACCAGTGACCAAGTCACAACAAGTGTGTGTTGTTTTTACACGAAGCGACTTTTGTCTGACACCTTATCTAAAGCTTTCTTAAATTATAGTCTCATTCTAATCATATTCAATTTTAATTTAAGAACAAATAATTTTAACGACGTTCCATATTTTCATAATATAATGTTATCCAAAGTAATTTAACAAAAATTAAGTTTTTTTTTATCAGACAAAATATTATTCTAAAGCAAATAATTTTCGTATCAGACAAAATGTGAATTCCACTTAAGTCCGAAAAAAAAAACACTTTTCAAACCCAAACTAATGCAACATTTACCAATTATAATAACTCGATCGCAAGGCACCGTAGACTTAAAGGTTAAGAGTCTGTACTATAGACTAAATGACTTTTTACAAATGCAAATCTTAATTACACCAATAACTTATCAAACAATTATTTTCCACAGAAATCGAGTTTCAAATCAGCCAATCACAGCGATCCTTTACTAGATCTCACCTGATTGGTCAATCTGAACTTCTACATTTAGGTGAACACATACGCCAAATCCATCATACCCCTCATTTTTAATATCTAACGCTCCAAAATTAGTGCTAAATATAAAATTAATAGACTTATCACTCTTAAAAACCCCTTACGCTTCGCTTGGCTAATCTTGGCGTGCCTTTCATTGGTCTTCCTCTAAGTGTAACATGTTAGCTTTACTAAACCTCTGAATAATTTTAATTTAATTTATTTAGAAGTACCACAAAGCGACATGTCTTCTGATTTTACATTATTTCAAAATAAAAGGGTCACAGCTGGACTGCAAAAATTACGAGGTATAAGCCTGCTAAGCATCGTAGGCAAATGGTATGCAAAGGTATTGATTAATAGAGCGATGAATGAAACTGACGACAAAACATGGGATGCCCAAGCAGGATTTCGAAAGGGAATGAGATTTACGGATCATGTCATTTCGTTTTCATTGCGATGCATAGCGGAAAAGTTTTTGCCAACGGCGACAAAGTCTTATTACTAACAGGCCTACGATAGAGTAGATTGGAATGAATTATGGTCAGCACTAGATATGCATGGAGTGAGTAGTTCCTTGATACGAAATGTTTATATAAGGATTTCACTCTTCATTTTATAACACGTGCTTAACGTAAGGATTAACGGAACGCACACTGAATGGTTTAATATCGAGAAAGGTGTTAGACATAGATGTGTTGCGTTTTATCCCGGAGTTCCCGCGGGATTGATAGGGTTGCCATGCGAACGAAGTAGCGGGCGGCCTCTAGTGATTCAATAACATAAGGTCCAAAGTTGGAACACTCAGAGCTCAAATAAAATATGTATATTTGTCTAGGTATTTCAAATAATTTACACAACCTATCCGTGTTTTTTACAATTTACACTAAGCTTTTATTGCCACCGAAACAACATTGTCTCTCTGGTAATAATATTATAGACCACTGCTAATTACATTCCTTAAGTAAAAAGGTGTAACTATGAAATGCCTAAGGCCTTAAACTAAAAGTAGAATCCGCTGAACTTGGCCAAAGTTCTTGCGCGATCATATTGCAAACAAATTCAGTGATTCTTTTTAAAGCAAAAACAAATTGCTTTAGACATTATCGCGTAAGGTAGATTTTTTTTAAATAATACTGTTTTTATTTTACGAATATCCTGCAATATCAAAAATGCCGATGTAACTATGTGTACATACATTATTAAACAAAATTTACTAAATTTAAGTGAATGAAAATTGTAGATTGGAACGCAAATTTATTATATACAGCTGATAAGATGATTATGTCGATTTTATGAAAAGAACAAAAAGGTCAAATATTAGGATATTTTCTATAGAAACAGTATTATTGAAACAAATTACAATCACAAATCAATTATCCTATATAAATAAAGTCTTAATCTGTAATATAACAATTACGAAATCTCAATTATACATTTTGTAACCCTCTCTTAGCTATTTATATATTTCGATCCAAACAAAAATCACTCATAGATTATAGAACAGCAAGTTGAAAAATGTTCAATTCGTATTCCTAACCTTATTGTTGTCTCACTAATAAAGAACAGCGACAGAATATATCCGCTGGTCACTTTACACAAAGCGTTGTCTGCAAATACAATTTTTAAGATGATCCAGAAATCTGACTGACTGAAAGGCGGAATCAGCATCAGCTGCCCGTCGTGGACATAACATCAAACGATGAAAACTTTGACTCAGCGTTATTTCTAACTAACACTATTATTAAAATAAGCACTGTTTAATGACCTATGTGGACGAGTGTTTCAATATTTTGGAATCGAATTGTATATTTATATAATAACTGTGGAAGTTTTAAAACAAATTTCCACAGTGGTCAGATTTTAATTGCGCCGAATATACCGACCGTTGCGTAGAAAAACGACACGTTCTGACGCAAAGTCTGCATAAGTCCTAGTCCTACCGCCTGTCAGCCAGTCAAGGTTCATAAAAGGCACCAAAGATAATACACGCCTCTGTTTCCAAAAATTTCGTATCACACGAAGAAAAGACGAGTTAGCATCTAACTTCAGGAAATATAAAAAGTATAAATAAATATACCACCTCGGTTCAATTATTCAGACAAAATCAATCAATCAATAACTACATTCTTAAAAACGAAACAGGTGCGCGGTACTCAAGTTCTATTTAAAATTAATTAAAAACTAAGGTAAAGCTCTTACGTTACACTAGTAATTATACTTACATCCGTGATATACGTCAGTCATTGCAATGGCCGTATGAAGCATAATGTCACATGTAAAATTCTGATCTGTTTTTGGCTCAATCAGAAAATTTTAGAAAAATATAGTAAATACTTTGGTAAGCCATAATATATTTGCTTATCCAGGAGATGGCAGGCTATCGATTTCAAAAGTCTGATTTCAGCGTTCAGAGCTAACCACTCTGATCAGTCTCTGGCGCTAAATTTTCGCATTTATTTTTGGTATTTTTGGACGCAATGAGTGCGTATAAGCACACTTTGAACTAATAAATTTCCGAAAAAGCAGATTGAACACCATTTTAAGCACAAAAATTAGTAATAAGGTACCATTATCATAAAAAAATATGGCAAGAATACATGCTAGGTACCTTTAAGCCAAACTTTTCAGTCCATCAGTTAGATTTAAAAAGGGGTAAAAATTACATGTGACAAAATGTTTCTAGAATTGTGTGTACAGTGAGAAATGTTAAATCCTGTGAGATATATTCTAAAAATGCCTCATAAATTAAAATTTTACACTTCAAAATGATAAATAGACTTTAATACAAAACAAACAATTAAATAACTTGGCTTTGACACTACCACACACCTGTAAACAGCTTAGTTCACTATAAATGTAGTGATTGACTTTTGTTTCCATTTTTATTCTTGATTCAGGAGTTTTAAGACATTATTATTTTGTTATCTATTGAGATTTGTTTTGCTGAAGACATATCCGCTCTTTCTTAATTTGTAAAGAAAAATCTTAAGCTTGGTATATATATTTAATAGCAGTTTATTTTTAATATCCCTTTATTCATTAAAATGGTACTGTATTTGATGAAAATCTTAAAATACGAGGCATTTTGATATAAGTTTATAAATTAACATCACAAACACAAAAATAAAATGACATATTTTTTACATTGTCAAATATTTAAAAAACTTATATGGTGTTTTTTATACTTTTGCGTGGCTGGATACTGAATAACTTCATAGTTCATTTTTCTCATAATTTCTTTTATACCATTGTTATTATCAGATACTTATGCCAAAAATTACCAAATCGCCAGTTAGTATTTAGGAGATTAATAAGTCATTAACTTTAAGACATAATATGTGTTTTCTATGAAAATATTATCCAACATCTTGCCACAAGTGTAATTTTATTAACACTCTAAATAAATTATGGATATTATCAACTGCTCACCACACTGATAAGTCCATTTAGTTATTATTCTCACTCAATAACTAGTTAAAAACGTTTTTCTAGAGAAGCACATTATTTTAGTCTATTACGCTTAAAACGGAACTATTGAGTCTATCACAACTAATACTGTTTATTTTTGGTATTCCTGATAGTTGTACCATGGGGACTGGTAGGGACTTCTATAGTAATCTGTGTTCATCTGTCCGTACATTTGTTGGATGTTTAATAAGGTGTTCTGGGCGTAGTGTGATGACTGGTCGTTCCTCCACCGCTGTTCAGGCTGCTGTTGCTGCGGTTGGAGTCTCTGATTCGGATCCGAGTACATTCTGTAGTCTAACGGAGCCTGATTTAGGAATATACTGTCATTGTACTGCCCTACCGGCATCGGATAGTCCACTTCTTGTGAATCCAGGGGCTCTACTACAACCTTGTCATGTTTTGGTACTGATTTAGTTTTCGGTTTCGGTATACTTCTACAGTGTCTCTGTGGCGGTGGACTCGGTGTTATTTGTGGTTTGTTGGCCATGAACTTTTGGAATTCACCTTGGAAAGCATTTGGGTTCTTGTCTACCGGAGGAACTATCGCTGGTACTCTTAGATTAGCATCGAGTAGTAAACTAGAATATGTTTTTGTGGGCGATTTCGGTGGGCTGGTTTTATTAGAGGAAGATGAAGATGGGTGTTGATAAGATTTTAGTGTTGAGACCATGGTACTGGTAGTCGGTTTGGCGGTGGTACCAGTGGCAGTGTTGGACGCTGTTACAGACATGCTCCCCGGAGTTTCATTTCTTGAGAAAGGCGATTGATATGCTTTCTGTTGCCTTTGCATAATAGGTTCAATAGGTGAATTGTATTGGAAATTGGGTACCTTTTTCGGTGTCCTAGGCTTACGTGGCTTCTTCTCTTTCTTGCCTTCTTCATCAGTCTTTTTCGGCTCTTTGACTTTGGGTTCCTTTTTAACTCTTTCCTTTTTCGGTTTCTCAACTTTTTCCAAAGATTTTCGTTTCTTTGGTTCCTTCTTCTTTGTTGGGACTTCCTTTGCTACAATAGGGGGGGCAGGAACTGTAACAGACAGTGGATCAGGTTCTTTCTTTTCAGCTGGACTGGTGGCAGATGCTTCCTCATGAGGTGGCGATTCCCAATTGGACACTACTGCAGCCATATCCTCGAGCTGTTCTTCAGACAACTTCTTTGTTTTGACCTTCCTGCCTCCTTTTTTAGGAGTGGCCTTCTCTTTCTTTTTTTCTTCTCCACCATCTGTGGTAGCAGCTTTGTCAATCTCTCCTTTTTCCTTCTTCACCCTAATTTCTTTCTTAGAAGTGCTGTCTTCGCGTTTTTTCTTAGATTTCTTTTTAGATTTGGGTTCCTCATAATCTGAATCCTTATCTGAGTCCATGTACCCAGTATCTGGTAGTTGGGCTTCGGAAGGATCCATTTCATCACCTTTCAACCAGATATCTTCTAGAGCATCCAGTTGCGTGTCATCTGGTTCCATGGGCAAAATGGGCCTTTTCATTGAAGTCATCATATCTAGGTCACCCTCTGCCATGGTCATTTCATCATCATCCATCACGTCATGCCCCAGGATGGACACAGCAATAGCCCCTTCAGATATGCTTTTACTGGCCATCGCCCGTTTCAAATGCAGTGGATGCCTCTTCTTTTTCTTTAGACCTTCCACTTCAGCTTCGATGAAGGACTCTGGTAGTTCAGTATTATTTTTATTACAGAGGATATCCTGGCCTGATGGGTGAGGGGCTGGCACCATCTTTTCAGGCTGTTCTGGGTGGCAGCCAATGTCCTGACCTTTGAGCCATAGTTCATAACGATCTGGTTGGAATCTTTTCACAAATGTGTCCATGGATATCTTAACCATGTCATTGCTGCAAGTGCACTGTGTTGCACGTTTGCCGTATTCAACCCATCTCGGAGCTGCAAAATTTGTTGACTCGGCACAGTTAAACCCATGGTTGAACCCAGCGTGGTAGCCATATGGGAACGTAATCATAATTTCACCAGCTTCTTGTGTAATTTTATTAACGGGCACAGAGTATTGTTTCAGTATCTGAGGAGATATCAATGTCATTTTGTGTCTTAGGAATGCGGCACAGGTTTTAGCCGATGTTGGGAAGAACCCTGCAGCGATTCTCTCAAATCTCTTACCATGTTCGGGAGGGATAGCGTACCAAGTTTTAGGATCTCCAAAATGCAAGTAATTTATGGAATACAAATCCATATCTTCCGTGTGCCAGGCAAAAGTTGTTTTCCACATACCGAAATACAAGTATGCAGTGTTCACACCATCAATTTCTATCCCATAATCAGAGTTTACGAAGTCGAGGATTGTGCCCAAATGGTTTATATTCCATTCTTGAACGTCCGGGTCTGTGATACTACCGTTCACATCTGCTCCGTAAATTGGAGCAACATAAGTCACATTCTTCCAATATTTCCTCTCCAAGTCATCGAAACTCGAGTGGCGCGGTGTACAATACTTGGCGGAGTTCGCCATCACGGCAAACTGCTTAACAGTCATAGACTTCTTCTGAATATTTATCTGCTGAAACAAACCTTGTTTGCCGGTTACCACCTGACATATCGGCGACGGAATGGTCACATTGAGCTGATCCAAGTCATACCCAGACTTACGAGGCACCCATTCTGGTGGTGGAATCACTTTTGCGAGCCCAGCCTTATGGGCTCCTTTAGACTCCATATATTGGATGTATTTGTTGAAATCCTTGAACTCTTCCCATGTTGGGCGAAACACTTGAATGGAGACGCCCCCAGAAGAGCACCCAGCATCCTCGCCGGCAGCAGACATCATCTTTTTAAAATCACACGCGATTCACAAAATCAACTCGCAACAATTTCACTCTATTACACCATTCTGGCCAACACTTCAATCCTTTTATTTTCACCAACTCGAATTACGGGAACTGATTACTTCATTAGAAAAATTAAAAACACACAATTATATTTTCGTAATCATTTATAAACATTATTACTAAAATGGCCGACGCGAATGGATGCGATGCGCTCGCTTGCAACAAAAATCTTTCACACACAAATCGAAATACACTCGAAGTCGCGTAAGTGTATCGAGGTCACGTAGACACAAATTACTAGGGATTCGAAATATCAACAACTTTCTTTTGGCTTATGAAGCTTCGACTGCACTCAACAACCAGCACGGAAAGATTAGATTTGTAAGGTTGGTATTGAAATTTGACAGTTGTCATTGTCAAAACAAATCAAGAAAACAAATATTGTATAGGTGAGTACATGAAGGTTAAATTATCATTTTTTCGAATTATTCTGAAAAATTGATAGTATAATTAGTTTTAAATTACCTCAAATGATTCTTCAAATTCTTCTACTAGATTTCCACTACCGTTCGACGGTGCAGCCATTTCTTTTTACTAAATATTATCTTCAGCAAGGTTTGTTGTTTTTACGACGGCAAACGCGAAATGAATAAATGAATGAAATGACGGAAGAGTAGAGCGCGCGCCTGGGCCGGGCGCCCCTCTATTCTACTCGGCTGCTGTCAAGCGGTCATTGACATGTTAGATTGTATGAATCTTTGGTTTTGGTATGTATGAGTGAATGTGTAGTGTAATGAATTTTCGTCTAATGGAGCGGAGGTCTGTCTGGCTTATACCTAGTTACTACTCTTTTATATCTTCATCTTTAGTTCGGTTTGGGGAAGATTCACTTTAATACATAAATAACATACCGTGTTTCCGATTTTCTGTTACATACATGCATACATATAATCACGTCTATATCCGTTAGGGGTAGACAGAGCCAACAGTCTTGAAAAGACTTGGGCCACGTTCAGCTGTTTGACTAATAGACTTGAGATTCACATAGTGACAGGTTGCAAGCCCATCGCCTATAAGAAGAATCCCAAGTTTATCCAATTTTTTAGTTCTTTGTTTGGTGCCAGAAACCACACTGCATAATAATATTTACTTTTGGCCTTTACAATTGACGTTTATAAATTTAAGAAGGTAAGCAGCTACACAGATATGTATTTATGAATGAAATATGTGTTCCAGCAGTAGGTCTCTGCATAGGCGTATTTATAGGTTTAGTGGGGCCTGATATCTATAAACCAATGACTTACCTTTATATGTATTACACTATACACGATATTTTATACTTAAGTAAGTAGGTGGACTACCAGACTCTTATACCTGGGACAAACTAATCGTTCGTCACGAACTTAGTCCACGCAATACCTTTTTTTTTTTACAAAATTTTGAATGACTGAAACGATTTTGTTGCCCTAAGAATTTAAAAATTATATTTTTAGATTCTATATAAGTACCTAAATTTTATCAAAATCGGACCAGTGGTTCGGAGTTACCACGCAATTTTTTATATTATATAGATGTTTTATCAGATAGCAGCTCCTTTTTCACGCGAAATAGTTTTTCCTGTGGTCTACGTGTTTGTTTGTTATACAAGCTGCGCCCTGGAATTTCGCTTTCCATGGGGATTTTGGGATAAAAAGTGACCTCTTTGTTTTTGGAGCTTTTTTTTTGCGTTAAAGACTTACAAACTCAAAAAATCATTACAATCTTTCGCATTTATAATAACTACTACTACTCGTTCACCACGAACGTAGGCCACACGATTATTTTCGGCGCCATGTAGTTACCGACTTCTATAAGTACTATAGTTACCGACTACAAATCAACTTGGGGGAAAAATATTATTTTTTGTGTTTAGTTTACTTATATTACTACCTAGGTACTTATATTCATGCAAGCTCAGATCAGTTTAGGGTACTCTTTATCTAAACTTTTACAAAAAGGAGCCACATACTTCATTCTAAATCTAAAACCTAGCATCTATCTCTTACATACATGCCACATATACTAATAATTTTTGTCAAGATTATCATACAGTCACAAATATTTAAACTGGCGTGGTTTTTGTTTTAGATAATTTTGTGTAAGTACAAGATATTATTAGTACCTAATACCTTTCCACTACCATATCCGTTGCTGCTGCAAATGAAGCAGTAAATCTTAATAGGCGCAAATATGTAGGTACTCGTATCAGTAATATGTATCTATATGTTAATGCCAATGCCGCCAGCCTTCTGGGCACACTCCCGCAAGTTGATGCTGTGCATGGACTGTACAATATTTAAATTTAATTTGTAATCATCTTTTTTTTTATTTATAAGTACTTTTAGTTTTAATTTTGCTTATTCCAAAATGATATGATAAAAGAGAAATTATCAGACATGAATATATGAAGGCAGAGCTGCCAACCTTCATAACCAGAATAAAATAAACTAAAATCGATTTGTGATTTTGGCTGCATATCGTACATATCTTGGTCTTTGAAGAGAAAATAAGAGAAAAAAAAATTAAAAATGGCGTCATCGGCGACATAACCTTAAAGATGTATTAGTGATATTTGCGTTGTTCAATAATATTTGCACCTTGTTTTTAAAAGAGCTGAAATTTAATTATAGGTTCTCATTACAAGATTATACAGATAAACAAGTGATATGGCTGACGCAGCTGCCAGGCAGCTCCAGTACGAGTATAAAGCGGTTTGTACCTACTATTTATTTACAAATGTTATTTCTTGTCATCGTGCTATTTGCAAAATGTTTCATCCAAAGTATCAATATTATTTATATTCTAATTTGCTTTTGTTCCATAATTTTTTCAATTAAGTAACTCCGCGAACCCGTCATTGTTTCAATTGTTGTATTTTTCCAGAACTCCAATCTCGTACTCCAAGCTGATGTAAGGCTCATAGAGAGACGTGGACGAGATGAGGCCACTGGGGAGGTCTTGTCCTTGTCCGGGAAACTGGGAGGGACAAGGATGGGCGATCGGGCTCAACGCACCAAGCCCGAAAAAGCCGAGGAGAGAAAAGCTAAGTAAGTTTTTCATTGTTAAATAATTATACATTTTCAAGACCACAGCAGACAACAGAATGTGTGAATGTTTGAAAGATTGATTCAAGTTGCCTTGTTTGACTTTGGTGTCTTGAATTCATTCATCTATTTATATAATTCATTCATGTAGATATATCAAATCACATCTCTTTAATACTACAGCCACTTGCCACAATTCCTTACAATAATATTATATCATAATTCCAATGTCTTTTAGTCAGGCACTGAATATGACATTTTCCTTACAAACAATTCAATTTCAGACGTCAAAAGCGCGATGAAGCTACCTACGAGTTGACTAAATCCAAAACGGCCCGTGTAGCATGGGCTGATGATACACCAGGAGTCCTGTACCGACCTCGAGCACAGCACACGAGGCACGCCTATGAGCTACTGCTGTCTTTCATGCAGAGCGCGCTTGGAGATCAACCGAGGGACATCCTCTGCGGGGCTTGTGATGAGGTACTGCAATGTTAAATTTATTGCCAGTAATGGTGGCAATCAGCCCCAAGTACAGACATGTTTTTGTCCCTTATTATGGGGTAGACAGTGCCAACGGTCTCAAGAGGACTGCAAGGCCGGTCTCAAGAGGACTGCAAGGCCGGTCTCAAGAGGACTGCAAGGCCGTATTCATCCTCACATATATGTACATATATCAGTTATTTGCACTATTATTACCTAGATAAAGTCTCCCAGGTTCAATAATAAGTCAGTCAATATCAATAAGCTTAAAAAAAATTCGATTTATTTCTTTTATTGCTTGCCTAAAATTGTTATTTTGGGCATCATTAAAGCCCTCAAGGATGAATAATTTTTGCCCGTTTTTTTACTTTTTCCATTATTTCCTCGCTTTTTATAGTTGCAAAGTGATATAACATAGTCTAAAGCCTTCCTCGATAAATTATCTATTCAACAAGTAAAGAATTTTTCGATTTGAATTTGAATGAAAGTTCCTAAGATTAGCGCATTCAAACAAACAAACTCTTCAGCATTATAATATGAGTAAAGTTTTAAAATTGAGTGTGTGTTTGACCTCAATTTGCCTGGTGGTGAGCTGATGAGGCCTAAGGTGGTGCTTATTTATTATTGTCTTGTTTCAGGTGTTAGTCGTGCTAAAGAATGACAAACTGAAAGATCTTGAAAAGAAGAAAGAGATTGAGTTGCTGCTGGGGCAAATCCCAGATGAGAGATTCGCTCTACTAGTTAACTTGGGTAAGTTCAAATTCAAATTCAAAATTTTTATACATTATTATAGGATACTTCATATCGCTTAATAATTATCAAAACTTTTGGTTTCACAACATTGGTTGACGTCAAATAAATTAGTTTAAACTAAGTTTACTGCTGCTTCTAATGCGTCAGTGCAGAAGAGATGGTAACAAGCCTTGAACACTTATTTAGTAGACTGGTGTGTTACGTACTACACCAGGATTATTCATTCATATGATCACGTCTACATCTCTTGTGGGGTAAACAGAGCCAGCAGTCTTGAAAGACTGATGGGCCATGTTCAGCTGATAAGCTTAATGATAGAATTAAGATTCAAATTGTGACAGGTTGCTAGCCGTCGCCTAAAAGACGAATTCCAAGTTTATTAGCCTTACCCTTGATTGATTTTTAAAATCTGCGTAGGAAGAAACGCAGCACAATATGATGGCAGTTCATCATCAGCTTAATGTTCGCGTTAATATCCCATTCGGGGTAGTAGACAGTAGTAAAGATTTTAAGTCAACGTCCACTTGTGTGGCTCAATGACGGAATTGAGATTCAAATATTAAACAGTTGCTAGCTGATTGATTGCCTTAAAGAAGAATCTCAAGTTTATAAGCCTATATCCCTTAGTTTAGATTGGCCTGGGTCTTGGATGTTCATCTATATAAGTATTTATCATAAAGTATAGTAAAGTTGAGTTAGCATCTCGTAACACAAGTCCCGAACTTACTTCGCGGCTAACTCAATCTGTGTAATTTGTCCCCTGCTGTTTGGTTCCCGGCACCAATATAAAAGAAACAAAGAATAGGACCACTCCATCTCTTTCCCATGGATGTCGTAAAAGGCGACTAAGGGATAGACTTATAAACTTGGGATTCTTCTTTTGGCCGATGGGCTGGCAGCCTGTAACTATTTGAATCTGAATTCTATCATCGAGCCAAAAAGCTGAACGTGGCCTGTCACTCTTTTCATGACTGTTGGCTCTGTCTAGCCCGCAAGGGATATAGACGTGACTATATGTATGTATGTTGTCCCGTATATTTAATATTTACTAGAGGCCGCCCGCGACTTCGTCCGCATGGAAACCCTATCAATCCCGCGGGAACTCTGGGATAAAAAGTAGCCTATGTGTTATTCTGGGTCTTCAGCTACCTACATACCAAATTTCATGGTAATCGGTTCAGTAGTTTTTGCGTGAAAGAGTAACAAACATCCATACATCCATACAAACTTTCGCCTTTATAATAGTAGTAGGATTTAATCGCCTTTTCCGACATCCATGGGAAACATACGGAACGTTATTCCTATTCTAAAGTGGCGAAAATCACAACGGTAAATTATGGTTTTTTGAATTACAGGCAAGAAGATAACGGATTTCAACATAAGCGCCACAGCGGAGGGGAACACGGAAATCGATGAGACATACGGTATCAATGTGCAGTTCGAGGAGTCCTCCGAGGAGGATGATGAGGATGCTTACGGGGAGGTTAGTTTCTTTTGTTTGGTAGCTGTCGCGCGAGTGAGAGATAAATTAGAGATGCAACGAATATTCGGTATTGGGCCATTTTTCAAGTATTCTGTATTTTGACTGAATACATACATACTTATGGTCACGTCTATATCCCTAATGGGGTAGACAGAGCCAACAGTCTTGAAAAGACTGAATGGCCACGTTCAGCTCTTTGGCTTAATGATAGAATTGAGATTTAAATAGTGACAGGTTGCTAGCCCATCGCCTAAAAAAGAATCCCAAGTTTGTAAGCCTACCTGTTCAATCTTATGAAACCTTATTTTTGTTTTCGGTCTAATTTAAAAAAAAAAAAAAAAAAAAGAAATATTTGACAACCATTATTATACCATTGACATGAGTCTGTAATATCAATAAAAAATGCATCATCAAATACAATAATTATTTCCTTTTTATATGTTATACAATATTATTTTAATGCAAGGAAAATCACAACAAATTATTGAATAGCCCCAAACCATGGCGATATTTGAAACGTCTTTGTGTTTTTTACAATCAGCCGATTGTACATGTTCCTTCTGAGCAGGATGCTTGGTTGGTACTGTGTATATGAGGTTCTCGTTCGCACCCACGGGCAGTAGTTTGCTGTCAAGGGCGAACACTGTGCGACTTTCACAAAGTTTCAGCAGGAAATGCTTAAGTGGTGTCCACGTGATTCAATCGCAAGTTTATTATTTATCGATTGCGTTGTGGACAGAGCATTGCAAACAGTAAGCGCATACTCGCCCAGCAGTGGATGAGAAGTCAACAGTGAACGAGAAAGTAAGCGGATACACCTACTACGCATGTGCGAGTGTAAGTGACGTGCCGGACAATTGTGAGTACTTTTTCATTCGATTCAGTGGTAGCAAAATTGAACCTTAAAGACAAGAAGAAATTTACTTAGAAAATATTTGGAAATTAGTGTAGTACTGTATGGACTTAGAATAGTTTTAAGAAAAGTGTTCAGACGAGGAATCTATGCCCAATTTCCTAGCGGTTTTATTGTGACAAGGTTCTAAACACTTGTAAAATTTTCATCTTTGATTTAGGACTTAGAAAATTTTTCGACTTTAAAAAAAAAAAAAAAAAATTTGGCTTCAATTTCAAACTATTGTAACTTAAACATAAACCATGAATGCTCTAATTAAGGTTCAGATTAACACTAACAAAACTATCGGTAGAGCTTTTAGTAATTTCAAAAAATCTCCTAAAGAGCGGTTAACTGAATCTTATATTGAAACAAGACTTGAAGCATTGGAGTCACAATGGTCTATGTTTTTGGATACTCACACCAAACTCATAGCTGAGTACGATAGTGAGGATTTAGAAAAAGCCAAATATGATGAATGTGCTGTTTATGAAGTCACAGAAGAATTGTATTTTGACTACAAAGCGGTACTGAAAGAAAAATTAAGTCAAATTAAACCTGTCATACCAACTACTTCTAATGTCTGCGAAAACGATTCTAAAATAAATTCATACAGTAGTGTAAAACTTCCAAAAATTACAATTCCCACATTTTCCGGTAACTATGCTGAGTGGACAAGTTTTAGAGATTTGTTTATGTCTCTCGTGCATACTAACCGATCTTTAGACAATGTACAAAAATTACATTATTTAAAATCTTATTTGTCTGGGGAGGCTGAACAATTATTGCGACATGTGCCCATTACTAGTGATAATTATGTAGTTTGCTGGGATCAGTTAGAAAACAGATACAATAATAAACGCTTCATTGCAAACTCAGTCCTAAAAAGATTTATGAGCCAAAGAAATGTTACAACTGAGTCTGCAAGTGCATTAAAAGAGTTATTAGATACCAGCAACGAATGTATGAACGCTCTCAAAAATCTAGGGTTACAAATTGATTCATGGGACATGATCGTAATTTACATATTGTGTTTGAAGTTAGATACTGAGTCTCGTAAATTGTGGGAATCGAAGTTAAGTGAATTGCAGGATAATTTACCAAGTTATAATCAATTCACAGAATTTCTACAGCAAAGGTTTAGGTCACTTGAATTTCTTGATAATAAGGTTTCAAAAAATGTTCCGAAAACTAAGGTATTACATGTTACAGAATCGAATAAATGTTCGTTTTGCTCCGAAAGCCATAAGTTGTTTAACTGTAAGAAATTCTCTAAAGAGGAGCCAGTAACACGTCGTAATTTCGTACAATCTCGGAAACTATGTTTCAATTGTTTTAATTCAAACCATGCGGTGTATTCGTGTCGTGTACCATCCAAGTGCAGAATCTGTCATAAGAAACATCACTCGCTTCTTCATTTGAATACTATTTTATCGCAAGCGAGTAATGTTTCTAGTTCGGTACCAACTGAAAATAATTCATCTGAAGTTATTGTTAAACAAGACGAATCGTGTAAGAATATTATTTCATGCCACATTAATACACAAAGCCATGTTTTGCTTGCAACGGCTTTGGTAGATGCTATATCGCAATCTGGCACACGCATAACTCTCCGGTCTCTTATTGACCAAGGATCACAAGCTTCGTTTTTGACGGAGTCCGCAGCTCAGCTTCTTGGGCTGCCGAAGAAACAATGCAAGAGTTATGTGTCGGGGTTGGGTGGTGATAAGGATCCATTGATGATGTCAAAATATATCGTATATTTTAAAATTCAATCCCTCATCAACCCAGACTTCGTTATTCAAGTTAGAGCTCACGTTATTAAAACTATCACCACATTGCTGCCTGACAAGGAAATTGCAGTGCAGAGGTGGTCAAACCTGCCCAAAATCAGGTTAGCAGATCCAACATTCAACTCTCCTAATAAAGTAGACATACTTCTAGGTGCGGAAGTGTATTGTCAAATAATAGAAGAAGGATTTATTAGGAGTGGTCCAGAAATGCCAATTGCCCAAAATACAAAGTTGGGGTGGATATTATCTGGTAGGGTATCTGTTGATGTAGAAGAATGTAATAAAAACTTTCATACCTTTGTCCAGTGCATGCATGCCGTAGAAGATAATAATCTGCTGCAGAAATTTTGGGAGCTGGAAGAAGAGCCCAAGTTATGTCAAGAAAAAAGATGGACAGAGGAAGAAGAGAAGTGTGAAAAGATATTTGCGAGTACTACAACAAGGGATTCCGAAGGTAGATACATTGTCAAACTTCCCTTCCGTAATGAAGATCCGCAATGTCAATATGGAGATACATTGGCGATTGCTACAAAACGATTTGAATATCTGGAAAAAAGATTAATTAGAAATCCTGAATTAAAAATACAGTATGCAAATGTAATAAATGAATATCTAGAATTAGGTCATATGGAGGTAATTCCTGAAAATGAAATTAAATCAACATTTGTATACTTACCTCATCATGCCGTAGTGAAAGAGGACAGAACAACAACTAAAGTTAGGGTTGTATTTGATGCTTCTTGTCCTGGAAAAAATGGAGTCTCCCTTAACAGTGAGTTAATGCTAGGTCCCAAATTGCAACTTGACTTACGTCATATTATTATGCGTTGGCGTGTTCATCCAATTTGTCTGTGTGCTGACATTGTCAAAATGTACAGGCAAATTAAGGTGACTGATGAAGATACCTACTTTCAGTGCATAGTATGGCGTGACAATCCAAATGACAAGTTGAAGCATTTACGTAATTTAAGAGTAACGTTTGGTACTGCATCAGCTCCATATTTAGCTGTTAAGGCCCTGCAACAAAATGCAAAAGATGAGGCAGCTGATTTTCCTGTTGCATCACAGAAAATCTTGACGGACTTCTATATGGATGATTTCTTGTCGGGCTGTGAAAAAGTTGAAGACGGCAAGAAGTTATATCTGGAATCAAAGGAATTATTAAAAAGAGGAGGATTTGAGCTCCAGAAATGGACAAGCAATAGTGAAGATTTATTAAAAGCAATAAATGAAAAACAAGCGGAAGAGAAAGTAAGTTTGAAAATAGATAATGTTCTAAAAATATTAGGATTAACTTGGAACCAGAGTACGGATAATTTTGAATATTCTGTGAAACTTCTTCCCGCAGATGAACCTGTAACAAAACGAAAAGTTATATCAGAAATCGCGAAGTTATACGATCCATTGGGATGGCTGGCACCAGCTATTATAGTTGCTAAAATATTCATACAAAAGCTGTGGATATCAGGGATCGGCTGGGATGATATGCTACCTGAAAAGCTATTAAAGGATTGGTCCACTTACCGCAATGATCTTCTACTGCTTCGTGATATCACAATACCTAGATGGATAAATACTTATCGTAACAGTTGTAGTCAGGAACTTCACGGGTTTTGTGATGCCTCCAATGATGCTTATGCTGCAGTTGTTTACATTCGTGTAATAGACAAAGATGGGAATAGTGCGGTTCATTTGATAACATCCAAAACAAAAGTGGCACCTATAAAACAGGTAAGCATTCCGCGACTAGAACTGTGTGGAGCAGTACTACTTTCTAAACTATTGCAAGAAGTGTCAGGAGTTTTGGACATAAGCAAAGAAAATATTTATGCATACACGGACTCTACAGTAGTTTTGGCGTGGTTGAGTTGTCATCCTGGAAAATGGAAAACATTTATAGCAAATCGCGTATCACATATCTTAACTAATATGGACAGAAATCAATGGACTCACGTTAGGTCTGAGGATAATCCAGCAGATGTCGCGTCACGAGGTATTAAACCTTCAGAGTTGAAGAATGCATCCATTTGGTTTACTGGTCCAAACTGGCTGAAAGAAAGGCAAATTAAAAAAGAAACAAATCGAATATATGAAACAGATTTAGAAAAAAAGGTTTGTCATGTTGGAGTATGTAATCAACAGATAAATGAGCAAAATAATAATGAAATAATTATCAAATTTTCATCACTGCGTAAGCTAATAAGAGTTGTTAGTTATTGCAAAAGATTTAGAAAGGTTAAAACCGTTAAAGAAAATTGGCTTACCAGTGAAGAGCTAAGAGAGGCTTTAAATACATGCATTAAAATAGTACAAAAAGAAAGTTTTAATGAAGAATTAAGTGATGTAAATAAAAAAGGATATGTAAATAGAAAGAGTAAACTTACCTCGTTGAACCCGTTCCTCGATGATGCTGGAATACTTAGAGTTGGAGGACGTTTAGAGAGAGCAAACATAGATATGTCTGTAAAGCATCCTATTATCTTACCTGATAAATCACATTTTTCTTCATTAATTATTGCAGATGCTCATGAAAAAACAATGCACGGCGGACCTCAGCTCACACTTAATTATCTAAGGTCACGATATTGGATTCTGAATGCTAAAACGAATGTGAAGTTATATATCAGAAAATGTGTCACTTGTGTACGGTATGCAGTAAACACCAGAGATCAGCTAATGGGACAGCTACCTAATGCAAGAGTAGAATTTTCTAGGCCATTCTATCACACTGGAGTGGATTATGCTGGTCATATAAACATGCGGGTGTCAAAAGGAAGAGGCACTAAGTCTTATAAACGTGGTCATTGTGCACATTTGCATAGTGACAATGGGACTAATTTCGTAGGAGCTGCAAAAGAATTAAAAACTTTATTTCATAATGAAAAATCCTATTTTGTAAAAGAAATAGCTGAATCTCTGGCACTTTATACCTCCTCATGCGCCTAATTTCGGTGGTTTGTGGGAGGCAGGCATAAAATCAACCAAGCATCACTTGAAAAGAGTGATTGGTGATGCTACACTAACGTATGAAGAACTGAGCACGGTTCGGAGCAAATTGAAGCGTGTCTCAATTCAAGGCCAATTTCACAATTGAGCACTAATTCACATGATCCGACTCCTTTAACACCTGGTCACTTTTTGATAGGAGAACCGTTAGTACTTGTGCCTGATGTGAATTATGAAAACTCTAATGTCAGTAGTTTAAAGAGATGGCAGTTAACACAGAGGATGGTACAAGGATTTTGGAAAAGATGGTCGCAGGAATACCTGACGCAATTTCACAACCGGTATCGATGGTCATATCAAAAAGCTGAACCAAATGTAGGAGATATTGTTCTCGTTAAAGAAGATGGTTTGCCGCCCGGAAAATGGTTATTAGGTTTAATTTTACAAAAGTTTCCGGGATTGGATGGAATTACACGTGTGGTAAATATAAAATGTAAAGGCTCAATTATAAAAAGGCCTGTTAATAAACTCTGTGTTTTGCCTGTTTTAAAGTAAATGTTAGCATTTTGTTTTATTTGTTTATTCAAATACTGATTTAATTTTGAAATTTATGACGAGTCAGTGTCAAGCAATTTTTGTGTCATGAATTCAAGTTTAAGGAGATTATATGAATTTAATTATTTAAATTTTACTCACCATGAAATCAATTTCTTTTTATTTAAGTTATGTATACAGTCCACTTTATTTATCATTTTTATCTTCATGGTGGGCGGTTTCTGTTGTTGATTTTTGTTATTAGATAATGGTGTTAATATGCACATACATAATGTTATGGACATTCTGTCCATGGTGGGCGGAATGTTCAATCTTATGAAACCTTATTTTTGTTTTCGGTCTAATTTAAAAAAAAAAAAAAAAAAAAGAAATATTTGACAACCATTATTATACCATTGACATGAGTCTGTAATATCAATAAAAAATGCATCATCAAATACAATAATTGTTTCCTTTTTATATGTTATACAATATTATTTTAATGCAAGGAAAATCACAACAAATTATTGAATAGCCCCAAACCATGGCGATATTTGAAACGTCTTTGTGTTTTTTACAATCAGCCGATTGTACACTACCCCTTAGCCGCCTTTTACGACATCCATGGGAAAGAGATGGAGTGGTCTTTTCTGTATTGGTGCCGGGAACCACACGGCCGAATTCATAGATAATATCACGCCTCTTTCCCGGAGGGACTACTACTACTACAGAGACTACCTCTTTCCACTTGCCACGATCTCTGCACACTTCCTTCGCTTCATCCACATTTATAGCTTTCTTTATGCAACCTCGGCGGTTACGGGTACTCTTGACCTGATCTTTTGCCAGGACGGCCTTTATTCGGCCGAATAATACTCTACTATTCGGTATCAGACCCAACAGTTAAAACTAACTTGTGTTTCAGGTCCGTGAAGAAGACAAGGAAGACGGAGAAGGCTCTGAAAATGAGAGGGAGAAGGAGAGTAGCGGAGAGGACAGCGATGGAGAGGGCAAGAAGAACGCAATACATGCGAATGTGAGTAATTTTTTTTTTAAACTAATTATAATATGACTATGTGGATGAAGCGAAGGAAATATACAGAGATATACAGAGGCAAGTGGAAAGAGGTAGTCTCTGCCTACCCCTCCGGGAAAGAGGCGTGATTTTATGTATGTATGTATGTATAATATGGCTCCTGGCTATACAGCCTCCTCACCACTCTGGAGAGTCAGGTTCAGGTCAGGTATTTACACGAAGCGACTAACCATCTGACACTCACAATATTTGCAGGGGAACCTTATCTGCATTGGATCGATCATGGTTGCACATTCAGTTGTCTGAATATGCAGGTTTTCCTCACCATGTTTTGTGTTAGTGTAATGTTATGTGTCTAATCTCATCATAGCACAAGGCTTTAACTTACTTTGAGCCTAACTCAATCAGTGCAATTTGAACCAGAAATATTTAATTTTTTAATTATCAACAACAATACATAAATGTACCATGTGGTTCTCGGTTCACTTTAGAACACTCTTTCCCACGGATGCCGATAACATCACGCTGCAACTATCAAGAGCGAAGAAATAATGGAAAAAGTGAAAAAAAAAAAAAACGGCCTAAATTATTCATCGTTGAGAGCTACAATGATGCCGCAAAATAACTATTCCACGCGGACGAAGTCGCGGGCACAGCTACCTAGTAATTAATAAATAATTGGTCGGTCAACAATTCCAGCTGACAGAGGAACAGTCGCAGAAGCGGCGAGACGCCGTACTCCATCCGATGGATATTGACGCGTATTGGCTGCAGAGGAGGCTCTCGCGACACTTCCCAGACGCTATGGTGTCGCAGGTATTGTGTTAATATTAAAATTATTGTTGAAAATGCTGCAGTGTAGTTTGTTCCGCCGCTTCTTGTACACACGCGCTTTGGTAGCGGTAGTAGTTGTAATTAGATTTAAGTTATGTGACGTCAATAAGTGATACCTTGTGTCCAATTTTGAAAATAAACCTATTCTATTCTATTAAGTATTAAAGGTATTGAAGAATTTAAAAAAAAGTCCCTCGCGGTTCCCGGCATCAATAGAAAAAAGAATAGGACTTAGATTACGTCTCTTTCCCGTGGATGTCGTAAAAGGCGATTAAGGGATAGTAGGCTTATAGACTTGGGTTTCGTCTTGTAGGCGACGGGCTAGTGACCTACCACTTTATATGAATCTCAATTCTATCAGTATTTAAGCTAATCAACTGATCGTGGCCTATCAATATTTTTAAGAATGTCGGGTCTGTCTATCCTGCAAGTGATATAGTCGTGATTATGTTACAGTTAAAACTAGTTTTTAGATAGAACGCGTTTTCCCTAGTTAGAACTAGTTTTTACTAAATGCCTTTGTTAAAACTATAATTAACTAATGCTCAAAATTAAATATCAGTTAAAACAAGTTCTTACTAGACAACATGCGTTTTTCCGAAGAGAACCAGTTAAAACTGTTCCGACCAAGGTCAAAAAGGTGTCTCTGCAAGAAAAATGGTTACCTTTATAACACAAAGTGCCACGATAGTTTGACTTGGTATAACAAGAAGATCCTCATCCTTTTTATAAATTTAAGATTGTTTAATTTTTATATTGTATGACAGAGTTGAGAGGAATGAATGTCTTTAACCACTCAGTGTGCGCCCGCACACTGAGTGGTTTAAGATTGAGAAAGGTTTATCCTGACACAAGCACTCGAATCCTCATATAAGGATTTCAGTGCTCGTATTAAGAGACTGCTCCCCCATGCATAGAAAGTGCTGACCACAATTCATTCCTCTTCGGAAAAACGCATGTTGTCTAGGTAAGAACTTGTTTTAACTGATATTTAATTTTGAGCATTAGTTAATTCTAGTTTTAACAAAGGCATTTAGTAAAAACTAGTTCTAACTAGGGAAAACGCGTTCTATCTAAAAACTAGTTTTAACTGTATTCGAATGTTCAAAGCGGACGATGAACTCTGTGGCGCGGCGGTAGTGCGCTTGTCTGTGAGACTGGAGGTCCCGAGTTCGAATCCCCCGGCCGGGGCATTATGAGAAACGACGTTTCTCTGATTGGTCTGGGTCTTGGATGTTTATATATACAAGTATTTATATATAGAGATAATAACTCAACGATACTTTGTTGAGTTAATATCTATAGATTTAATATATATAAGGATATAATATATATATAGATTTTTACCTTATGTTTTGTCATTCTCAGGCCAAAGCGAGCGAAGTCCTGAAGGCTTTAGCGGAGGCGGCCGACGACAGGGACCTGGAGAACAGACTAGTTTTGTTGCTCGGATATGACTGCTTCGAGTTTGTCAAGACTCTAAATAAATACAGACATATGAGTGAGTACATTGTTCAGTTCTTTTATAATCATTTGATTTCATTGTTAAGTTCTTTTATAATCATTTATGTACATTGTTCAGTTCTTTTATAATCATTTGAGTACATTGTTCAGTTCTTTTATAATCATTTATGTACATTGTTCAGTTCTTTTATAATCATTTATGTACATTGTTCAGTTCTTTTATAATCATTTGAGTACATTGTTCAGTTCTTTTATAATCATTTGAGTACATTGTTCAGTTCTTTTATAATCATTTTTGTACATTGTTCAGTTCTTTTATTATAATTTGAGTACATTGTTCAGTTCTTTTATAATCGTGTGAGGCCTTCAGTCTTTACAAAACAGTTGGCTCTCTATACACCGCAAGGGATAGAGACGTGATTATATGTACGTATGCCTATCCCTAAGTCGCATTTTACGACATACACGGCAAAGAGACGGGAATGGTCCTATCCTTATTGGGAACATACATGTACATTTATGTTGTGCCGTGTGGTTCCCGGCATTATATATATTGTTGTACTACTATCACTAGATAGTATAAAACAAATTCGCTATTTTATTCTGTTTGTCTGTATGCTTAAATCTTTAAAATTACGCAACGGATTTTGATGCGGTTTTTTGTAACAGGTAGAGTGATTCAAGAGGAAGGTTTTTATGTATAATTTTTTTCCGAATTTTGCACCCGTGCGAAGCCTAGTCAGGGTCGCTAGTATATAAATAAAAGTTAGTGTTAATAATATTTTTTGTTTTGTTTTATTTAAAGTTCTTTACTGCATACGACTGGCATCGGCTCAGTCTGACAACGAGCGCGCCGCCATACGCGAGGAGATGTCGCGGCAGCCGCATCTGCAGAAGATACTGGCGCAGCTGGACACGGGCAAGGGGGACGATGAGGTGAGTGTACATACTTGTGAGATTGTCATAATTAGTTGTATGTACGTACATTCATGTTTTTTAACCGATTCATTGCGGATGACGCCAATGAGCGTCATTGATTTCTTTTAATCAATGACGCTCATTGGCGTCATCCGCAATGAATCGGTTAATGTAATGTGCCGTGTGGTTCCCGGCACCAATACAAAAAAGAATAGGACCAACTTACTTGTGAGATTGTCATAATGTGCCGTGTGGTTCCCGTGCACCAATACGAAAAAGAATAGGACCAACTTACTTGTGAGATTGTCATAATGTGCCGTGTGGTTCCCGGCACCAATACAAAAAAGAATAGGACCAACTTACTTGTGAGATTGTCATAATGTGCCGTGTGGTTCCCGTGCACCAATACGAAAAAGAATAGGACCAACTTACTTGTGAGATTGTCATAATGTGCCGTGTGGTTCCCGGCACCAATACAAAAAAGAATAGGACCAACTTACTTGTGAGATTGTCATAATGTGCCGTGTGGTTCCCGTGCACCAATACGAAAAAGAATAGGACCAACTTACTTGTGAGATTGTCATAATGTGCCGTGTGGTTCCCGGCACCAATACAAAAAAGAATAGGACCAACTTACTTGTGAGATTGTCATAATGTGCCGTGTGGTTCCCGGCACCAATACAAAAGATACTGGCGCAGCTGGACACGGGCAAGGGGGACGATGAGGTGAGTGTACTTACTTGTGAGATTGTCATAATGTGCCGTGTGGTTCCCGGCACCAATACAAAAGATACTGGCGCAGCTGGACACGGGCAAGGGGGACGATGAGGTGAGTGTACTTACTTGTGAGATTGTCATAATGTCCCGTGTGGTTCGTGTACTTGTGAGATTGATACACATAATGTGCCGTGTGGTTCCCGTGTACCAATACGAAAAAGAATGAGACCACTCGCAACTCTTTCCCATTGATCTCGTCGCGGCAGACAGTTTCGGGTTATATTACGGAGTGAGTGAGGAGAGAGTTTAAATAAAATAAAAAAAAACATACCTAGAATCACGTCTACATCCCTTGCTGGTAAGACAGAGCCAAAAGTTCTCGAAAACACCAATAGGCCACGTTCAGCAGTGTGTCTTAATGATAGAATCGAGATTTACATACAACGTGTCACAGGTTGCTAGCCCGTGGTCTAAAAGAAGAATCCCAAGTTTATAAGCCTATCCCTTAGTCGGCTCTTACGACACCCATGGGAAAGAGATGGAGTGGTCCTATTCTTTTTTTTATTTGTGACGGGAACCACACGGCACAAAAATAAAAATTATAAACTTGTTTAGGAAACCTTTTTATTAACTTTCCACAATAAAATCAAGAGACGTAGAATACACGTGCCGTGTGGTTCCCGGCACCAATACAAAAAAGAATAGGGCCACTCGCATCTCTTTCCCATGGATGTCGTAAAAGGCGACTAAGGGATAGGCTTACAAATTTGGGATTCTTTTTAAGGTGATGGGCTAGCAACCTGTCGCCATTTGAATCTCAATTCCATCATCGAGCCAAATACGGCCGAAAGTGACCTATCAGTATTTACCAAGACTGTTAGCTCTGTCTACACCGCAAGGGATATAGACGTGACTATATGTATGTATGTAGATTTATGAAAATGGTCTTAAACAGTTTAAAACTATTAAGATTTGAGACAATCTTAACTTTTTTGAAGCATTCTCTAAATAGCTTTAAAAAAATTGTAAGACTGCTTCATCAACGCTTCTGTAACGAGTGTAAGTTCTTTGATTATTTCATCAATTTGTTAAGCATGGTCTAGCAACCTGTCACTATTTGAATTTTCTATTCCATCATCAAGCCAAACACAGCCGAACGTGGCCTTTATGTCTTTTTGGCTCTGTCTACCCCGCAAGGTATACAATACATACATACTTAAAAATCACGCCTCTTTCCCGGAGGGGTAGGCAGAGACTACCTCTTTCCACTTGCCACGATCTCTGCACACTTCCTTCGCTTCATCCACATTCATAACTATAGGTATACAATCATGACTAAATTTACGTATCACTACATATTATAAAACAAAGTCGCTATTTTAGTCTGTTTGTCTGTATGCTTAAATCTTTAAAATTACGCAACGGATTTTGATGCGGTTTTTTGTAACAGGTAGAGTGATTCAAGAGGAAGGTTTTTATGTATAATAACATTTATAATTTTGCACCCGTGCGAAGCCGGGGCGGGTCGCTAGTGGATGATAATTGAAACACCACAACATCTGTCAACAGACCTCCCAACAATCGGAAATACCCCGCAAGCGGCACAAAGCGGAAGCGGACACGAGTGGGGGCAGCGCGGTGGGGGGCGCTCGCCGCGTGCTGCCGCTGGAGGAGCTGGTGTTCGCGGCCGGCGCGCACTTCATGGCCAACAAGCGGTGCCAGCTGCCGCCTGGCTCCTTCAGGAAGCAGAGGAAGGGTGAGGATGTGGGCTTCTTGTATATATATATATATATATAGATATATAGTGTCGTGTGGTTCCCGGCACCAATAAAAAAAAGAATAGGACCACTCCATCTCGTTCCCATGGATGTCGTAAAAGGCGATTAATTGATAGGCTTAAAAACTTGGGATTCTTCTTTTAGGCGATGGGCTAGCAACCCGTCACTATTTGAATCTCAATTCTGTCATTAAGCCCAACAGCTGAACGTGGTCTATCAGTCTTTTCAAGACTGTTGGCTCTGTCTACCCCGTAAGTGATAAAGACGTGATCATATGTACATATGTATGTAAATATTATAGTACCCGGTTGACCGAGCTTTGCTCGGTCTACCAGAGATGGCGCTGATATAGTTTCTTAAAACGCGGTTTTTAAAATGTTTATATATCTTGGGAACCGAGCTTTTCTCGAACCTAGTGCCTTGATAAATCGATTCCTTGAGCCGAAAAGCCCCTAATCTGTAACTTTCATGTAAATCGTTGGAGCCGTTTCCGAGATCCTGATTATATATATATATACAAGAATTGCTCGTTTAAATATATTAGATATTTATTCAATACATCTGCCGTGTACGCTACACATGCCGTGTGGTTCCCGGCACCAATAGAAAAAGAATAGGACCACTCCATCTCGCTCCCATGGATATCGTAAAAGGCGACTGAGGGGAAGGCTTATAAACTTGGGATTCTTCTTTTAGGCGATGGGCTAGCAACCTGCCACTATTTGAATCTCAATTCTATCATAAAGCCAAATATAGTACGTAGCCTGTCAGTCTTTTCGAGACTGTTGGCTCTGTCTACTCCGGAAGGGATATAGACGTGATTATATGTATGTGTATCTACTAATATTATAAAGCTGAAGAGTTTGTTTGAACGCGCTTATCTCAGGAACTACTGGTTTGAATTGAAAACTTCTTTTTGCGTTGAATAGAACATTTATCGAGGAAGGCTTTAGGCTATATAACATCACGCTGCAATTCTAAGGAGCAAAGAAATAATGGAATATGTGAAAAAAAACGGTGAAAATCATTCATCCTTGAGGGTTTCAATGATGGCCAAAATAACTTTTCCACGCGGACAAAGTTGCGGATATAGGATATAGGCGTGAATTGTATGTATGTATTATTTTGACCAAAAATTCGAAAGGTCGTGATTTAAGACGCCATTTTTGTTTCCTATCTTTATTGGAACGGGTTATTTGATATTTTATGTTGAGTGATAGATAAATTTTTTTTTTTTTTGGACAGGCTACGAAGAGGTTCACGTGCCGGCTTTGAAGCCAAAACCTTTCGACGAAGGCGAGACCCTCGTGGCGATAGACAAGCTGCCTAAATACGTTCAGCCTGCCTTCGAGGGGTTCAAGACTTTAAATAGGATTCAGGTCAGTGGAATTAATCTTTCTTTCTATCTTGGGAGGTGTGCCGTGTGGTTACCGGCACTTTTGGGTAGGACTCTTATATCTTTCCCGTGGATGTCGTTAAAGGCGAGTAAGGGAATGGCTAATTGACTAGAGATTCTTCATGTAGACGATTGGCTAGCAACCTGTCACTATTTGAATCACAATTCTGTCATTAAGCTATCAGTATTTTCAACATGTTGTGTGTTTACCGCAAGGGATGAAGACGTGGTGTACGTTATGTATGTATTTTTATGGTTCCATACCCTAACAGCTTAAAAACTGGAATTGATGGTTAATACTTTTTAAATTGTAGCTTTTAAGGCTCAATAATAATAAAAAATAAAAAAAACTGAAAAAAGAGAGACGTTAACTTTTTTTTTATAAAGTTTAAAAATGGAAATGCATTTTATGAAAATGAAGTAAAATGCACCCCACGCCTTTTACTCCGATTTAAATTGTTTTGTTTATAAATTTAATTTTGTTATAATTTTAATCGGAGGTAATTGACTACAACTGAGTTCGACTTGCAACTACTGTTTTATAATTCCTTTGTCATTAATTTTTATTTTCTATTTTTTCAGTTCGATTAGCAATAAAAGCGTAGTTTTTTTAGTTTTTTTTTTTAAACTATGTATTATTTTTCAGTTTTTATTTCTCTAAAAACATTCTATTCCATACAGAGTCGCATATCGAAAGCCGCCTTGGAATCGGACGAGAACCTGTTAGTTTGCGCCCCAACCGGCGCCGGCAAAACCAACGTCGCCCTCCTGTGCATACTGCGCGAGGTCGGCAGACACGTGAACGACGACGGCACTGTCAACGTGCACGACTTCAAGATGATATACGTGGCGCCGATGCGTTCTCTCGTACAGGAGATGGTGAGTTTTGTTGTCAATTTAATATAATTATAGTAATAATTATGTTATTTATGACAATGTGTAATTATGTCATTTATTAAATGTATGATTATGTCATTTAAATGTGTAATTATGTCATTTAAATGTATGATTATGTCATTTAAATGTATAATTATGTCATTTAAATGTATGATTGTGACATTTAAATGTATAATTATGCAATTTAAACCTCTCTCGTTCCCTCGTTCCCATGGATGTCGTAAAAGGCGACTAAAGGATAGGCTTATTAATTTGAGACCCTTTTAAGAGATAGGCTAGCAACCACTAGATGTATCTCGATTCCTTTATTTCGCTATACATCTGACCGTGGCCATACAGTCTTTTCGATTCTGTCTGTGATTGTATTTATATATGTATGTATGTATATACATGGCCGAGTAAGGATATGAACCTGTACCATTCGCATTTTAACCAGTCAGAGTCACCAATTCGACCACCAACGTTCCAACACACTCTTAAAATATAATTTTGTCCAGGTGGGCAACTTCAGCAAGCGGCTGGCTCCGTACAACATGAAGGTGTCAGAGCTGACCGGCGACCACCAGCTGACGAGGGAGCAGATCGAGGCCACCCAGCTGATCGTGTGCACCCCGGAGAAGTGGGACATCATCACCAGGAAGGGTGAGTGGGGGACTGGAGGTGGACCAGCGGAATCATCACTAGAAAGAGGCCATCGGAGATTGGTTTCAGACTCACTAAAACTTACATACATACATACATAAAATCACGCCTCTTTCCCGGAGGGGTAGGCAGAGACTACCACTCTCCACTTGCCACGATCTCTGCATGCTTCCTTCGCTTCAGCCACATTCAACTCTCTTCATGCAAGCTCGGCGGTTTGGGGTACTTTTGACCTGACCCTTGACCAGCAGAATCATCACTAGAAAGAGGGAGATCGGTTTCAGACCCTCTAAAACTTTCAAAGGATATTGTTTTTTTTTTGTCAATTCATCATAAAGACGGCTGAACGTGCTCAAGTCTTCAAGGCTGTTGGCTCTGTCTAACCCGCATGAGATACAGACGTGACTATATGTATGAAAGTATATTTTTCACTACAGGCCCCCCCGTGTCCGGTCCGCGTTTGTTTGAACGCGCTAATCCCAGGAACTATTGGTTCTTGAAAAATTCTTTTAGTGTTGAATATACCATTTATCGAAGAAGGCTTTAGGCTATATATAACATCGCGCTGCAACCATAATGGGCATAAAATAATGGAAAATGTCAAAAAAAAAAACGTTTAAAATTATTCATCCTTGAGGGCTTCAATGATGCCCTTACAAACTTTCGCATTTTTAAAATTAGTAGAATGTTTGTCTGTAGTTTGCTCGAGTCACCTTGCCGTATTGAACTTGAATGCCTGCACTTTACCGTCTCTGTGGCGCAGCGGTAGTGCGCTTGTCTGTGTCACCGGAGGTCCCGGGTTCGAATCCCGGCCAGGGCGTGATGAGAAACGAACTTTCTCTGATTGGCCTGGGTCTTAGATATTTATTTGACTTTTAATTCAACTGCATAAATTTAACTGTTAAGTGTACTCATCTAAAGGACATTTAAAAACGTTAAAAGAAAAATATCGGTTCATATTTCAGAAAGTACGAAAAAAATAAAAGTATTAAAATCCACGATCCTAAATACGTAATATCACCCCGGTCGGCGGAAAAGCGACGCGTAAGATTCAGAGGGCAAGGACACAATTCATTCAGCTGAGCGATCTCGACAACTCTGTACTTTACTTGATCTTGATACTAGAAAAATATATATTTTTTTTTCAGAAATTTATTTACATGTTTAGTTTTAATTTCTTTTTGTAGTATTGGTCTTTAATAAAGCGTGTGACGTAGTTTTAAGGGTTTTTAAAATATGAAAATGGTGACGTTTAATTTAAATAAAAATAGGCTCAAACAGCTCAGAAGTATGGGTATAGTCTATGTTTAAAAGGATGCAGTTGTTTTAAATGTCACCCTGTATAAGTATTTATTATAAAATATAGTATGGTTGAGTTAGTATCTCGTAACACAAGTCTCGAACTTACTTCGAGGCTAACTCAATCTGTGTAATTAGTCCCGTATATATCTATATCTATCTATCTATATCTATATGACTTTATTTTTTCATGTTGCAGGCGGCGAGCGTTCCTTCACGAACCTGGTCCGGCTGATCATCATTGACGAGATCCACCTTCTCCACGACGAGCGCGGCCCCGTGCTCGAGGCGCTGGTGGCGCGCACTCTGCGCACCAGGGAGCAGACGCAGGAGGAGGTGAGTGGGCTTCCCCACCAGCTGCATCTGCTCGACTAGCTGCCCAGCTGCAGCGTACCCACTAGCTGCGGCTTCCTCACCAGCTGCAGCGTCCTCACCAGCTGCAGCTTCCCCTCTAGCTGCTGCTTCCTTACCAATTGCAGCTTCCCCACCAGCTGCAATTTCCTCACGATCTGCAGCTTCCCCACCATCTGCAGCTTCCCCACCATCTGCAGCTTCCCCACCACCTGCAGCTTCCCCTCCAGCTGCAGCCTCTCCACCAGCTGCAGCCTCCCCACCAGCTGCAGCCTCCCCACCAGCTGCAGCGTCCCCACCAGCTGTAGCGTCCCCTACCGGCTGCGGCTTCCCCACCAGCTGCAGCGTCCCCACCAGCTGCGCCTTCCCCACCAGCAGCCCAGCTGTAGCCTCCCCACCAGCTGCAGCTTCCCCACCAGTTGCAGCTTCCCCACCAGTTACAGCTTCCCCACCAGCAGCCCAGCTGTAGCCTCCCCACGAGCGAGGCTTTGAGCTTTGTTGGCCAATAAGTCATTTTAAGTTCCGTTTTCGTTAGTGCAGTGAGGTTCCCGGCACCGATATTAAAAAAGAATAGGAGCACTCCATCTCTTTCCCGTGGATGTCGTAAAAGAGTTGTGACAGAGTACATACATACATATCATCACGTCTTTCTCCCTAAAGGTTTAGACAGAGCCACACGTTCTTGAAAAGACTGATAGGCCTCATTCAGCTGTTTGGCTACATGATAGAATTGAGATTCGAATAGTGACAGGTTAATAGCCCGTCGTCTAAAAGAAAAATCTCAAGTTTGTAAGGGTATCGCTTAATCGCCTTTTGCGACATCCATGAGAAATCGATGGAGTGGTTCTATTCTCTTTTACTATCGGTGCCTGGTAACCACACGGCACATATACATACAGGTCTACCACTTTTATAAGTTACATCGGCATTGTTCGACGGCGCAGAATAGTGCAACCGACCGCCGAATCTGGCCGAATGAAAACATTAGTGAAATAACGAACTTATTGCTACTACATAGGATTTTAAATCCCAAAACAACAGGAGTCGTGTATCTCGCTCATTACCGAATATCGCGACGCCAATGCGAACTCCAGACATGGCGCGTACGCAATCAGCCAATAGCGAACGGTTCTGATCCCGCGTTCAAATGGCGCACTATGATTGGCGCAGATATTTTCGCGCCGTGACAAAAATTGATTTCTGCGCAGGTGCAACTTATTAAAGTGGGTAGTACTGTACCTACATACATACGTATAATAAATCTTTTTCTGTTCAACATTGCAGGTGCGTCTTGTTGGTCTGTCCGCCACTTTACCCAACTACACAGATGTGGCGGCGTTCTTGCGCGTGAAACCCGAACACGGGCTGTTTTATTTCGACAACTCGTTCAGGTATGTTTAGTTTTGTTGAGTCGATATATATACATACATAGAATAGAATAGTTTATTTATTATTTGGTATTTAGAGCGCCGTGTGGTTCCCGGCACCAATAGAAAAAAGAATAGGACCACTCCCATCTCTTTCCCATGGATGTCGTAAAAGGCGACTAAGGGATAGGCTTACAAACTTGGGATTCTTTTTTAGGCGACGGGCTAGCAACCTGTCACTATTTGAATCTCAATTCTATCATTAAGCCAAATAGCTGAACGTGGCCATTCAGTCCTTTCAAGACTGTTGGCTCTTGTCTACCCCGCAAGGGATATAGACTCATTATATATATGTATAGAAAGGTCGGAGTGGGAAGGCCTAGGCGAACGTATCTTGATCGAATTAAGGACGTCCTGGCAAAGGGTCAGGTCAAGAGTACCCAAAACCGCCGAGCTTGTATACATATATATATATATATGTATACAAGCTCGGCGGTTTTGGGTATATATATATATATATATATATATATATATATATATATATATGTATGTGTGTATATATATATATATATATATATATATATATATACACACATACATATATATATATACTCGAACTTTATGGTTTGCTAATTGTAATTATTCTTATACTTGAGAAATCACACAGAATTAGCAAACCACAAAGTTCGAGTTTAAATGTCATATTAAAACAGTTTGTTTGACAATGTGTGCTGTGTGGTTCTCATAAAGTTCGAGATGTGAAGGTATATATATATATATATACATACATACATATAGTTATTAACTATATTGCGTTCCTCAGACCCGTGGCCCTGGAACAGCAGTACATAGGAGTGACCGAGAAGAAGGCGCTGAAACGGTTCCAAGTGATGAATGACATTGTTTACGAGAAGGCCATGGAGCACGCCGGGAGGAACCAGGTATGTTACATACATACAGACATACATAAAATCACGCCTCTTTCCCGGAGGGGTAGGCAGAGACTACCTCTTTCCACTTGCCACGATCTCTGCACACTTCCTTCGCTTCATCCACATTCGTAACTCTCTTCGTGCTAGCTCGGCGGTTTCGGGTACTTTTGACCTGACCCTTTACCAGGACGTCCTTAATTTGATCAAGATACGTTCGTCAACAATATATAAGATAAATTCAGATAACAACCAGGTAAATTACACATATACATTTCCATGCAATAAAGAATTTAACAAACAAACAAACGTTACAGTTATCATAATCACACAAAATCACGCCTTTTTCCCGGAGGGGTAGGTAGAGACTACGTCTTTCCACTTGCCACGATCCCTGCATATTTCATTCGCTTGGTTCACATTCATAACACTCTTGTTTTTGATGCGCAATCAATTATTATATACAAGCTGTGCCCGCGACTTCGTCCGCGTGGAATAGTTATTTTGGGCATCATTGAAGCCCTCAAGGATGAATAATTTTCCCAGTTTTTTTCACATTTTCCATTATTTCTTCGCTCCTTAAAGTTACAGCGTGATGTTATGCCTTCCGCGATAAATGGTCTATTCAAAGCAAAAAAGAAATTTTTCATTTCGAACCAGTAGTTCCTGAGATGAGCGCGTTCAAACAAACAAACAAACTCTTCAGCTTTATAATATTAGTATAGATTTAAAAAATATATATAGTGTGTGTTATTTATTATTTCTATTTTCAGATCCTAGTGTTCGTTCACTCGCGAAAAGAGACCGGTAAGACAGCGCGTGCGATTCGTGACATGTGCTTGGAAAAAGATACGCTCGGACAGTTCCTGAGGTGAGTAATTTTTTTTTTAATTTTACAAATGAGAATTTTTCCGAGTGACATTAAAAAAAAAATGTAGTAGTAACCATTTTTCTCGCTAGATGGTGTTAAGTCATTTTTTTATTCTTTTCTTTTTATATACTATGAAAAGTTTTGAAAGTGAAATTTAAGAAAAAATAGTAATGGTAACCATTTTTCTCGCTAGATGGCGTTGGGTCAAGTGAAGTGTCATTTCAAGTGTCAGTTAAATGACATTGTACTTATTTTCGACAACATGATTAAAACGTAATAGTATTGTGTTTTGTAAGATAATTTGCACAACAAAAAAAATATATGAACATGTACACGAAAAATATGTTAGTCATTAAGTGAAAATAAGCTAGTTGACTGTTTTTTTTAAGTTGGTCCTAAAAAGGTAATACATATTTGTTATTTTCGCCAAAAAATATATAATATTGTTTTAAAATACCGTATACTTTCAAAAATTAATATAAAATCATATTTTTCATAAACGCTGTCCGCCATGTTAGTCTATTTATAGTCTGTGCTCTGACGTCATAGTATTAATATAAAATAATTTGACTTAACATGACACAATTTCTTTAGTTTACATTTAGAGTGACGTCACATCATGGACGACGGCGTTAAAAATTAAGAATTAACAAAAAAAAAACCTTTTTAAAATGGTGTTCCTACATTAATCTCGCACTTTTAATTATTTAAATTGATTTATTTATAAGACTATCCCTTAGTCGCGTCTTACGACATCCATGGGAAATGTGATGGAGTGATCCTGTTCTTTTTTTTTTTATATTGATGACCGGTAACCACACGGCACATCAGCTCGATCGATCATCAGGCTGTAATTTTAATGATACATACATACAAACATAAAATCACGCCTCTTTCCCGAAGGGGTAGACAGAGACCACCTCTTTCCACTTGCCACGATCTCTGCACACTTCCTTCGCTTCATCCACATTCATAACTCTCTTCATGCAAGCTCGGCGGTTTCGATTTTAATGATGCGACTTTTTATTCCATCTATTGTGGATTGGCAATATTTTCAATTAAACTCGTAGATTTTTTGTTAACCAATGTTTTATTTATTCACTTGTTGCATTACACTTTACAAAAAAAAAAAACAGAGAGCAGAGACAAGGAAGGTAGCGCACCTAGTGGCGGAAAAAGGAAATATGTACGTTTACAAAGACAGTTGGTAACGAAATGTTTATAGATACACCTATGAACCACTTTATAAATTTATAATCATTCAACACCATCACCAGGGAAGGCTCGGCGAGCATGGAAGTGCTGAGAACTGAAGCTGAACAGGTGAAGAACCCGGAACTTCGCGAGTTGCTGCCGTACGGTTTCGCCATTCACCACGCCGGGATGAGCCGAGTCGACAGGACCCTGGTCGAGGACTTGTTTGCTGATAGGCATATTCAGGTGAGTAGTTAGTTTCATGGGACTGTCTTCATTCTAGAGTCTAATATAGGGTTAAATGTGTGTGTGTGTGTGTGTGTGATAGAATAAGAAATAAAAGTCATTGATAAATTGGTGGACTTCTTTTGTTATTTGGAACAAAAATAAATATTACAAATTACAAAGACCTGACCCTTTACCGGGAATTTTTATTATGTATATAAAAGCGAAAAACACTCACTTAAGCATTACGAAATCTCGAAATCTAATGAGCCAATAAAGATGAAATTTGGCAGGAAGGTAGATTTTAACTAGGTGGGATCCACTAAGAAAGGATTTTTGGAAATTCTGTTCCTAAGGGGGTGAAATAGGGGTTGCAAGTTTGTATTGTAAACTTCGTCATTTTTAGTGTGGGTTACGCGGACGAAGTCACGGGCGACAGCTAGTTATGTATATATGTGATTTTATTATGTACTAGAGGCCGCCCGCGACTTCGTCCGCATGGAAACCCTATCAATCCCGCGGGAACTCTGGGATAAAAAGTAGCCTATATGTTATTCTGGGTCTTCAGCTACCTACATACCAAATTTCATGGTAATCGGTTCAGTAGTTTTTGCGTGAAAGAGTAACAAACATCCATACAAACTTTCGCCTTTATAATAGTAGTAGGATGTGTATGTATGTATGTACGTATAAATGGTCGTGCCCGCCCAGGTGCTGGTATCCACGGCGACGCTGGCGTGGGGCGTGAACCTGCCGGCGCACACGGTGATCGTGAAGGGCACGCAGGTGTACTCGCCGGAGCGGGGCCGCTGGGCCGAGCTGGGCGCGCTCGACGTGCTGCAGATGCTGGGCAGGGCCGGCCGGCCGCAGTACGACGACAAGGGGGAAGGTGACGAATTATTATGATTCGAAATTCGAATTATAATTTTAAATTACAATGCAAATTACAATTTTAAATTAAAATTTTAAATTGCAATTTTAAATTACAATTTTAAATTACAATTTTAAATTGCAATTTTAAATTACAATTTTAAATTACAATTTTAAATTACAATTCAAATTACAATACAAATTCCTATTCAAATATCTATTCAAGTTTCAATTCAAATTACAAGTCAAATTAAAATTCAAATTACAATTCCAATTCAATATTACTAATCAACTGTCAATCGTAGAAAAGAAAAATTTACGCGATCAGCCAATAGCAGCGGAGATTCTGAATCGCGCAAACAAAGATTCAAATTGCACTGGTCTTAGATTAAAATGACGTCTATATCTATTCCTCGCGGGGTAGTCAGACCCGAAAGTCGTAAAAACACTGAAAGGTGTACGGCTTAATGATGGAATTGAGATTCAAATAGCGATATAAGAAATTAATTAAAATTTATTTATATGGCAAAACAACGTTTGTCGGGACAGCTAGTTTAATACGTGTAAAATATTAAATTCAAAATAAATTAATTTTTAATTAAATATTTACTGGTGCCGTGTGGTTCCCGGCACCAGTACAAAAAAGAATAGGACCACCATGTCGTAAAAGGCGACTAAGGGATAGACTTACAAACTTGGGATTCTTTTTTAGGCGATGGGCTAGCAACCCGTCCCTATTTGAATCTCAATTCTATAATTTAGCCAAACAGCTGAGCGTGGCCTATCAGTCTTTTCAAGACTGTTGGCTCTGTCCACCCCACAAGGGATATAGACGTGACCATATGTATTATGTATGTATGTAAAATATTAAAAATGGGCTAAATTTCCCTCCCACACAGGCATCCTGATAACGAACCACTCGGAGCTGCAGTACTACCTGTCGCTGCTGAACCAGCAGCTGCCCATAGAGTCGCAGCTGATCTCCACGCTGCCGGACATGCTCAACGCGGAGGTGGTGCTCGGCTCTGTGCAGAGCGTGCGCGACGCCGTCACGTGGCTCGGTGAGTGTATATATATCGAGCTGCAGTACTACCTGTCCCTGCTGAACCGGCAGCTGCCCATAGAGTCGCAGCTGATCTCCACGCTGCCGGACATGCTCAACGCGGAGGTGGTGCTCGGCTCTGTGCAGAGCGTGCGCGACGCCGTCACGTGGCTCGGTGAGTGTATATATATCGAGCTGCAGTACTACCTGTCCCTGAACCGGCAGCTGCCCATAGAGTCGCAGCTGATCTCCACGCTGCCGGACATGCTCAACGCGGAGGTGGTGCTCGGCTCTGTGCAGAGCGTGCGCGACGCCGTCACGTGGCTCGGTGAGTGTATATATATCGAGCTGCAGTACTACCTGTCCCTGCTGAACCGGCAGCTGCCCATAGAGTCGCAGCTGATCTCCACGCTGCCGGACATGCTCAACGCGGAGGTGGTGCTCGGCTCTGTGCAGAGCGTGCGCGACGCCGTCACGTGGCTCGGTGAGTGTATATATATCGAGCTGCAGTACTACCTGTCCCTGCTGAACCGGCAGCTGCCCATAGAGTCGCAGCTGATCTCCACGCTGCCGGACATGCTCAACGCGGAGGTGGTGCTCGGCTCTGTGCAGAGCGTGCGCGACGCCGTCACGTGGCTCGGTGAGTGTATATATATCGAGCTGCAGTACTACCTGTCCCTGAACCGGCAGCTGCCCATAGAGTCGCAGCTGATCTCCACGCTGCCGGACATGCTCAACGCGGAGGTGGTGCTCGGCTCTGTGCAGAGCGTGCGCGACGCCGTCACGTGGCTCGGTGAGTGTATATATATCGAGCTGCAGTACTACCTGTCCCTGAACCGGCAGCTGCCCATAGAGTCGCAGCTGATCTCCACGCTGCCGGACATGCTCAACGCGGAGGTGGTGCTCGGCTCTGTGCAGAGCGTGCGCGACGCCGTCACGTGGCTCGGTGAGTGTATATATATCGAGCTGCAGTACTGACTGTCCCTGCTGAACCGGCAGCTGCCCATAGAGTCGCAGCTGATCTCCACGCTGCCGGACATGCTCAACGCGGAGGTGGTGCTCGGCTCTGTGCAGAGCGTGCGCGACGCCGTCACGTGGCTCGGTGAGTGTATATATATCGAGCTGCAGTACTGCCTGTCCCTGCTGAACCGGCAGCTGCCCATAGAGTCGCAGCTGATCTCCACGCTGCCGGACATGCTCAACGCGGAGGTGGTGCTCGGCTCTGTGCAGAGCGTGCGCGACGCCGTCACGTGGCTCGGTGAGTGTATATATATCGAGCTGCAGTACTGACTGTCCCTGCTGAACCGGCAGCTGCCCATAGAGTCGCAGCTGATCTCCACGCTGCCGGACATGCTCAACGCGGAGGTGGTGCTCGGCTCTGTGCAGAGCGTGCGCGACGCCGTCACGTGGCTCGGTGAGTGACAGCGTTGCTCAGGTCATCGAATCGGCGGACGGCCTCTGTGGCGCAGCGGTAGTGCGCTTGTCTGTGTGACCGGAGGTCCCGGGTTCGAATCCTGGTCAGGGCATGATGAGAAACGAACTTTCTCTGATTGGCCTGGGTCTTGGATGTATGTATATCGATATACATACATATAATCACGTCTATATCCCTTGCGGGGTAGACAGAGCCAACAGTCTTGTAAAGACTAACAGGCCACGTTTAGCTGTTTGGCTTTAAGATGGAATTGAGATTCAAATAGTGACAGGTTGCTAGCCCATCGCCTAAAAGAAGAATCCCAAATTTATAAGCCTACCCCTTAGTCGCCTTTTACGACATCCATGGGAAAGAGATGGAGTGGTCCTATTCTTTTTTCTATTGGTGCCGGGAACTACACGGCAAAGGATATATCGATATAAGTATTTATTATTAAATATAGTATCGTTGAGTTAGTATCTCGTAAGGCAAGTTGCGAACTTACTTTGAGGCTAACTCAATCTGTGTAATTTGTCCTAAATGGGATCTCTTCCAGCCAACTTGACAAGTATGTATGTATTGTTAGTGCCGTGTGGTTCCCGGAACCAATACAAAAAAGAATAGGACCACTCCATCTCTTTCCCATGGATGTCTTAAAACGCGACTAAGAGATAGGCTTACAAACTTGGGATTCTTTTTTAGGCGATGGGTTAGCAACCTGTCACTATTTGAATCTCAATTCTATCATTAAGCCAAACAGCTGAACGTGGCCATTTCAAGACTGTTGGCTCTGTCTTCCCCGCAAGGGATAAAGACGTGACCATATGTATGTTTATGTGTTTTTTTGCCCGCAGGCTACACGTACCTATACATCAGGATGCTTCGCCAACCGGCTTTGTACGGCGTCACGCCGGAGAAGTTGCAAGATGATCCGCTTTTGGAGTTGCACAGAGCTGATCTAGTACATACTGCTGCAAGTTTGCTGGACAAGTAAGTTGACCCACTTGTGAATGGGACGGTTTTAATAAGGGTGTTAGAAAAAAATTGGATGTGAAATGTGTAATCTAGTCGTTTTAATGTGACATGAATGGAAGATGACCTAGTGCAATACCTTGAGGAATCATTAGAGCGGTCTCTTAATGATTTCTTTTTTTCAATTTTGATCATAATTATTTTTACACTTTCTTTACTGATATTTTGACACTGATATATAAAAAGACTGTTCTAGTGGCTTGATAAACGAATTAAAAAAATTAAGAGGAATAACAAGAATATAAGAGGGCCGAATACACTGCCTTGAGGAACACCTCCAACAATATTTTTATATTTGATCAAATTATTGTGTGAGACATAGTATTTCTCTTAAATTGGTGTTGCGATTACCCAATTGGGGTCCCTATGTAATAACACATTTGAAAACAATTTTTTTTAAGTAATATTTTTCATGATCAACAAAGTCAAAGGCCTTTTCCAAATCTGAAGAGTTTCTGTCTAATTAATGTTTTAACACGCATAACGTTCTTAACCGTGTTCGCATAAGGCGCCGTGTGGTTCCCGGCATCAATATTTAAAAAGAATAGGACTACTCCATCTCGTTCCCGTGGATATGGTAAAAGGCGACTAAGGGAAAGGCTTATTAACTTGGGATTCTTCTCTTAGGCGATGGGCTAGCAACCTGCCACTATTTGAATGCCAATTCTATCATAAAGCCAAACAAGCTGAACGTGGCCTATCAGTCTTTTGAAGACTATTATCTCTGTCTACACCGAAAGACATATATAGACGTGATTATATATGTATGTTTGTATGATCTTAACTTCAAGACCGTAGGTTTAATTCGTAAAATCATTCCCGTTTTTTCCCCCCCAGAGCCGGCTTAATAAAATACGAACGCAAATCCGGTCACTTCCAACCGACGGAACTAGGCCGGATCGCATCACACTTCTACTGCACTTACGAGACAATGCAGTCTTACAACCAGCTGTTGAGGCCGACATTGGGCGAGATAGAATTGTTCCGCGTGTTCTCTCTCTCGGCTGAGTTCAAACACGTGACCGTGAGGGAGGAGGAGAAGCTGGAGTTGCACAAGCTGATGGAGAGGGTGAGTTTGGTTCACGTGATCTATACTAATATTATGAAGCTGAAGAGCTTGTTTGTTTGTTTGTTTGTTTGTTTGGACGCGCTTATCTCAGGAACTACTGGTTCGAATTGAAAAATTCTTTTTGTGTTGTATAGACCATTTATCGAGGAAGGTTTAAGGCTTTAGGCTATATAACATCACGCTGCACCTATTAGGAGCGAAGAAATAAATGTGCAAAAAAAAACGGGGGAAATTATTGATCCTGAGAGATGGAGTGGTCTTATATATATTTCTCACCACCAGTTGTCCACAATTATTTGTTTACTATCTACTAGACTTGTGTACTGTATATTTTGTCAACTGTATTTTGTATAAATTATTGTAGAAAAAATAAATAAATAAATATATTGGTCCTCTACTTTTTTGTATTGGTGCCGGGAACCACACGGCATTCCTACATTGTATTTAATATATATATATATATATTTCATCATCAGGTACCCATACCAATCAAAGAGAGCATAGAAGAGCCGTCTGCCAAAATCAACGTTCTGTTACAAGCGTACATTTCCCAGCTGAAGTTGGAGGGGTTCGCTTTGATGGCGGACATGGTGTATGTGACACAGAGCGCTGCACGGCTCCTCAGAGCCATCTTCGAGATTGTTCTGCACAGAGGTGAGTTTGAAATATGTGTACCAAATTTCAACTTAATCGGTCTAATGGATTCGGAGATAATTGACTGTAAGCGACGCGACGGACAGACATATATACGAGTGATCCCATAAGGGTAAGTAATCCGTTTTTGTGTTCAGGCGTACGGAACCCTAAGAAATATAGTTTTGACGCGACAACGTCTTGTAATTCGACTAGCTGTGCCCGCGTCTTCGTCCGCGTGGTATGGTTATTTTGGGCATCGTTGAAGCTTTCAATGATGAATAATTTTCCCCGTTTTTTTTCACATTTTCCATTATTTCTTTGCTTCTTATAGTTGCAGCGCGATGTTTTATAGCCTAAAGCTTTCCTCGATAAATGGTCTATTCAACGCTAAAAGAATTTCTCAATTTGAATTTGTAGTTCCTGAGATTAGCGCATTTAAACAAACAAACAAACTCTTCAGCTTAATAATATTAGTATAGATAGATTGTTCTAGAAAGTTCTCTCTCCTCAATGTCCTTCCAATTGTGTTAATTAATAGATTGTTCTAGAAACTACACTCTCTCTCTCTCTCTCCACAGGCTGGGCCCAACTGGTGGACAAGACGTTGGCGCTGTGCAAAATGGTGGACAGACGAATGTGGCAGTCGATGTCGCCGCTCAGGCAGTTCAGGAAGATGCCGGAGGAGGTATGTGTAGTTAGTTGTGTCTGACTCAGTCATGAGAGAGTAATCTCTGTATGTAATCTGCTGCAAATATATATATGTATATATATGTATTTATGTATATGTATGTTTACTGTAGTATATAGGTATATATATACCCAATGGTAGACTGTTAGATAATGCTATTAGCATTAAGTCTGCCTATTGTACTTTACAAATTGTAATTGTAACACTAAAGAATAAATAAATAAATATGTGGCGGTGGTCATTGTAAATCTACATACATACATACAGTCACGTCTATATCCCTTACGGGGTAGACAGGGCCAATAGTCCCGAAAAAACTGAATGGCCACGTTCAGCTGCTCGGCTTAATGATGGTATTGAGATCCAAATAGTGACAGGTTGCTAGCCCATCGCCTAAAACAAGGATCGCAATTTTATAAGCCTATCTCTTAGTCGCATTTTACGACATCCACGGGAAAGAGATGGAGTGGTCCTGTTCTTTTTTGTATTGGTGCCGGGAACCACACGGCATATTGTGAATCTATACTAATATTATAAATGCGAAAGTTTGTGAGTATGTCAGGATGTCAGTATGGATGTTTGTTACTCTTTCACGCAAAAACTACTGAACTGATTACGATGAAATTTTAACAATTATATCATTTCATCTTCCAGATTCACTTTTGTTTTCATTACCATAACTACATTACTGTTAAGATATATTCCACTTAAAAAAAAAAAAAAACAGTTTTTTGTAAAGACAAAATCGCACATCAATCGCAAAAGTTAAAAAGATAAATTCGGGGTAAGTGGAGTCTTAATGTTTTCTTGTAAAAACATAAATGTAAACGTTAACCATTTTTTTTTTTGAAGCAACTTAGTTAGCATTTTATTTGTTTATCATTTTATACAGGTAATAAAAAAACTCGAGAAGAAGAACTTCCCGTGGGAGAAATTATATGAACTCGGTCCGAACGAGATCGGAGAGCTGGTCAGAGCTCCGAAACTCGGCAAGATGATACACAAGCACATCAGGTATGTTACATACATACATACACACACATACAACCACGTTTTGGTCCCGGGAACCACACGGCACTTCTCAACTAAACTTCAAATGTCCTACCAATTGTATTAATAGATTTCTCTCTCCTCAATGTCCTACTAAGTGTACATACATACACACACATATAATCACGTCTATATCCCTTGCGGGGTAGACAGAACCAACAGTCATCAAAAGACTGAAAAACCATGCTCAGTCGCTTCTTGTGAAAACCTGGCTCACCCAATCCAGGATCCATGGTCAAAGGCACACCCCGGGCTCCTCTCCAGAGTGGTGAGGATGCGACCGGGGCTAAAGCCAAAAGTAAGAAGAATTAGTAGCAGTACTAGAATATAATAGATTTATTTTCAAAATTGGATACAAGGTATCACTTATTGACGTCACATCACTTATATCTAATTATAATTACTACCGCTTCCAAAGCGCATGTGTGGAAGAAGCGGAGGAACAAACAACACTGCAGCTTGTGCTATACATTTGTATTCTGTGCAATGAAGTTTAAATAAACTAAATAATTATATCAATACGAATCAATAAATAAAGTCAAATAAATAAAGTACCTACTAGGGTTGACACTATTCTACACTATCTGATGCAATAGCTAAATAACTTCTCTTTTTTTTTCTGCTTGCAGACAATTCCCCAAATTGGAACTGTCCACCCACATCCAGCCGATCACCAGGTCCACTCTTCGTGTGGAGCTCACCATCACTCCTGACTTCCAGTGGGATGAGAAGGTAAGTCTCTTTCTATAATATTGTTACATCTATATCCCTTGCGGTGTGGACGGAGCCTTGAAAAAAGGCCAATAGACTGAAAATAGGCCTATTCTAAAGTTATAAAAAGGGTATTGTTAAAAAAAAAAGAAAATAATTTTAGTAAAGCATTATGTACTAAATATAAATTTATAACGCAATCAAGACTTCAATTTACCTAACGTGAAATTTCTCTATTCCACGAGAAACTATTTCTTACAATATATGTTTCACTAATTTCTCGCACTAATATTTTTTCACTAATTTCTCACACTATATTTTCACTAATTTCTCACCCTACATTTTTCACTAATTTCTCAACATTTTTTCACTAATTTCTCACCAAACATTTTTCACTTATTTCTCACCCAACATTTTTCACTAATTTCTCACCCTACATTTTTCACTTATTTCTCACCCTACATTTTTCAGTAATTTCTCACTCAACATTTATCACTAATCTCTCTTACATTATATACTTTTCATTAACGTGCCACAGGTGCACGGCCAATCGGAAGCGTTCTGGATCCTGGTGGAAGACGTGGACAGCGAAGTCATACTCCATCATGAGTACTTCCTCCTCAAAGAGAAGTACAGCAAGGACGAACACCTTGTCAAACTGTTTGTGCCCGTTTTCGAGCCACTGCCGCCTCAGTGCTTCCTGAGATTAGTCTCTGACAGGTAACAATCATACATACATACATACATAAATATAATCATGTCTATGTCCCTTGCGGGGTAGACAGAGCCAACAGTCTTAAAATGACTGATAGGCCATGTTTAGGTGTTTGGCTTAATGATAGAATTGAGATTCAAATAGCGACAGGTTGCTAGCCCATCGCCTAAAAAAGAATCCCAAGTTTGTAAGTCTATCCCTTAGTCGCCTTTTACGACATCCATGGGAAAGTGATGGAGTGGTCCTATTCTTTTTTCATTGGTGCTGGGAACCACATGGCACAATTAAGAGAAATTAATCACTCGCAATGGCGGACTAATGCCATTTAAACTAATACTATGAGGAGAAAATATTTGTATATTTTCTTGTGACAAATAAACCAATAATTTCTCACTCACAGGCTTCAGGCTCACAAGCTTGGGTATCTTCTTTTAGGCGATGGGCTAGCAACCTGTCACTATTTGAATTTCAATTCTATCATTAAACCAAATAGCTGAACGTGGAACCATTCAGTCTTTTGAAGACTGTTGGCTCTTTCTACCCCGCAAGGGATATAGACGTGACCATATGTATGTAATTTCTCTTATAACTATGTACTATTTCTTGTGACTATGTGATTGTCTGTGCAATAAAGATGTAACAAACAAACAGACAAACAAATTAATACGGATTATCGATTGTTTTTTTATTTTATTTTCCACGTTGGTGCCCACGGAAGACCAGCGTTGTGGTATATACCAGTGGTAGAAAAGTTGTTATAGATTAAGGTTTCTGTTCTTTATATATTACTAGCGACCCGCCCCGGCTTCGCACGGGTGCAAAATTATAAATGTTATTATACATAAAAACCTTCCTCTTGAATCACTCTACCTGTTACAAACAACCGCATCAAAATCCGTTGCGTAATTTTAAAGATTTAAGCATACAGACAAACAGACTAAAATAGCGACTTTGTTTTATACTATGTAGTGATTATGTACCAAATAAACATTTTGTTCTTTCTTTATTGAAACCTTGAAATTTTAATCACCAATCAACAGATGGATAGGCGCCGAGACCCAACTGCCGGTGTCGTTCCGCCACCTCATCCTCCCCGAGAAGAACCTGCCCCCCACCGAGCTGCTGGACCTCCAGCCGCTGCCCATCACCGCCCTGAGGAATCCTAAATACGAGGAGCTGTACAACGAGATATTCCCGCAATTCAATCCTGTGCAAACGCAGGTAACATGCGTACGTGCATGCATGCATGCGTACATGGATACATGCATACGTATACCATGCATACATACAAACATACATACATGCATGCATGCATGCATGTATACATATATACATGGATACATGCATGCATGCATGGATACATATATACATACATACATGCATATATGCATACATTCATGCGTACATACATACATATCGCAAATCTGATAAAATACTCTTTTAAGCCAAATTTTAACTTTCTTCACGAAAGCAAAAACACTATTTGAAGTCACGTCAAACCATTTTCATCTCATTTTGTCTTAAAAATAGCAGAAAGTCCCAATTTAAAAAAAGTAATTAAGAATTATTACCTCTCTAAGCCTTGCTAATTTGTTATCTATTATAAGCCAAATAGCTGAACGTGGCCTATCAATCTTTTCAAGACTGTTGGCTCTGTCTTCCCCTCAATTGATATAGACGTGATTATATCTAGTATGTATGTACATTTTGGACAATATTAAACCAGTTTCAAACCGTTCCCTCATCTCAGGTATTCAACGCCGTATACAACTCGGACGATAACGTCTTCGTCGGCGCCCCGTCTGGTTCTGGGAAATCTGTTATCGCTGAACTAGCGTTACTGAGGCTGCTGAGCGCCAGTGCGGGCGGCAGGGCGGTGTATGTGTTGCCCAAGGACGCATTGGCTGACATTGTCTTCGCTGACTGGTATCACAAGTTCGGTGCCCGGTTCAATCTTAAGGTACGCAGTGAAAATTTTAATTTTTTTTCTCTATTTGATATTGTGTCAGTGCTCAACGTGACCTTGGATTCTCTCGAACGTCACACGTCGACGACCAATCACAGCGAAGATTGATACATCATCGGCCAATAGCAGAGAAGATCGCAGACGACCAATCACAGCGAAGATTGATACGTCATCGGCCAATAGCAGAGGATATTCCAAATCGCGATATCACAGTTTGTACGGATTTAAGCGTATAAACAACATCTGGCCCGGCGGAAGATCTTCACTTTGTGGCGATCCCAAATCCCACCTCGGTTATGTTCCAATGATTATACTAACCGATGCTCTTACGGTGAGGGAAAACATCGCGATGAAACCTGCACATGCTTATACATAAAATTCTCGTGTCACAATGTTCATGCCGATTGACCGATTCTCATGAAATTTTATGAGCACATCGTGTAGGTCTGAGAATCGGCCAACATCTATTTCTCATACCCCTCATTGATAAGAGTTGTCCACACTTAACATTTTTTTTTTTTTACTAGAAATAACTTAAAAATTATTTATATGGCAAAACGACGTTTGCCGGGACGGCTACTATATATATACATATATTTGTTCATGCAGGTAGTTCAACTGACCGGCGAGACGGCCACAGATCACAAACTATTGAATAAAGGGCAAATAATCATCACCACCGCTGAGAAATGGGACGTGTTATCTAGAAGGTGTGTATTATACATACTTGTGTGTCTGTTTGTTTGTTTGTTTGTAAACTCTTTATTGCACATAAAAATAAATATAAAGTGCCGTGTGTTTCCCGGCACCAATACAAAAAAGAATAGGACCACTCCATTTCTATCCCATGTATGTCGTAAAAGGCGACTTAGGCATAGGATAGGATCAACAAACACCATAATACTTGACAGCGAAAATTCTTGTATTGCAAAGCGTGACGTCACGCATTTTGATTGGTGTTCATTGTCACGTGACTTGAGGGTAAAATATTTAATTACATTTTATTAAATAAAAAAATAATCCCTTGTTTATTGAGGAAAATATTCTGTTTTTTATTATTTTTACTATAGAAACTACCTTTTCGTGGTAAAATTTTATACTTATTTGAGTACATTCCACATCCCTATTGCGAGGATGCAACCTCGACTAAAGTCTGTATGTATTTTATTATGTTCAAACATTTATTTATCTTGCTCTGCACCAACGCCGATCTCCTGTTTGGTTTCCTTCCACCCGAAGGTTGACTGGAAGAGATTGCTTTAGCGATAAGTCCGCCTTTGTACCATCTATATCTGCTTTGTGCTGCTTTGTATGTTTTACTTTTATGGTGCAGTAAAGAATTTTTACTATCTATCTAAAGTCAGTAGGGAGATGATATTCACTTTTTTAATATTTTTTCAGATGGAAAGTGCGCAAGAGTGTACAAAGCGTGGCTCTGTTCATAGTGGACGCTTTACAACTGCTGGGCGGCGAGGAAGGGCCGGTGCTTGAAGTTGTATGCTCAAGAATGCGGTACATCGCATCACAGACGGGTATGACGGTGTCTCTTTATCATTTACTAGCTGTGCCCGCGACTTCGTCCGCGTGGAATAATTATTTTGGGCATCATTGAAGCCCTCAAGGATGTCATCATTTTTGTTTCACATTTTCCATTATTTCTTTGCTCCTTATAGTTGCAGCGTGATGTTATATAGCCTAAAGCCTTCCTCGATAAATGGTCTATTCAACGCAAAAATATTTTTTTAATTCAAACCTGTAGTTCCTGAGATTAGCGCGTTCAAACAAACAAACTCTTCAGCTTTATAATATTAGTATAGATTTATTTACTAAAGGCCGCCCGCGACTTCGTCCGCATGGAAACCCTATCAATCCCACGGGAACTCCTGGATAAAAAGTGTAGCCTATGTGTTATTCTGGGTCTTCAGCTACCCACATACCAAATTTCATCGTAATCGGTTCAATAGTTTTTGCGTGAAAGAGTATCAAACATCCATACTGACATCCTGACATACTCATACAACTTTCGTATTTATAATATTTGGTAGGATTTGTGTATTTACGTTGCTGTTTGGCTTAGTGATAGAATTGAGATTTGAGGTTGCTAGCCCGCCGCCTAAAAGAAGAATCACAAGTTTATAAGCCTACCCCTAAGTCGCCTTTTACGGCATCCACGTTAACGAGATGGAGTGGTCCTGTTCCTTTTTTTTCTATTGGTGCCGGGAACCACACGGCACGTGATAATATGAATATATTTATTAGATAATGAAACGTAATTTAAAAAACTAGTACATAATTATAAATGTGCGTGTCTTATAATACCTTTTATGCCCAACAGGCAAGCCTATTCGCATCGTGGCTCTGTCCCTCCCGCTGGCGGACGCCAGGGACGTCTCCCAATGGCTCGGGTGTAACGCCAACGCCTCCTTCAACTTCCACCCCAGCGTACGGCCCCTGCCTCTGGAGTTGCACATTCAGGTAACAAATATGTGAATTGAACTAGTCTTTTGATTAAGTGATGCCCTGTGGTACCTTTATGAAGAGTCAAGGTTACATAGAATAGAATAGATTTATTTTCATAATTGGATACATGGATATCACTTATTGACGTCACATAACTTAAATCTAATTATAACTACTGCCGCTTCCAAAGCGCGTGTGTAGAATTAGCGGTGGAACAAACTACACTGCAGCATTTTCATCCGACGTCAATTTACAAATATAGATCTCTTAAATCTAAATCGTGGACGAATGCACATTGTCTACATTAAAAAACATACTGGTGGTACACACATATATACATATGGTCACGTCTATATATAGACAGAGCCAACAGTCTTGAAAAGACTGAATGGCCACGTTCAGCTATTTGGCTTAAGGATAGAGTTGAGATTCAAATAGTGACAGGTTGCTAGCCCATCGCCCAAAAAAGAATCCCAAGTTTATAAGCCTATCCCTTAGTCGCCTTTTACGACATCTATGGGAAAGAAATGGAGTGGTCTTATTCTTTTTTGTCTTGGTGCCGAGAACCACACAGCATTGCCTGGTGGTGAATGTGTTATATTTTGAGAGTTAGCTTGGTAATGTGTGTGCGCATGTGGATGTAGCGAATGAAGTGTGCAGGGATCGTGGCAAGTGGAATGATGTAGTCTCTGCCTACCCTTCCGGGGAAAAGGCGTGATTTATAGCGTTTATATTGCCCTGGTACTTCTTAAATATATCATACGGTCTCTGGCAATAACAAAAGGAATATAATGAATCAGATGCAACGTAAACGCTTCATTTAAGTTTCATTCTAGACATATTTTTGAGTTGTAACAATTGGAGTATTTAGACTTTGAAAAAGGCCTTTCTTTAAAACTGTAAGCTCTTCCAAAACCTTTAGCCATATCTACTTTGATTATAAAAATATTCTTATTTTTGTATGTTACATTACATTACATAAAATCATGCCTTTTTCCCGGAGGGGTAGGCAGAGACTACATCTTTCCACCTGCCACGATCTCTGCATACTTCCTTCGCTTCATCCACATTCAAAACTCCCTTCATGCAAGCTCGGCGATTTCGGGTACTCATGACCTGACCCTTTACCAGGACGTCCTTAATTTGATGAAGATACGTTCGTCTAGGTCTTCCCACTCCGACCTTTCCCTCCACACTCTCCTTGTATATCTGCTTAGTCAACCTGCTTTCATTCATCCTCTCCACATGACCAAACCATCTCAACATTCTATTACTGTAACTACATCTTCTTTCACATCACAACATTCCCTTATCACGCTGTTCCTTATCCTGTCACTCAATTTCACACCCATCATACTCCTTAACGCTCTCATTTCCACTGCATTTATTCTGCTTTCGTGCTTCTTTTGCCATACCCAACTTTCACTTCCATACATTAATGTCGGAACCAACACGCCCTTATGCACAGCCAGGCGAGCCTTTTTGGATAGTTTCTGACTGCTCATAAAGGCATGCAAAGCTCCATTCACCATGTTCCCCGCGTTCACTCTCCTTTCAATATCACTATCACACTTGTCATCTGATGTAAACTTTGATCCTAGATATACAAAATACATACAAAGTATTACAGGCTGTCATTTCTTTCTCCATTTCGAAACCAATGTTTTAGTTTTACTTCCGTTCACTTTCATTTCTTTCTTATTCAAAGCTTCATGCATACAGTTTACCATCTCCTGTAACTCTTCCGCTGATGACGCCAGTATAACCTCAACGTCGGCATAGAGCAGACATTTGACGAGTAACTCATTCATTCTTAATCCACTTTCAGACTCTTCAAATCTATCAAACAACCATATCCATAAATAGGTTGAACAGCCACGGTGACGCAACACGTCCTTGTCGCCTTTCTCAATCTTAAACCACTCAGTGTGCGCTCCGTTCATCCTGACACGAGCACTCGAATCCCCATATAAGTGAAAAGATGTAGTCTCTGCCTATCCCTCCGAAAAAATTCGTGATTTTATGTATGTATTTAAATTGTATCCATTGCATATATTCATCTCAACACAACGACGCGTCAATCCGCAGGGCTTCAACATATCCCACGCGGGCTCCCGGCTCGCGGCCATGACGAAGCCGATCTACAGCGCCGTGTGCCGGCACGCCGGCGGCCGGCCGTGCGCCGTGTTCGTGCCGTCCCGCCGGCACGCGCGCCTGCTGGCCGCCGACCTGCTGGCGCTGGCCGCCGCGCACGCCCGCCCGGCGCGCTTCCTGCACGCGCGCCCCGAGCTGGTGGCGCCACTGCTCAAGCGGGTCCAGGACAAGGCGAGTGTCTCCCCGCTGAAGGGTGGCTCCTGGTGACCCTCGCCGCCGCCCACGCTGTTGCTGATGCAGGACGAAATGAGCGTCATGTCATCTCTTTGTTCCTCCTGGCTTTAGTTCCGGCGAGTGTCTCACAGCGGCGGCCGCGGCAGGGGGGCTCCTGGTGACCCTCGCTGCGGCCCACGCTGTTACTGATCAGGATAAAATCAGCGTCTTAACATATATCATCTCTATATTCCTCCTGGCTTTAGTTCCGGTGAGTGTCTCACAGCGGTCGCTGGAGGGGGGCTCCTGGTGACCCTCGCCCATGCTGTTGCTGATACAGGACAAAATGAGCGTCATGTCATCTCTATATTCCTCCTGGCTTTAGTTCCGGCGAGTGTCTCACAGCGGCGGCCGCGGCAGGGGGGCTCCTGGTGACCCTCGCCGCCGCCCATGCTGTTGCTGATGCAGGATAAAATAAGCGTCTTTCTTAACATATGTCATCTTCTTCTCCCTCCTGGCTTTAGTCCCGGTTGCATCTTCGCCACTCTGGAGAGGAGCCCGGGGTGTGCCTTTGACCGTGGATCCTGGATTGGGTGAGCCAGGTCTAAACACGTATCGACTCCCGACTGACCTTGACAACAAAAGGTGCACTAGTCGAATCTGTCTTTTACCACATCCCTGGAATGGAGGTAAATTGGATTCAAAAATGCCGAGAACCACACGGGTTTTTTTTACAGAACTCTCCCGATTGTACCTACAACGTTCGACTAGATCAGAAATGATATAATTTTTTAAATATTCACTTGCAGATGTTGAAAGAAACCTTGTCAGCCGGCGTTGCCTACCTCCACGAGGGCGTCGAGCAGAACGACCGGCGCGTGGTGCAGCAACTAGTGGAGTCCGGGGCGGTTCAGCTGTGTGTGGTCGCCGCGGAGCTGGCGTGGGCCTTCGCGGCCCACGTCCACACTGTTATAGTGGCCGACACCCATGTGTGAGTTGATCTCTGTTTTGTGTGGACGCTCGTAGTAATAAGAGCTCCAATTATAGTGGATTTTGGTCATACAAACAAGTGACCACTCTAACTTGACCTCTGCCTTCTATAGAGGCTCATAGGACTGAGAGCTCTAGTTATAATTGTTATCAAATAACTAGTGGAGTCCGGGGCGGTTCAGCTGTGTGTGGTCGCCGCGGAGCTGGCGTGGGCCTTCGCGGCCCACGTGCACACTGTTATAGTGGCCGACACCCATGTGTGAGTTGATCTCTGTTTTGTGTGGATGCTCGTAGTAATGGAGCTCTAGTTATAGTGGCTTTAGGTTTACAACTTCTAACCAGAGAGCTCTTGTTATGTTGGTTTTTGGGTCTTACCAATGTAATTGGATCTCTTTCTTCTATAGACGCTCATAGTTATTAGAGCTCTAGTTATAATGGTTTAAATACTAATAGACATAATAATTATTTTGACGAACCGTAGTATCAAACTTTCGAGTTTTACCATACTGTCTGTCCGTATACTTTACTAATATATAATATCTCTCTTAACAGTTACAACGGCAAACTACACGCGTACGAGCAATACCCCATCACTACGGTACTACAAATGTTGGGCCGAGCGTGTCGCCCCGTGGAAGACGACCACTCAGTCGCCGTGCTGATGTGTGTGGCTCATCACAAGACATTCTTCACGAAGTTGCTGAACGACTGTCTACCCCTGGAGGTAAGAAAAGAAATGTCCAATATAACTTGAGCTCTCACTAGTATGGCCGGTTTAAGAAATGAGAGCTCAGCTTATAGTGGTTATGAGAATAAAAAAACTTCCAGTGTAACTTGACCTCTTGTTTATATGACCGGTCAAAGAAATAAGAGCTCAGTTTATAACGGCCGAGCGTGTCGCCTTGTGGAAGTCGATCACTCATTACAAGAATTCTTCACGAAACTACTGAACGACTTGAAATAAGAAAAGAAAGTACGAACAATGGTCACCGGCGTAACTAGAACTCTAAATAGTATACGTGGTCATAGGAATAAGAGTTCAGCTTATAGTGGTTCCTCTTCTGGAGGAGAAGATGGATGGTACCCCTATCCTCCTTCAGCCCGACACGAAATCAAATAAAACATTAAAAAAAAATATATTTATATTTTATTTTCCATCCAACAGAGCCACTTAGACCACAGACTACACGACCACATGAACGCGGAGATTGTCACGAAGACCATAGAGAACAAACAGGATGCCGTGGACTATCTGACCTGGACCTTCCTCTACCGGAGACTGACTCAGAACCCAAATTATTACAACCTCCAAGGAGTCACTCATAGGTGAGTCGGAGAGGATATTATTTCCAGCAGAATAGCTACATACATACATACATACATATGGTCACGTCTATATCCATTGCGGGGTAGACAGAGCCAACAGTCTTGAAAAGACTGAATCCTGTCACTATTGGAATCTCAATTCTATCATTAAGCCAAACATTCAGCTATTTGGCTTAATGATAGAATTGAGATTCCAATAGTGACAGGTTGCTAGCCCATCGCCTAAAAAAGAATCCCAAGTTTGTTAGCTTATCCCTTAGTCGCCTTTTACGATATCCACGGGAAAGAGATGGAGTGGTCCTATTCTTTTTTGTATCGGTGCCGGGAACCACACGGCACGGCACACACTAATAGCTACATACATACGTACATTAATCATGCCTCTTTCCCGGAGGGGTAGGCAGAGACCACGTCTTTCCACTTGCCTCGATCCCTGCACACTTCTTTCGCATCATACACATTCATAACTCTCTTCGTGCTAGCTCGGCGGTTTCGGGTACTCTTGACCTGACCTTTTGCCAGAACGTCTCCGATTTGATCAAGATACGTTCGTCTAGACCTTCCCACTCCAACAGTCCCATTTACACTTCTTTTGTATATTTGTTTAGTCAACCTGCTTTCATTCATCCTCTCCACATGACCAAACCATCTCAGCATTCCCTTTTCCATTCCTGTGACTATATCTACTTTCACATCACAACATTCCCTTATCACTTATGTGGTAGAATCGGTATGTTGACCGGTTAAATGCGTGATACGCAAAAAGGCACAGGTTCGATTTCCATCCCGGCCAAGTACCAATGACTATTCTAGAAGTTATGTCCATAAAGGAGCATTCTCACCACTCTGGACTCCAGAGTTAACGATCGATGTTAACATCGATGTTTTTTTTAATATCGATCATCCCTGCAGATTAATGATGGGTCATCCTAATTATATAATTATATATTTTATGTATGTATATGTATTTATAGTGTATATTATGTATCTTGTATGTATTTACGCATTTTTTTTTTGTAATGTATGTATTTTGTCAGTATGCATGTGCACTTTATCGCACCACCAACTTAAAGTTTTTTCTGTTTGGTCAGCTGGTTGACTGGTAGAGAATGCCAAACGGCATTAAGTCCGCCTTTTGTACATTTTTGTTTTTGTGCAATAAAGTTTAAATAAATAAATAAATCCCTACTCTGGAGACGAGCCCGGGGTATGCCCTTGACCATGGATCCCGGATTGGGTGACCTTTGCAAGGGAATCCTAACCCGTATTGGATTCATCATGGTAACACACGACGCGCGAAGCCAGGGCGGGTCGCTAGTGAATATATAAATAATGTAGATATTAATCCTTCAACAGACACTTATCAGATCACCTCTCCGAGCTGGTGGAGACCACCCTCACGGACTTGGAGCAGTCCAAGTGTATAGCCATAGAAGACGAGATGGACGTCCAGCCTCTGAACCTGGGCATGATAGCGTCATACTACTACATCAACTATACTACAATTGGTGAGTGGTAACCAGGCTTACTTGATCCCCTTTAAGTTTACAAGCCGGTGTGAAATAGAGTTCAATATAAATTGGTCTTTGTGCATTTGTCCAGTTTTGCTTGAGCTTTGATTTGTATGGGTTCTCATTGTAAGCAGAGTTCAAATAAATCTGGTCATAATAAATCAGGTAAAAAATCCCAAGTGTATTATAGCAATAGAAGATGAGATGGACGTCCAGCCTCTGAACCTGGGCATGATAGCGTCATACTACTACATCAACTATACTACTATTGGTGAGTAAACCAGTCTAAATTGACCTCCACTACTATTGGTAAATGGTAACTAGTATTTGTTGACCCCCTTTTGGTATGCAACCTGGTCTAAAGAAGAGCTCAATATATATCGGTCTAGTGCACTTGCCCAGTTTTACTTGAGCTTTGATTTGTATGGGTTCTCATTGTAAGCAGAGTTCAAATAAATCTGGTCATCATAAATCAAGTAAAAATTCAAGTATATAATAAGAAAACGAGATGGACGTCCTTTGAACCTGGGCATAATAGCGTCCAACTACTACATCAACAATAGTATCATCGGTGATTTTACCAATCTAAATTGATCCCCGTTTAGTATACAAGCCGGCGTGAAATAGAGTTCAACATAAATTGGTATTTCCCTTAGTCGCCTTTTATGACATCCATGTGATAGATATGAGAGTGGTCCTATTCTAAAATGCCGATAATAACCACACGGCCTTTTTGTTTTTCTATATATTTTTACAAGTTTATTAATTGATGCTGTTATTTACAGAATTGTTCAGCTTATCACTCACCAGCAAGACCAAGATCCGTGGTCTGCTGGAGATCATATCCTCGGCGGCGGAGTTCTCCGAGCTCGTCATCAGGCACCGTGAGGAGAACATCATCAAGGCCTTGGCCGCCAAGTGAGTATCGTTGAGCTGTAAAAGGAAGTATGCAGAGATCGTGGCAAGTGGAAAGAGGTAGTCTCTGCCTACCCTTCCGGGAAAGAGGCGTGATTTTATGTATGTATGTTTTTTTTTTGTATGAAATATTAATTTTGTGAATTAAATGCGTGTCGCCTAAGGATGTACTTTTCGTTTTTACACGCGAATTTGAACTCTTCGCCACTACGTCACAACATCCAATCAAACAACTACTAGTCAATCATCGCGAAGAAATTGACGCGCTCAACCAATAGCAGCGAAAATCTAAATCGCGATTTCAAAGATTTCACGGATTGGAGCTATATATACAACCTCCGACACAACATCGTGTGTCGCGCGGTTCCCCAGGCGTCACACCAGCCTGGCGGAAGATCTTCCCTTTGGTGGCGGTCGAGCCGAATCATCGCTCTCGCTACAGCGCGAATCTCAGAAACTACTGGTTCGAATTGAAAATTTATTTTTGCCTTGAATAGACCATTTATCGAGGAAGGCTTTAGGCTATATAACATCACGCTGCAACTATAAGTAACGAAGAAATAATGAAAAATATGGAAAAAAAAACGGGGTAAATTATTCATCCTTTAGGGCTTCAATGATGCCCAAAATAACTATGTATATACTAGCAGTGCCCACTTCGTCCGCGTGGAATAATAGCGTTTCTCTCAATCCATCTTTAGCTGCAGTGTAGTTTGTTCCGCCGCTTCTTCTACACGTACATAAGTTTTCTATGATAACCATGTTGTTTCAGAGTGCCCCACAAGCCCCAAGCGCCCTCTGGCGGCGTGGTGAAGTACAATGACCCCCACGTCAAAGCCCACGTGCTGTTACAAGCCCATCTCTCCAGGATGCAGCTGCCGGCGGAACTGCAGGCCGATACGCAGAAAGTGCTGGTCAAGGTAGGATAAACCAGTGTAAAGTGACCTCGATATTGTAAGAGCTTTCATTTTTGAGAGAGCTCGTGTTAAATTGGGTAAGGAATAAGGAAACCATTATAGTGTGACCTGTTTTTACTATGCGCGTACGTATTGGAGACGGGTCAAATTACAATGGTGTTAATAATAAACGCGGACCATTATAATTTGAACTCTGATTAGCATAAACCTTCATATTAGCCACAGTGCAAGTCATACTGGATTACCTAAGAAATGAAAGTACACTGACACCCACGTGGGGTTCGTGCGCGAGTAGTTTTTCTTAAATTGGTGCCAGGAACTACACGGCAATTCTTGTTTAATATCTATACTAATATTATAAAGCTGAAGAGTTTGTTTGTTTGAACGCGTTAATCTCAGGAACTACCTACTGGTTCGAATTGAAAATTCTTTTTGTGTCGAATAGACCATTTATTGAGGAAGGCTTAGGCTATATAACAACACGCTGCAACTATTAGGAGCAAAGAAATAATGGAAAATGTAAAAAAAAACGGGGAAAATTATTCATCCTTGAGGGCTTCAATGATGCCCCAATATAACTATTCCACGCGGACGCAGTCGCGGGCACAGCTAGTTTTGTTATAAAAGCTGATCGTGGCCTATCAGCCTTTGATAGAATTATAACAAAAGCAATAAACTTTACAATACGATTTATTTTAATTATAATGATTATACAGAATGTAACAATGACAGTGCACTATACGGAGACGAGAGTGAGTGAGCGCGGCATATAATAATGTCAAACACGTTCATTGTGAACGTTGCTATTGCATTATGCGCAGGCGTTCATACTATCCTTATTATATAGCCTTATCAAAACTGTTGGCCCTGTCTGCCCCGCAATCGATATAAACGTGACTCCTAATAAATAAATATATTCTCCTATATGTATTCATTTTTGTATAAACGTGACTCCTAATAAATAAATCTATTCTCCTATATGAATTCATTTTTGTATAAACGTGACTCCTAATAAATAAATCTATTCTCCTATATGTATTCATTTTTGTATAAACGTGACTCCTAATAAATAAATCTATTCTCCTATATGAATTCATTTTTGTATAAACGTGACTCCTAATAAATAAATCTATTTTCCTATATGTATTCATTTTTGTATAAACGTGACTCCTAATAAATAAATCTTTTCTCCTATATGTATTTTGTATAAACGTGACTCCTAATAAATAAATCTATTCTCCTATATGTGTTCATTTGTGTATAAACGTGACTCCTAAGAAATAAATTTATTCTCCTATATGTGTTCATTTTTGTATAAACGTGACTCCTCATAAATAAATATATTCTCCTATATGTATTCATATTTGTATAAACGTGACTCCTAATAAATAAATCTATTCTCCTATATGTATGTATCACCTTCCAGGCGATCCGACTGATCCAGGCCTGCGTGGACGTGGTGTCGTCCTCCGGCTGGCTGTCGCCGGCCGTGGCGGCCATGGAGCTGGCCCAGATGGTCACCCAGGCTATGTGGGCGAAGGACTCGTACCTGAGACAGCTGCCGCACTTCACTCAGGAGCTGGTGCAGAGGTGTAGCGAGAAGGTGTGTGTTTGTTTGTTTGATTGATTGATGTTATGTTTTAAGTAACTTTTTTTTTTTTTTAGGGGGTCGATTGATGATGAGGGGGTTAAAGAGGGGGGGGGGAGAGCCAAATGGGAGTAGTGGAGGGTGGAATGTTATGTTTCAGTACCTCTTTTTCTTTTTAGGAGGTCGATTGATGATGAGGGGTTAAATGGGGGTTGTTGAGGGAGGGAGCGATAATCCTGTGACGTTTAGGTGAAACGTCGCAGGTAAGAGAGATGAGAGAAAATTTAAAGATCCATAGAATAAATTACTTACATCAACCTTTGTAAGGACGTGGTTTAGCTATAGACACGAGATCCAGGAAGTAGCCGCCAGAGACAACTTAATTCGATGCTAACTAATCGGTATCCCGTATATATTTAACATAATATGTTAAATATAGTATATGGGATACCGATTAGTTTAGTTTATATTATATTATATAATCACGTCTATATCCCTTGCTGGACGTAATTATATATTATATAATCACGTCTATATCCCTTGCTGAGTAAACAGAGCCAACAGTCTCCAAAAGACTGATAGGCCACAGCTCAGCTGTTTGTCTTAATGATAGAATTGAGATTCAAATAGTGACAGGTTGCTAGCCTAACGCCTTAAAGAAGAATCCCATAATATATAAGCCTATCCCTTAGTCGCCTTTTACGACATCAATGGCAAAGAAATGGAGTGGTCCTATTCTTTTTTCTATTGGTGCCGGGAACCACACGACACCGTATAGGTACATTTAATTTCTTTATTTCTATTCTATTTTTTAATAATGAAGGGGTTTTCATTATTACGGTTAAAGAAATTTATTCTCATAAAAAAGAATCTACAAAAAATTCACTTACAATGAGAACTTGAAATATTTACATTTAGTGGACGCGTACAAATTGTCGGTAGTTAAACAATAAAATATATTCACTCCGTTTTATTAAAACGTGTAATGGTGTATTTCTCTTCATTTCCAGGGCGTGGAGACCGTATTCGATGTTATGGAGCTGGAGGACAACGCCAGAGCGAAACTTCTGCAGCTGTCGCCGAGCGAGATGGCGGACGTGGCGCGGTACTGCAACCGGTATCCCAACGTGGAGCTCACCTATGAGGTACTTAGTTTACTGACTGCGCAGCGTTTCCATAACTTAGTACCTAGCTAGATCATGAGCTCATCTAAGGAGCTCGTATAATGCGCGAACTACCACATCGAAACAGCCCGTACTCTAGTTGTTCGCTAATTGTAAGGGTACTGACAAACTGAATGTTCTCCGACACCTGGGCTGAACCAGTCAAAAAAATTCAAAATTCAAAATTCAAAATTTTTATTCATTATTATAGGATATTATTATATCGCTTAATAATTGTCGTATGGTTTAACAACTTGGTTGACGTCAAATAAATTACTTAAAAACTAAGTTTACTGCCGCTTCCAAGGCGTCAGTGCAGAAGAAGCGGTAACAAACTGCACTGCAGCATTTTCTTCAACAACGTCAACTTCACAATATTAAATTATACTTAGAATAGAATGTGGCCCGACTGGCCCGGCGGCACGGTACTGACCCACATACATGTAGTGTAGTATAGTAAATCTTTGTCGTTATTCGTGTGCACATACATACATACATGTAGTATAGTATAGTAAATCTTCAAATTTTCTTATAGTAAATCTTAAATTTAGGTATTTTTTGTTAAGCAAATACCTCGGGTACTCTAGTTTTTAACGGTATGAAGGGTAACCTAATAATTATTCTTACAAATAATATATAATAATACATATATAATAATTATATTATTATTATTATCTCCCTCTTCCTGAAGGCTTCAGGATGGGAATTCGACAAGAAACCGACTCGGAGGTCGAGAAAATAAAAAAAAGATAATTATTAACAATAATATTATTATGTATATTGTTTATACTGTATGTATATAACATATATATATTTAATTTCACTTTATTTAACACATAGACAGCCCAACATCAATTTCTATATGCATATATATATCGACGGTTGAAAGGCTAATTGTGGTAAGCGCCATTTTGTGAAAGCTGAGAAAAAGCGGTTTAAAGTTTTAATTTTTGGATAAAAATTCGCTGTAAAAAAATGGCTTGACCGATTTTGATAAAATTAATACAGTATATTTATAAGGTTTAAAAGTACGTAAAACCATTATTTCTGTTACTATTTAGCAATATTTCAGTAATTTTATGGCGCTTACATCAAAATGACACTTTTCCAGGGAAAGGCAAAATGAGTTAAATGCTTGAAATGAACAATTAACTTGACAGCAAAATGAGTCAAATGCTTGAAGTGAACAAATAACTGGACAGCAAAATGGTTCAAGCGCCCATCCCATGTAATACAAAATAATTGAAAATGATTTAAATGCCATGTAATTTTCAACACTAAATTGATATTTCAGTTTAAAAGACAAAATAATACAAAAAGAAAATTGAGCAATTGAAACAAACGGCATGCCAATAGAAAGGTGATCATGACTTTAGGTTCTTGTCATCAATACAATATTTTTTTAAGGAATTAAATAACGGTTATTTTTAAATAAAACAAAAAAGAAATCCTTATATGAGGATTCGAGTGCTTGTGTCAGGATAAACGGAGCGCACACTGAGTGGTTTAAGATTGAGAAAGGCGTTACGCAAGGATGTTTTGCGTCACCGTAACTGTTCAACCAAAGAGTCTGAAAGTGGATTAAGGATGAATGAGTTACTCGTCAAATGTCTGCTCTATGCCGACGATCAGGTTATACTGGCGTCATCAGCGGAGGAGTTACAGCAGATGGTAAACTGTATGCATGAAGCTTTAAAAGAGAACGGAATGAGAGGGAACGTAAGTAAAACTAAAACACTGGTTTTTGAAATGGAGAAAGAAATGACAGCATGTAATATTTTGATTGGAGGAGAAAAAGTTGAGCAATTGAAAGAGTTTGTATATCTAGGATTAAAGTTTGCATCAGATGGCAAGTGTAATAGTGATATTGAAAGGAAAGTGAACGCGGGGAACATGGTGAATGGAGCTTTGCATGCCTTTATGAGCAGTCAGAAACTATCCAAAAAGGCTCGGCTGGCTGTGCATAGGGGCGAGTTGGTCCCGACATTAATGTTTGGGAGTGAAAGTTGGGTATGGCAAAAGAAGCACGAAAGCAGAATAAATGCAGTGGAAATGAGAGCGTTAAGGAGTATGATGGGTGTGAAATTGAGTGACCGGATAAGGAACAGCGTGATAAGGGAATGTTGTGATGTGAAAGAAGAAGTATTGACAGGAATAGAAAAGGGTATGTTGAGATGGTTCGGTCATGTGGAGAGGATGAATGAAAACAGGTTGACTAAGCAGATATACATGGAGAGTGTGGAGGGAAAGGTCGGGGTGGGAAGACCTAGACGAACATATCTTGATCAAATTAAGGACGTCCTGGTAAAGGGTCAGGTCAAAAGTACCCGAAACCCCCGAGCATGCATGAAGAGAGTTATTAATGTGGATGAAGCGAAGGAAGTATGCAGAGATCGTGGCAAGTGGAAACAGGTAGTCTCTGCTTACCCCTCCGGGAAAGAAGCGTGATTTAATGTATGTATGTAGAAAGAAATGACAGCATGTAATATTTTGATTGGAGGAGAAAAAGTTGAGCAAGTGAAAGAGTTTGTATATCTAGGATCAAAGTTGACGTCAGATGGCAAGTGTGTTAGTGATATTGAAAGGAGAGTGAACGCGGGGAACATGGCGAATGGAGCTTTGCATGCCTTTATGAGCAGTCAGAAACTATCCAAAAAGGCTCGACTGGCTGTGCATAGGGGCGTGTTGGTTCCGACATTAATGTATGGGAGTGAAAGTTGGGTATGGCAAAAGAAGCACGAAAGCAGAATAAATGCAGTGGAAATGAGAGCGTTAAGGAGTGTGATGGGTGTGAAATTGAGTGACCGGATAAGGAACAGCGTGGTAAGGAAATGTTGTGATTTGAAAGAAGATGTAGTTACAGAAATAGAAAATAAAGGAGCATGCATAAAGAGAGTTATGAATGTGGATGAAGCGAAGGAAGTATGCAGAGATCGTGACAAGTGGAAAGAGGTAGTCTCTGCCTACCCCTCCGGGAAAGAGGCGGAATTTTATGTATGTATGTATGTACAACTTCGTTAACCGCCGGCGTTTGACTGACGCCGAAGACGCGCGCGAGCGCGAGCGAAACATGCCTCGGTAGCGCACACAACACGATGACTACCTACATCGTGCAACAAAATGTGTCAAACGACATGCGTGTGTGGGGCGATGGAAAACAAAAACGGCTAAACGACGTACTTCAATATTATCTTAGAAATCAAAATGGGTCAAGCGACCACATCCTATAAAAAGCGAAAAGGCAAATTGGCGCAATGGCCTCTGATTTTCAAAATAGTATGATGCAATGTAATCCATACGCCTTGACACAAAAATTATGATAAAAGTCAAAAAGGTTTAAGTGGCAGATCCACAAATTTACCCAAATCTTTGTCGTTTAGATCAATGACCGCCAAAATGAGACCCTTTTTTGCGGTTGTGTCAAGCGCCAAAAAAATGCTCAGAAAAATATGAGAGTGAGCTCAAACGATGGAGAAAAATTCGCTGATTCCAAATATGTATATAACTCAATATCGCAAAAAATGTCGCTTGACACAATTAGCCTTTCAACCGTCGATATATATATATATATATATATATATATATAAAGACTAAGGCGCTGACTCCACGACCGAGAGAATCGCGACGATATTATCGTCGTGCCACGTATTTCTATACACTCTCTATGAAACCGTCTCCACACGGCGATACTATCGCTGCGATGCGACGAGTGGCAATGAGCGCGCGAAACGTCATTACATCGTCGCTAGCCCGCCGCGACTAGCAGCGGGCCCGCCGCGCGCTCGCGACGAGCGCGCGGCGGGCGCGCTGTCAAACGCAGCGTCATTTCAACGTTGATTCTCGTTAAGCAAGGACGTTTCGAGAAGCTTTTTAAACAATAGTACAATGTTTGACATTGAAAAGTTTATTCTTGAAGTGAGAGATTCGCGGCGATTCCGTTACGAGTCGTCGCGGACACGCTGCGATCCCGTCACGAGTCGCGACGATACGCTGGCGGAATTATCGCTCGTTCGTGGAGTATGTCCGACGATAGTATGACGGGCTCGTTGCGAACGGGAAACGAAAATGTACCTACGAGATTTTTCTTTTACAAAGGCGTAGCCGCGGATGTCGACTAGTCTATACTAATATTATAAAGCTGAAGAGTTTGTTTTGTTTGTTTGTTTGTTTGTTTAAACGCGCTAATCTCAGAAACTACTGAACCGATTTGAATAATTCTTTTACTGTTAGATAGTCTATTTATTGAGGAAGGCTATAGGCTACATTTTATCCCGGATTTCCTACGGGAAACGTCAACAATGCAGGTGAAAGTTGAATGAGTCGGCCATCTGCGAGCTTTCCACGCGAACGCTGCGCAAACCAACAAAGATATAGTAAAACAATGTACTAAAGATGTGAAGTACTCATTTTTTGCCACAAAAAAGTCCGCGAGAGCATATATCTATCTCTTAAGGTTTACTTACAATAACCACTTTTATGTTCATTTTTTAAGATTATTTTTTCATTATAAACATAAGTAATTTTGAAACCAATTTTCTTTAATTCAGTATTAATCCTTATCCAAATAAATATGTTTATTACTTTCGGCTTTTCATGTAGACTAAAATTGCCATTTACAGTATATAAATCAGATGAAAAGGTTTTGAGATATAGTCGTTATAAGCAATTTGCAGCGAAACATTTAATACGGCGAACCAGCGTTCTTTCTAATACGCGTGACCGCCGCAGCAGCTATAATTGATAAAGCCGAGGAGGATGTTTGCAAAAATAAATATGATGCCCAAAATAACTATTCCACGCGGACGAAGTCGCGGGCACAGCTAGTAATTTGATAAAACCGGTGCTTTACTTAACTACTGCTTATTTATTTCATTAGTATGTTTGTGATGATGCCAATTGATATTTTGTGTTAAGAATGCCTGTATTAGTAATAAAAAAATATTAACCAAGAATTTTAATATGTTTCATCAAAATTCTTCTTTGGAAGAACACCTTAAAAATTATAGAACTTTTAATTTTAGCCCATTTTAGGTTCAATGGACTAATTTGTTGATAAGTAGTTGTAGTTTCTAGTATTTGGGAGAACATTTTCGATTTTTATATATAACATAACATTTACGGCAATGCTGCCAGCCTTTTAGGCGCACCCCTGCAATTTGATACTATGCAGGGACTGTACAAAAAGTTTAAGTTTTTATTCATAATGATTATTGTATAAGATTTTATTTATTTTTAACATAATAACAAGTCACTACCGATAATAATTTAAATGTTAAAATTGAGCTAGATGACATCGCAAAACTAGTGAATGATATGTCTCCCCGTGTGACAGGTGAAGAATCCGCGGCGGCTCAGCGCGGGCAAGTCCATTATTGTCGAGGTGTCTCTGGAGCGCGAGGATGACGTAGGGCCCGTCATCGCGCCGTTCCTGGCACAGGTACCTACATACATACATACATATGATCACGTCTATATCCCTAGCGGGGTATGAATGAATGAATGAATGATTTATTATGCATTGAATGAGTTATAATACAGTTGTTACATTTATTTAAAGCACTTAACATTCAGTCGCAGTTGGCAATCCCGGCCAGGGCATGATGAGAAAAGAACTCTTTCTGATTGTCCTGGGTCTTGGATGTTTATCTATAAATAAGTATTTATTATAAAATATAGTATCGTTGAGTTAGTATCTCGTAACACAAGTCTCGAACTTACTTCGAGGCTAACTCAATCAGTGTAATTTGTAAAAAAAAAAAAATATAGGTAGAGAGCTAACAGTCTTGAAAAGACTGATAGGCCACGCTCAGCTGTTTGGTTTTATGATGGAATTGAGATTCAAATAGTGATAGGTTGCTAGTTCATAGCCTAAAAGAAGAATCCCAAGTTTGTAAGCCTATCCCTTAGTGGCCTTTTATGATATCCATGGAAAAGAGATGGAGTGGTCCTATTCTTTTTTCTAATGGTGCCGGGGACCACACGGCACTCTAATGGTGGTAGATAGCATACATACATAAAATCACGCCTCTTTCCCGGAGGGGTAGGCAGAGACTACATCTTTCCACTTGCCACGATCTTTGCAAACTTCTATCGTTTTATCCACATTCATAACTGTCTTCATGCAGGCTCGGCGGTTTCGGGTACTCTCGACCTGACTTTTTGCCAGGACGTCATTAATTTATATTTATAACACAGAATTATTATATATTCGTTTATCTTATTGTCAGGTTGGCTGGAAGAGATCCCACTCAGGGATAAGCCCGCCTTTGTACTGTACCACTGTTTTATATTAGTAATGTACTCCTTTAGTGAACAATAAAGCATTTATTTACTTACCTATAATAGTACATTATATATAAAGTCATGTTCCCTTAGAGAGCAGAGCTAAATCTCAAAACGAGTGTGGATAGCTCAATAAATAATAATATAATATTAAAGTGTGCTGATGCATGATCTTGTTTACAAGTGCCAGCTATACCCAGCTTGGATTATCACACATCTATACTAATATTATAAAGCTGAAGAGTTTGTTTGTTTGAACGCGCTAATGTCAGGAACTACTGGTTCGAATTGAAAAAATCTTTGTGTTGAATAAATAGACCATTTATCGATTGCTTTAGGCTATATAACATCGCACTGCAACTCTTAGGAGCGATGATATAATGGAAAATGTGAAAAAAAACGGGGATCACTATTCATCCTTGAGGGCTTCAATGATGCCCAAATAACCATTCCACGCGGACGAAGCTAGTTTGTGAAATGTACAAGTTTCCTCACGATATTTATCGCTTGCAGAAACGCGAGGAAGGCTGGTGGGTGGTCATCGGCGAGCCGAAATCCAACAGCTTGCTCTCCATCAAGAGAGTCTCGCTAGCTCGCTCCGCCAAGGTCCGCCTGGATTTCGTCTGCGGAGCGCCCGGCAGGCACACCTACACTCTCTACTTCATGTCGGACGCGTATCTCGGAGCTGATCAGGAGTATAAATTCACCGTGGACGTGGGTGAAGCTAATTCAGATTCTAGCGGAGAAGAGTAGAGTTATATAGATTTTAAGTGATTGGTTTCAATAAAGTTTTAAATTGTAATAGTTGTTTTTATTTGTAGATGACCCAGAGGACCTCCCTGTGGTACCGCATGTTGTAAATTTATAATGAGACAATTTTCCAGTTATGAATGTGGATGAAGCGAAGGAAATATGCAGAGATCGTGGCAAGTGGAAAGAGGTAGTCTCTGCCTACCCCTCCGGGAAAGAGGCGTGATTTTATGTATGTATGTACAATTTTCCAATATCCGATAAATCTAATCTATTTATGAATGCATCAGGGAGTGTGCAATGTTTTATCTCGTAAACTAAAATAAAACATCGAATAGTGATAAAATACAGTTTATTCAGTGACTACAGAATCGAGAGACATTTTGACAAATAGCATCAGTCGCCACAGAGCACGGCACGCGACTACAACCGCTTCACTGCTCTGTGGCGCTAACTTTCAGTGGAGATCATACAAAATTTCTTATTGCACAAATTTTATTATGTTACATTTAGTGGCCTAGTCACAAAGATTAATATGCATTTTAATTTTTGCAAAGGAGTGGACGGCCGGGCATATCCCCGGTCAAGTCCAGATGGAAATACTCGGTCAGGTCCAGCTGGTCTTGACTAGACCGGGGTGTTAAATATTTATGATAATGTATTTTTTTTTCATCTCATGCCACAAATGTAGAACTCAATATTCGGCTCGCTAAATCTGTTTGAAATCTGTAATAAATCTTTGAAGCAGTCATATTGTAAATAAATCAATGTTACCACTTTGTAAATACTTGGAAATTATTGTGTATTTAATTATTATTGACTCAACATTTCATAGCGAAATATACACGTCTTAAAAAAAGGGTTCGAATCATTTGGTTGCAAAAAAAATATGTAATATTTTTTCTAGTACCATTTCATTCTCAATCTTTTTCTCCGCCCGAATAGTTTCTTGTGGATCTGTTGTACTATACTGTTCTTGTATAAGTCGTAGAAGGATATTAAGGACAAAATTATTAATAACTTGTACATCAAAATTTCAAATCATTAGTGTTAAAATTAGCTCAATTTTTATACTGACGTCAATTAAATGAGGTCCCATTGACGACTCGTTTGTAAGTTTGTATGTTTGTGAATTTACCATAAACTTTTAATTGTTAACACACAATATCATCAATATATGTTTATTATAAAACAGTAAAAAAAAATTGTACATTGAGTATATTTTTAAAAATAATTTATTACGCTGAAAAAGTAGTTGGACCAAGCATGAATTTTCTTTAAAAAAGTCTGTCTTTAGTTCATTACAAGTTAGATCGGACATAACATTATTCCTTACTTAGTGTTTGATACTGATTAGAACGATCATCACATCACTTAAGCGGTAGATTATAAAAAACTACATCCCAGAATCCCATATATTTCGCTACGAAAGTGTGTACGTACACAAACTATGTCCTCGTAGGTGGGTGTGCGTGGTGACGGGGTGGACAGCGTCACAGGTTCTCGTGCAGGAAGTGTAGCAGAGTGGCCTCGTAATGTTTGGCCGCGTGCATAGCGCGCAGAGAGTGACGCTCGCCCGGGTACACCTAAACATGATAGCGGATTTTATTACCTATTGTCGTAAAAGGCGACGAAAATGAATGTGGATGAAGCGAAGGAAGTGTGCAGAGATCGTGGCAAGTGGAAAGAGGTAGTCTCTGCCTACCCCTCCGGGAAAGAGGCGTGATTTTATGTATGTGTGATAAGATATTGTACCTGTTTAAATATAACTTATAAGATATTGTACCTGTTAAAATATAACTTATAAGATATTGTACCTGTTAAAATATAACTTATAAGATATTGTACCTGTTAAAATATAACTTATAAGATATTGTACCTGTTATAATATAACTTATAAGTATAGAATAGAATAGATTTATTTTCAAAATTGGATACAAGGTACCACTTATTGACGTCACATAACTTAAATCTAATTATAACTACAACCGCTTCCAAAGCGCATGCGTAGAAGAAGCGGCGGAACAAACTGCACTGCAGCATTTTCACCGGACGTCAATTTACAAATATAGATCTGTTGAATCTAAATCGTGGACGAATGCACAATGTTGTCTACATTAAATAAAAAAAAACACGAATGAATGTATAACTGATATTGTACCTGTACTCGATGCGGTTTCCCGAGCCGCACCAGCTCTGCGAGCAACGCCGCGGTATGACAGAAGTGGACGTTCTCGTCAGCCAGGCCGTGGATTATAAGAAGGCGGCCTTCTCTGTAGACATTAAAAACATTAATTATTAAAACTATAGTGTGAGATTCCTTTATCTTTTTTCAAAGTCGTGACTTGTGGTATACTTGAGACCTTTATAATTGTGAACATATTCAAGGAATAAATAAACGATTAAATTAAAAAACGAATAGGACCACTCGATCTCGTTCCCATGGCCATCGTAAAAGGCGACTAAGTGGTAGGCTTATTAACTTGGGATTCTTCTTTTAAGGCGATGAGCTAGCAACCTGTCACTATTTGAATCTCAATTCTATCGTTAAGCCAAACAGCTGAATTAGGCTGAACAGTCTTTTCAAGACTGTTGTCTCTGTCCACCCTGCAAGGGATACAGACGTCACTATATGTATTTATTTATTTTTTCAGAATAACATATAGTATAGTACTTTTTATCCCGGAGTTCCCGCGGGATTGATAATGTTTCCATGCGGATGAAGTCGCGGGCACAGCTAGTAATAAATACATGCGGGACAAATTACACAGATCGAGTTAGCCTCGAAGTAAGTTCGAGACTTGTGTTACGAGATTCTAACTCAACGTTACTTTAATATAACAAACACTTATATGGACAAACATCCAAGACCCAGACCAATAAAAAAATAGTCCGTTCCCCACCACTTCCCGGCTGGAGGATTCCAACCCGGACACCTCCAACCGGTGGTTCCCGGCACCAATACAAAAAGGAATAGGACCACTCCATCTCTTACCCATGGATGTCGTAAAAGGCGACTAAGGGAAAGGCTTACAAACTTGGGATTCCTTTTTAGGCGATGGGTTTGCAACCTGTCACTATTTGAATCTCAATTCTATCATCAAGCCAAATAGCTGAACGTGGTCATTCGGTCTTTTCAAGACTGTTGGCTCTGTCTACCCCGCAAGGGATATACACGTGACCATATGTATGTATGTATGTATGTACTGGTACTACTACTACTACATTATCCACACGCACTGGTACTACTACTACATTATCTTCACTCACTACTACTACTACTACATTATCCACACTCACTGGTACTACTACTACATTATCTTCACTCACTACTACTACTACTACATTATCTACACTCACTACTACTACTACATTATCTACACTCACTGTTACTACTACTACATAATCTACACTCACTGGTACTACTACTACTACATTATCTACACTCACTGGTACTACTACTACTACATTATCTACACTCACTGGTACTACTACTACTACATTATCTACACTCACTGGTACTACTACTACTACATTATCTACACTCACTACTACTACTACTACACTATCTACACTCACTGGTCGGGAAAGAAGGGCGTGTGCGCGAGCACGCTGGCGCGCGTGTAGGCGTGCGGCGCGGCGGCCGGCAGCCCCATGTAGCGCTCCGTGTACGCGGTGTCGTACAGCCGCCAGGACGTCACCGGAGCGCCCGCCACGCACACCTTGAACACGTTCGGCCGCGTCGCCAGCCCCAGTAGGGACAGGTAGCCGCCTGTTCCGAAATATATACATCGTGGGTATCAATTAATAATGTATCTATTTAAATACATACATATGGTCACGTCTATATCCCTTGCGGAGCAGACAAAGCCAAAAGGCTTGAAAATACTGAATGGCCACGTTCAGCTATTTGGCTTAACGATAGAATTGAGATTCAACTAGTGACAGGTAATAGCCCATCGCCTAAAAAAGAATCCCAAGTTTGTAAGTCTATCCCTTAGTCGCCTTTTACGACATCAATGGGAAAGAGATGGAGTGGTCCTATTCTTTTTTGTATTGGTGCCGGGAACCACACGGCACTTACTTAATTTTAGGCATTTATTTAAATACACATAACAAATTGTAGTAAAACTATAAATAGTAGTAAAATTATAAGGTTGCGATCTACACTACAATTCTAAAAACAGTGTACATACGAAGACCATATAAGAAAAATGCAAACAGTTAAGAGATACATACATATATGATAATGATATAGATAAATTTTAACTAAGATATTTTGGTTTACAAAAACAAAGACAGGATAAACATTAACTAAGGATTTTTTTTAATAAGCTTTTATTAAATAATAATCAATATATACCGAGTGGTTCCCGGCACCGTTAAAAAAAGAATAGGACCACACCGTCTTGTTCCCATGTATGTCGTACGACAAAAGGATATGCTTATAAAATTGAAAAGAAAAGTACCCATATTATATATGCCAATAAATATATAAGAATGACATTGACATTATAATTCGCACCTCCGGTGCGACACTGTCACTTATGCAAAAACAATTTTTCAGGAGAAGCATTTAAAACTTTAACATCCCATAACATTGTCATATTTAAAGATTTTTACAAGATGAATAACTTATACTGCAAAGTCAACTTATCTTGTGTAACTCATTTTTGCAATTTTTGCATAAGTGACAGTATATATTAATCTTACCGTAACTCCACCCGTGTATGGCAACTCTCTCCATATCAATACATCCAGTCTCCTTAGCCAGCCATTGTAATACTTCAACCTGCAACAGCAAAGAAATTTCTAGAATACTTTCAAAATGTTTGTAGCATTTGTCATTTCAAAAAGCTTAAGGTCCGTTTACATAGATTTAGATCTATTTGTTTAAAACGTAAAATATTTTTAATATTGGCATGATAATAAGTTATGTAATAACTTAAGGCAGAAAGTCCTTTAAATAGCGACTAAATAGATTAACCGACTTGGTATTACATGAATCTCACAACTTTTTACGGTAGAAAGACTGAGCTGCGAGACTTGGTTTTTTTTACAGGATGTTTTTGATGGCATATGAATACATATCTATAATAATATTATAAAGCTGAAGAGTTTGATTGTTTGAAAGCGCTAATGATCAGGAACTACTGGTTTGAATTGAAAAATTATTTTTGTGTTGAATAGACCATTTATCGAGACAGGCTTTAGGCTATATAACATCACGCTGCAACTATAAGGAGCAAAGAAATAATGGAATAATATGTAAAAAATACGTGGAAAATTATTGAGGGCTTCAATGATGCCCAAAATAACTATTACACGCGGACGAAGTCGTTTGTCAATATTGTTTTACTAGGGAATTTGCTCCATCCGAGAGAACCGCCTCCATCCTTATCATTATTTCCAAAGTTATGTACATTAGTTTTAATACTAACCGATGCTCCTACGGTGAGGGAAAACATCGTGAGGAAACCTGCACATTCAGGCAACTGGATGTGTGACCATGATCGATCCAATACGGATTAGGTTCCCCTGCAAAGGTTGCGGAGGTCAGACGGGAGTCGCTTCGTGTGAAAACCTGACTCACCCAATCCAGGATCCATGATACCCCGGGCTCCTCTCCAGAGTGGTGAGGATGCGACCGGGACTAAAGCCAGGGGGAAGGAGATAATAAATATAAATATATACGGGACAAATTACACAGATTAAGTTAGCCTCTAAGTAAGTTCGAAACTTGTGTTACGAGATACTAACACAACGATACTATATTTATAATAAATACTTATATGTGGATGAAGCAAAGGAAATATGCAGAGATCGTGGCAAGTGGAAAGAGGTAGTCTCTGCCTACCCCTCCGGGAAAGAGGCGTGATTTTATGTATGTATGTACTTATATATATAAACATCCAAGACCCAGGACAATCAGAAAAAGTTATTTTCTCTTCATGCCCTGGCCGGGATTCGAACCCGGAAATATATGTAGCGGGAGCGATGATTCGGCTCGACCGCCACCAAAGGGAAGATCTTCCGCCAGGCTAGGTGTGACGCGTGGGGAACCGCGGCTCCAAAAGTCAGGGGGAAGGAGGTATGTAGTCAAGGTGTCCGTGTGGTTCCCGGCACGAATACAAAAAAGAATAGGACCACCCCATCTCTTTCCCATGGATGTCGTAAAAGGCGACTAAGGGATAGGCTTACAAACTTGGGATTCTTCTTTAGGCGACGGGCCAGCAACCTGTCACTATTTGAATCTCAATTCCATCATTAAGCCAAACAGCTGAACGTGGCCATTCGGTCTTTTCAAAAAAGTTCGCTCTGTCTACCCCGCGAGGGATATAGACGTGACTATATATGTGTGTATGTGTCCGTGACCTGGTCGTCCAGCTCCACCTGCCCCATCTTGCCGCGGAGCGCGCGCTCCCAGGCGCGGCCGCGGTGCTTGGAGCCCCGCGAGTCCACCGACACCACGGTGAAGCCGCGCGCCGCCAACATGTGCATGCGCAGCTGTCTGATGCCCTGGCCGAACATCAATCGATCGAGGTCATACTATGCGACCTCAATACGTGATAACTAGAGATCGGATATCCGGATGCATATTTACCTAAAGGGTATAGCCGGATAAGTATGACGATCTGGCCTCCAAATGAGAACCTTTATCTAAACTTATGTTCTAATATCGCCTTGATGTACAAACACAATTTATGTACTTTTCGCGGTCAGCTTTCGCTTTGACCTTGAGATATGGGAAAAAATAATCGCACGCATGACTTTTATTCAAAGTCATATATCTCAAAAATTAATTACGCTAGAGAGATGAGACCAACGCGAGTTTTTAAATTACATTGCAGAGTATATCATATATTATTTTCTTTGGTGTGTTGGGTTAGTATAGAACGTACTTCTGTACCTAAAAAAAAATCCGGGATTCGGCATTGATACACTTAATGTTCTATAAAAATTATGTATTCGAACTGTATTCGTATCGTACTGACAAAAAAATCACGCGGTATAATTCTGGAATCCCAGTACGTAGGTAATTTTTTAATAATTATGATCATCCATCACTTATGTTTATAAAGGTGTTTATCATACCTAATATACGATAAGTTTCAATTGCTTGTTTAATAAAATTTCCGGGATTCAAAATAATTCGAATCCCGAAAGCAAGAAGCCGCCTCCATATTTTCTTAGCCAAAATAATAGTTTAGGTAAATATGCATCCGATTATCCGATCTTTAGTGATAACTTGAATCCAATCATGAAAACTTCGGTGTCACAGACAAGCGACAACACAGATCAGTATTTAATCCTACTAATTATTATAAATGCGACAGTTTGTATGTCAGTATGGATGTTTGTTACTCTTTCACGCAAAAACTACTGAACCGATTACGATGAAATATGGTATGTAGGCAGCTGAAGACCCAGAATAACATATAGGCTATTATTTTTTTATCCCGGAGTTCCCGCGGGATTGATTCCACGCGGACGAAGTCGCGAGCGGCCTCTAGTTGCAAATAAATAAATCAATCATAACAATTTATTCTCTCGTCCACATTTCTATTCTAAGTTTAGATAATTGTTAAACTGACGTTATTGAAGAAAATGCTGCAGTGCAGTTTGTTGCAGCTTCTTCTGCACTGACGCTTTACAAGCGGCAGTAGGTACTAATTTAGTTTTGAGTTTTTCATTTGACGTCAACCAATATGTTGTGAAACCAAAAGATATGACAATTATTCATTGATATTGAAATGTCCCATAATCTATACTCTATAATATTATAAAGCTGAAGAGTTTGTTTGTTTGTTCGAACGCGCTAATCTCAAGAACTACTGATTCTATTTGAATATATTTTTGTAATTTTTTTAATGAGTTTGTTAGTTTGTTTGAAAGCTCTAATCTCAAGAACTACTGGTTCTATTTGAATTTTTTTTTGTAATTTTTTTAATGAGTTTGTTTGTTTGAACGCGCTAATCTCAAGAACTACTGGTTCTATTTGAATTTTTTTTTGTAATTTTTTTAATGAGTTTGTTTGTTTGAACGCGCTAATCTCAAGAACTACTGGTTCTATTTGAATTCTTTTTTTGTAATTTTTTGAATGAGTTTGTTTGTTTGTTTGAACGCGCTTATCTCAAGAACTACTGGTTCTATTAGATTTTTTTTTGTAATTTTTTGAATGAGTTTGTTTGTTTGTTTGAACGCGCTAATCTCAAGAACTACTGGTTCTATTTGAATTCTTTTTTTGTAATTTTTTGAATGAGTTTGTTTGTTTGAACGCGCTAATCTCAGGAACTACTGGTTCTATTTGAATATTTTTTTGTAATTTTTTGAATGAGTTTGTTTGTTTGAACGCGCTAATCTCAGGAACTACTGGCTCTATTTGAATACTTTTTTGTAATTTTTTGAACGAGTTTATTTGTTTGTTTGAACGCGCTAATCTCAGGAACTACTGGTTCTATTTGAATATTTTTTTGTAATTATTTGAATGAGTTTGTCTGTTTGTTTGAACGCGCTAATCTCAAGAACTGGCTCTATTCGAATTCTTTTTTGTATTGTTTGTTTGTTTGTAAACTCTTTATTGCACATAAATATAACAAATTACAAAGCAGTTATTGGATTTAGAAGAATAATTATGTACCTACAATAATTATATTAATATTAATATTTTTGTATTATAATTTTTTGAATGAGTTTGTTTGTTTGTTTGAACGCGCTTATCTCAGGAACCTGGTTCTATTTGAATTCTTCTTTTTTTTTTTTTTGGTAATTTTTTTGAACCGCCCACCTTGTAACTGTTGGTAACCGTCTGCACCTCCGGCCCCCCGTACACATGCAGCACGGTGGGGCTCCGGCCGCGCCTCGCGGAGCGCCACAGCGTGCAGTAGGCCGCCGCCCCGCACGACAGCCGCGTGCTGTAGATCTGAGGCGGGGGTATGTCGACGCGCGATAACGAGTTCTCTGTGGAAATTTGTACGAAAAAACATACATTTTTTTTTTATCATACATATGTATGTCCCTTGCGGCGTAGACAGAGCCAACTGTCTTTAAAAGAATGGTAGGCCACGTTCAGCTGTTTGGCTTAATGATAGAATTGAGATTCAAATAGAGTCCTATTCTTTTTTTTTTTTTTTCATCATCTGCTGAATCAGTGCCGTGTGATTCCCGGCACCAATGGAAATGAGAATAGGACAACTCCATCTCTTTCCCATGGATGTCGTAAAAGGCGACGCAGGGATAGGCTTATAAACTTGGGATTGTCTTTTTAGGCGATGGGCTAGCAGCAACCTGTCACTATTTGAATCTCAATTCTATAATCAAGCCAAACAGCTGAACGTGGCCTATCAGTCTTTTAAAGACTGTTGGCTCTGTCTAACCCGCAAAGGATATAGACGTGACTATATGTATATGTATGTATGTATGTACACTTTTAAAATCCACACGTACCAAGTCGCGGGCGACAGTTTATTAAATTACAACATTTTGCCGACTCTTCTTCCTTTTAAGAAAGTCATGAAGGTATGTGTGTAAAGTACAAAAAAATAATAATATTTCAAACAATTTCAACAATAGAAAAACCAGAATAGAACCACTCCATCTCTTTCCCGTGGATGTCGTAAAAGGCGACTGAGGGATAGGCTTATAAACTTGGTATTCGTCTTTAAGGCGACGGGCTAGCAACCCGAAATATGAATCTCAATTCTATCATAAAACCAAACAGCTGAACGTGGCCTATCAAATTTTTTTCTCTATATACACCTAATGTGGATGAAGCGAAGGAAGTATGCAGAGATCGTGGCAAGTGGAAAGATGCAGTTTCTGCCTACCCCTCCGGGAAAGAGGCGTGATTTTATGTATGTATGTATGTATAGACCTGATTATATGTATGGGATAGAGATGGAGTGGTCCTATTCTTTTTTATATTGGTGCCGGGAACTACACGCTAGCCCATCGCTTAGAAGAATCCCAAGTATATAAGCCTATCCCTTAGTCGCCTTTTACAATATTCATGGGAAGATATGGAGTGGTCCTATTCTATTAAATTGTCTGGAACCACACGCTAACTTTAACGCCGACGGTCTTTTTGTGTTTTCAAGACTGTCGGCTCTGTCTACCCCGCAAGGGATATAGACGTGACGTATATGTATGTATTTGTGATAAAAACTGACCTCTGACGAGTAAACCGGTGTCTGAACATTCCTCATCACCGTCCCCGGAGCGGCTGTCCCAAGACCCGTTGAAACTTCGAGTGTCTGATACTTCTACGAATTAAATACCATACATTCTATTAACATACATAATAATGAAATGAAATGAAAATCTTCATTTACATTAAACATGGTACAAATGGGTGTTAGATATATATGTGATCTTACATGTTCCGTCAGAAGTATGGAATGTAAATATTGTTTTGTAATATAATTTAATACTTTAAAAATTAATAATTATACAATTTAAAATTAATAATTCATGCAGTCTATTCTTAAATTTATTAATTGGCAAAGACTTTTATGAGTCCGGTAGCTTACTATATATATTAATGCACATGCAATATGATGCACATAATCACGTTTATATCCCTTGCGGGGTGGACAGAGCCAACAGTCTTGAAAAGACAGGCCACGTTCAGCTGTTTGGCTTTATGATGGAATTGAGATTCGAATAATGACAGGTTGCTAACCCATCGCCTAAAAGGAGGATCCAAAGTTTATAAGCCTATCCCTTAGTCGCCTTTTACGACATCCGTGGGAACGAGATGGAGTGGTCCTATTCGTTTCTTTATTGGTGCCGGGAACCACACGGCACTAGTTACATACATACATAAAATCACGCCTCTTTCCCAGAGGGGTAGGCAGAGACCACATCTTTCCACTTGTCACGATCTCAGCAGACTTCATTCGCTTCATCCACATTCATAACTCTCTTCGTGCAAAGAGTTACCTATATATATTTAAGATGTGAAGTAATTTTAAGCCGTGTGGCTCCCGGCACCAATTTAAAAAAAAAGAATAAGACCACTCCATTTCGCTCCCATGGATGTCGTAAGAGGCGACTGAGGGATAGGCTTGTAAACTTGGGATTCTTCTTTTAGGCGATGGGCTAGCAATCTGTCACTATTTGAATCACAATTCTATCATCAAGCCAAACAGCTGAACGAGGCCTTTCAGTCTTTACAAGACTATTGGCTCTGTCTACCCCGCAAGGGATAAAGACGTGATTACATGTGAGTATGTTGGTTATCACTTCTCTTTTACACTCCACGTTGACCTGACAGAGTCCTCTCCATCAATGTGCCCTCGGCTCACGTCCCACAACACAACTGACCTGACGGAGTCATCTCCATCAATGTGCCCACGTCCCACAACACAACTGACCTGACAGAGTCCTCTCCATCAATGTGCCCTCGGCTCACGTCCCACAACACAACTGACCTGACAGAGTCCTCTCCATCAATGTGCACTCGGCTCACGTCCCACAACACAACTGACCTGACGGAGTCCTCTCCATCAATGTGCCCACGTCTCACACCACAACTGACCTGACAGAGTCATCTCCATCAATGTGCCCTCAGCTCACGTCTCACAACACAACTGACCTGACGGAGACCTCTCCATCAATGTCCCCACGTCTCACAACACAACTGACCTGACAGAGTCCTCTCCATCAATGTGCCCTCGGCTCACGTCCCACACCACAACTGACCTGACAGAGTCCTCTCCATCAATGTGCAGCTCACGTCTCACACCACAACTGACCTGACAGAGTCCTCTCCACCAATGTGCAGCTCACGTCTCATACCACAACTGACCTGACAGAGTCATCTCCATCAATGTGCCCTCAGGTCACGTCTCACACCACAACTGACCTGACAGAGTCATCTCCATCAATGTGCCCTCAGGTCACGTCTCACACCACAACTGACCTGACAGAGTCATCTCCATCAATGTGCCCTCAGGTCACGTCTCACACCACAACTGACCTGACAGAGTCATCTCCATCAATGTGCCCTCAGGTCACGTCTCACACCACAACTGACCTGACAGAGTCATCTCCATCAATGTGCCCTCAGGTCACGTCTCACACCACAACTGACCTGACAGAGTCATCTCCATCAATGTGCCCTCGGCTCACGTCTCACAACACAACTGACCTGACAGAGTCATCTCCATCAATGTGCCCTCGGCTCACGTCTCACAACACAACTGACCTGACGGAGACCTCTCCATCAATGTCCCCACGTCTCACAACGCAACTGACCTGACGGAGTAGTTATCAACTCTATTGTACATTCCAAGACACTGTAACACTCGGCTCACGTCTCACAACGCAACTGACCTGACGGAGTAGTTATCAACTCTATTGTACATTCCAAGACACTGTAACACTCGTCTCACGTCTCACAACACAACTGACCTGACGGAGTAGTTATCAACTCTATTGTACATTCCAAGACACTGTAACACTCGGCTCACGTCTCACAACACAACTGACCTGACGGAGTAGTTATCAACTGTATTGTACATTCCAAGACACTGTAACACTCGGCTCACGTCTCACAACACAACTGACCTGACGGAGTAGTTATCAACTGTATTGTACATTCCAAGACACTGTAACACTCGGCTCACGTCTCACAACACAACTGACCTGACGGAGTAGTTATCAACTGTATTGTACATTCCAAGACACTGTAACACTCGGCTCACGTCTCACAACACAACTGACCTGACGGAGTAGTTATCAACTGTATTGTACATTCCAAGACACTGTAACACTCGGCTCACGTCTCACAACACAACTGACCTGACGGGGTCCTCTCCATCAATGTGCCCTCGGCTCACGTCCCACAACACAACTGACCTGACGGAGTAGTTATCAACTGTATTGTACATTCCAAGACACTGTAACACTCGGCTCACGTCTCACAACACAACTGACCTGACAGAGTCATCCCCATCAATGTCCCCACGTCTCACACCACAACTGACCCGACGGAGTCCTCTCCATCAATGTCCCCACGTCTCACAACACAACTGACCTGACGGAGTCCTCTCCATCAATGTGCCCTCAGGTCACGTCCCACAACACAACTGACCTGACGGAGTAGTAATCAACTCTATTGTACATTCCAAGACACTGTAACACTCGGCTCACGTCTCACAACACAACTGACCTGACGGAGTAGTTATCAACTGTATTGTACATTCCAAGACACTGTAACACTCGGCTCACGTCTCACAACACAACTGACCTGACGGAGTAGTTATCAACTGTATTGTACATTCCAAGACACTGTAACACTCGGCTCACGTCTCACAACACAACTGACCTGACGGAGTAGTTATCAACTGTATTGTACATTCCAAGACACTGTAACACTCGGCTCACGTCTCACAACACAACTGACCTGACGGAGTAGTTATCAACTGTATTGTACATTCCACGACACTGTAACACTCGGCTCACGTCTCACAACACAACTGACCTGACGGGGTCCTCTCCATCAATGTGCCCTCGGCTCACGTCTCACAACACAACTGACCTGACAGAGTCATCTCCATCAATGTGCCCTCAGCTCACGTCTCACACCACAACTGACCTGACGGGGTCCTCTCCATCAATGTGCCCTGTATCAGCAGAGTCGGTTTGGGAGTGTGCACTGTAACACTCAGCTCACGTCTCACAACACAACTGACCTGACGGGGTCCTCTCCATCAATGTGCAGCTCACGTCTCATACCACAACTGACCTGACAGAGTCATCTCCATCAATGTGCCATCAGGTCACGTCTCACACCACAACTGACCTGACGGAGTCATCTCCATCAATGTGCCCTCGGCTCACGTCTCACAACACAACTGACCTGGCGGAGTCCTCTCCATCAATGTCCCCACGTCTCACACCACAACTGACCTGACGGAGTAGTTATCAACTCTATTTTACATTCCACGACACTGTAACACTCGGCTCACGTCTCACAACACAACTGACCTGACAGAGTCCTCTCCATCAATGTGCCCTCGGCTCACGTCTCACAACACAACTGACCTGACAGAGTCCTCTCCATCAATGTGCCCTCAGGTCACGTCTCACAACACAACTGACCTGACAGAGTCATCTCCATCAATGTGCCCTCGGCTCACGTCTCACAACACAACTGACCTGGCGGAGTCCTCTCCATCAATGTCCCCACGTCTCACAACACATCTGACCTGACGGAGTAGTTATCAACTCTATTGTACATTCCACGACACTGTAACACTCGGCTCACGTCTCACACCACAACTGACCTGACGGAGTCCTCTCCATCAATGTGCCCTGTATCAGCAGAGTCGGTTTGGGAGTGTGCACGATTCTATACACTCTAGTTGATGGCACGGTGCTAATGTTTGATGATGTTATCACTGCCGTTGTGCATTCCTGTAATGAAAAAAAATGAGCGATTTTTATCCACACTAATAATCCACACTAATAATAAAGAGGAAAGATTTGTATTTTTGTATGTTTGTGTGGAATAAACTCTTAATAATAGAATAAAAATTTGGCACAGATATAGAATAGACCTTCAAAAGTGACGTAGGCATAAATTTGTTTTGAAATAAATTTATTTCAAAATATAAAACACAAAAATATGTCCACCCGTGCGAAGCCGGGGCGGGCCGCTAGTTATTACATATGTGTTTAACACTGCGTGCCGTGTGGTTCCCGGCACCATTGCAAAAAAGGAATAGGACCACTTCATCTCTTTCACACGGATGTCGTAAAAGGCGACTAAGGGATAGGCTTATACACTTGAGATTCCTCTTTTAGGCGATGGGCTAGCAACCTGTCACTATTTGAATTTCAATTCTATCACTAAGCCAAACAGCTGAGCGTGGCCAATCAGTCATAAGCCTATCCCTTAGTCGCCTTTTACGACATCCATGGGAAAGAGATGGAGTGGTCCTATTCTTTTTTGTATTTGTGCCGGGAACCACACGGCATATATATATATATATATATATAATGTCTTGTGGTAAGCGGCACATTATGTAGAATGGGATCACTCCACCTCTCTCTGCGTGGGTGTCGTAACAGATGACTTAGGGCTCTTTAATTAGCTTGAACAATGTAATCATGGAATAAATTTTAAAATATTTCCAAACCTATTTCGATAAAATTAATCCACCCCGCAAGGGATATAGACGTGACCATATGTATGTATGTATGTATGTTATACACACCGCGTCAATGTGCACGGCACAGGAGCCCCCTACGTCGGTGAGCAGCGTTGCGGGGCGCGGCAAAGGCTCTGCGCACCCCGCCACCGACGCGGACGTGGCCGACAGCGGCGCCGCGTACAGGTGGCGCTCCAGCGGCGTCTCGCGAAGCCCCACGAAGTACACCAGCTGCCGAGCCTCGTCCACCTTTGAGAGGGAGGGAGATGGATTATTATAGCAATCCATAAAATATATATATATATACTAGCTGACCCGCGCAACTTCGTTTGCGTGTATCCCGCTACTTATTACACACACATTATGACACTAACTCCCATATTATTCGCATGTGCCTCAGTAAAAAAATATCTAAATATGTACTTAGAAACAAAAGAAAGATACGAGTACCTATTCTATTAAGTTCTTTTTCTTAACTTATCTTACCTTAAATTACGATTTTTTTTTTAATTATTTCCCTAATATTAAATTGACCTAACTTTAAATTTTAACCAAAATCTTAATAGAAAATATCAATCCATAAATTACGGTTTTATATTTTAAAAAACTAATCTTACTAATAAGTGCGATTTAATACTAACCTTAGAATACAATACCTACTATTATCATACAATTATTGTTGTCGCGCTGAAAAGCACGTTTTATTTTTCTCAAAGAGCTGCGATAAATAAACGCGTCCGATCGCTTCCAATTTCAAAGTGCTAATGGGGAGCCGACGAAGGGTCTTCCCAAACTCCTTGTGCAGGAGTTGGAGCGAGTGGTCAGGGTCTTTTTACCCTCTTCACGGGAGCCGCTGCCGCCGACGCGCTATTTATAGGGACGCTGCCCCCGCCGCCGCGGCCGGCCCGTACCGTGCCGCAATACTAATATCGTGATATCTCCTAAACTATATGTCTAAATAACACACTGTAAACTGCAAAAATAATCTAAATTAAATGCTCGTGATGATGAACTTACTTATTTTGATAAGGATATATGTATTATTGGTTATATCACCAGTTAAACATCACCCAACGAATTAAATGTTTTTTTAATACAGAAAAGTAGTTTTTGTGACTTAAATAAAAAAGCTGGATATATGTCATCGCGGACTTTTTTGTAGAACTAATAAAGACCAATGTTTTTGCTATACATTGTTCTTACTTGTATCCAACGGTATAAGCGGCGCACGCACAAATGCAATCTTCAATTAGATTTTTTTTCTGACTTCTTGGACATAAATCGCTATAACTCAGCTAATATAGTTTCAATGTATTTCAATTATATATAAAAACCTGTCGGAGAAAATACTCTTTCTATTAGTAAAAACCGCATCAAAATCCGTTGCGTAGTTTAAAAGTTTTATGCATACGAAGGGACTACAGACAAAATGGGCGACTTTGTTTTATACTATGTAGTGATATTGTATATTTTTCAATATTAAATCACATAAATATATAAATCTGAACAATGTATTCTCTCGTCCACATTCTATTCTAAGTTTAATTAATATTGTGATGTTGACGTTGTTGAAGAAAATGCTGCAGTGCAGTTTGTTACCGCTTCTTCTGCACTAACGCCTTGGAAGCGGCATTAAACTTAGTTTTTAAGTAATTTATTTGACGTCAACCAATGTTGTTAAACCATACGTTTTGACAATTATTAGCGATATACGAGTATAGTATCCTATAGTAATGAATAAAAATTTTGAATTTGAATTAATATTAAGACAATTATTGATTACGAACTAATGTTATATAAACTAATATAAATGATTGTTAACTAATGTTATAAGTGAGTTACATACATACATATAATCAGTCTATATCGCTTGCGGGGTAGACAGAGCCAACAGTCTCGAAAAGACTGATGGGCCACATTCAGCTGTTTGGCTTTATGATGGAATTATGGTTCCTGGGCACCAATAATAAAAAAGAATAGGACCACTGCATCTCTTTCCCATGGATGTCGTAAAAGGCGACTAAGGGATAAGCTTTTAAACTTGGTATTCTTCTTTCAGGCGATGGGCTTGCAATCTGCCCCTATTTGAATCTCAATACTATCATTTAGCCTAACAGCTGAATGTGAGTTATCAGACTTTCAAGACTGCTGGTACTGTCTACCCCACAAGGGATATAGACGTGATTTTATGCATGCATGTATGTTTTGTTTGTTTGTAAACTCACTATTGCACATAAAAAGAAATGTAACCAAAAATAGAAAACAGTCATTGGACCTAAAAGGGCGGACTTATCCCATCGCCCTTGGACAATGGCGGACTTATCCCATTCGAGATTTCTACCAGTCAACCAAAATATAAAATATTAGAGGCCGCCCGCGACTTCGTCCGCATGGAAACCCAATCAATCCCGCGGGAACTCGGGGATAAAAAGTACCCTATATGCTATTCTGAGTCTTCAGCTACCTACATACTCGTATGTACATTACAAAATTTCATCGCAATCGGTTCAGTTGTTTTCGCGTGAAAGGGTCAAACAAACATCCATACTGACATCCTGACATACTCACACACTTTCGCATTTATAATATTAGTAGGATTTGTGGCGCAGCGGTAGTGCGCTTGTCTGTGTCACCGGAGGTCCCGGGTTCGAATCCCGGCCAGGGAATGATGAGAAACAAACTTTCTCTGATTGTCCTGGGTCTTGGATATTTATCTATATAATTATTTATTATAAAATATAGTATCGTTGAGTTAGTATCTCGTAACACAAGTCTCGAACTTACTTCGAGGCTAACTCAATCTGTGTATTTATTTATTCTTTATTGTAACAATTACAATTTGTCAAGTACAATAGGCGGACTTAATGCTAAAAGCATTATCTAACAGTCTACCATTGGGTTAAGCGGAGGACCTTTGTGTGGGTGAAAATAATAACGTACAATAAACATACTTACCTACTATATGATATATACTAAAAACCTATACATAATATATGTGGGAATAATTATGATTTATTTTTGTTTTTTTTTTGTTGAGTTGAGCCCCATTCCCACATATATACCTATATACTACAGTAAACATACATATACATAAATACACATATATATATATATATATATATATATATATATATATATATATATATATATATATAAATACACATATATATATATATATATATATATATATATATATATATATATATATATATATATATATATATATATATATATGTGTATATATATATATATATATATATATATATATATATGTGTATTTATGTATATGTATGTTTACTGTATATATATATATAATCTGCTGCAAATATATATATATATATATATATATTTGCAGCAGATTACATACAGAGATTACTCTCTCATGACTGTGTCAGACACAACTGGACCTGTGTAATTTGAAACAACTGTGTAATTTGTCCCGTATATAATTACTAGAGGCCGCCCGCGACTTCGTCCGCATGGAAACCCTATCAATCCCGCGGGAACTCTGGGATAAAAAGTAGCCTATGTGTTATTCTGGGTCTTCAGCTACCTACATACCAAATTTCATGGTAATCGGTTCAGTAGTTTTTGCGTGAAAGAGTAACAAACATCCATACAAACTTTCGCCTTTATAATAGTAGTAGGATTTATCAACACTCACCCATATATTCCTCCCCATGACCTCCCACTCTCCCGATGTGATCGCCTCTTTGCTGATAATGTCCGGTCCTATTGCGATGTCATCTTCTGTTATCATTTCTATGACGGCTGTGGACAAATTATACATACATACAAACATATACGTCACGTCTATATCCCTTGCGGGGTAGACAGAGCCAACGGTCTTGAAAAGACTGATAGGCCACGTTCAGCTGTTTGGTTTTAAGATAGAATTGAGATTCAAATAGTGACAGGTTGTTAGTCCATCGCATAAAAGAAGACTCCCAAGTAAGTTGGTTACTCAATTTGTTTAATTTACCCCGTCTATATTTGAGACTAGCTGTGCCCGCGACTTCGTCCGCGTGGAATAGTTATTTTTGGGCATTATTGAAGCCTTCAAGGATGAATAATTTTCCCCGTTATTTTTTGACATTTTCCATTATTTCTTTACTCCTAATAGTTGCAGCGTGATGTTATATAGCCTAAAGCCTTCCTCGATAAATGGTCTATTCAACGCAAAAACAATTTTTCAATTCGAACCACTAGTTCCTGAGATTAGCGCGTTCAAACAAACAAACTCTTCAGCTTTATAATATTATAATAATATATATAATATAATATATAATATAGATATCTTTTATTTTATGTCCAACAATATAGTAATTTTAAACTGATTTTTTCTCTCCACTTTTCACCTAATGTCTTCTGTAGTGAATAACATAATTATCCGTCTATACTTCCTACAATAACTTTACCCCCACAACGTTATACATTTTGACGGCCTCTGTGGCGCAGCGGTAGTGCGCTTGTCTGTGACACCGGAGGTCCCGGGTTCGAATCCCGGCCAGGGCATGATGAGAAACGAACTTCCTCTGATCGCCCTGGGTCTTGAATTTTTATCTATATAAGTATTTATTATAAAATATAGTATCGTTGAGTTAGTATCTCGTAACACAAGTCACGAATTCACTTCGAGGCTAACTCGATCTGTGTAATTTGTCCCGTATTATTATTATTATTTATTTATTTCTTTTATATCATCACCATCACAACGTTATATATATATATATACTCACATCTCTGCCTATCCCGCACTATGCCACACGTGATGAGGTACAAGTGCAGGTGGCCGGTCTCCTCGGAAGCCCAGATGAAGGAAACCCTGTCTTCAGCGGACGGCATAAAGTACAGAATGTCGTGAACGTTGATCCAAGCGTCGGGCGCCGTCTCCGAAACTAGTACTTGTATGTCTTCGATTTTCTGCGAAAATTATACATACATATAGTCTATATGGTGGTGGTGTTGAGATGGTTCGGTCATGTGGAGAGGATGAATGAAAACAGGTTGACTAAGCAGATATACATGGAGAGTGTGGAGGGAAAGGTCGGAGTGGGAAGACCTAGACGAACATATCTTGATCAAATTAAGGACGTCCTGGTAAAGGGTCAGGTCGAGAGTGCCCGAAACCGCCGAGCTTGTATGAAGAGAGTTATGAATGTGGATGAAGCGAAGGAAGTGTGCAGAGGTCGTGGCAAGTGGAAAGAGGTAGTCTCTGCCTACCCCTCCGGGAAAGAGGCGTGATTTTATGTATGTATGTATGTATATAGTCTATATCCCTTGCGGGGTAGACAGAGCCAATAGTCTTGAAAAGACTGATCGGCTATGTTAAGCTGTTTGGCTTACTAATAGAGTTGAGACTACAAACAAATTAAACTAATTATTGAGATAAACAAATACATATACATAGATAAAATATTATAAAATACATAGTGTAAATACCAAATACTTAATAAACGTTAATATATTGACGTCACATCAATTAAATCTAATTATAAGTACAACCGCTTCCAAAGCGCGTGCGCAGAAGAAGAGGCGCAACATACTACAATGCAGTAAACATACACTATCTATCTCAAATTCAAATTCAAAATTTTTATTCATTATTATAGGATACTTCATACATATCGCTTAATAATTGTCAAAACTTTTAGTTTCACAACATCGGTTGACGTCAAAAATTACTTAAAAACTAAGTTCACCGCCGCTTCCAAGGCAGAAGAAGCGGTAACAAACTGCACTGCAGCATTTTTCTTAAACAACGTCAACTTCACAAATATCTATTTTTTAAATAGATAATAATTTTAATAGAAGAATAATGAATAGAGCAAATAAACGTTTATTATTATTATTATGTTTTTATGCAATTTTTTACACCCTTTTCAGGGGAATTAAATATTTTTACGGGCTTTTGACCAAGCAAAAATATTGTATAGAAATAAGTGGAGGAAAGAACAAAATTTTAGTCAAGAGAAAGGAATTATTTAAATTTCTCTTACCGTAACAACATCGGGTTGGCACCGAAACTAACATACCTGCGGTACGACGGGGGGCGGCGGGGCGGCGGTATCGGCCAACTCGTAGCTGAACGGCGCACTGAACGAACTCAGCGGTATCAGGCACAATTCTAGACGTTGCTGTTTTCTGTCCAGCAATTGTACCCACACGCTGTGCAAAAAAAATATATAAATAAATTAAATTCAAAGTACTTTCAAACATTTATTAAGCTTAAGTTTGTAAACCGTTTATTTAGTAGTAAAAAATATATACGGGACAAATTACACTGATTGAGTTAGCCTCGAAGTAAGTTCGAGACTTGTGTTACGAGATACTAACTCAACGATACTATATTTTATAATAAATACTTATATAGATAAACATCCAAGATCCAGGCCAATCAGAGAAAACTCGTTTCTCATCATGCCCTGACCGGGATTCGAACCCGGGGCCTCCGGTGTCACAGATAAGCGTACTACCGCTGCGCCAGAGAGGCCGTCGAAGGTACAGGATACAAGGTATCACTTATAGACGTCGCATCTATACTAACATTATTGAGCTGAAGCGTTTGTTTGTTTGAACGCGCTAATCTCAGGAACTAATGGTTCGATTTGAAAAATTCTTTTTGAATTCAATAGACCATTTATAGAGGAAGGCTTTAGGCTATACAACATCACACTGCAACTATTAGGAGCGAAGAAATAATGGTGAATGTGAAAAAGAAACGGGTAAAATTATTCATCCTTGAGGGCTTCAATGATGCCCAAACTAACTATTCCACGCGTACGAAGTCGCGGACACAGCTAGTAAATAAATAAATACTCACTATTTTCCATCGGGGGTCCACCCGACCCTGGCCAGGTATTCGAACCAGGGGAACGCCTCCTTCAGGGGGGTCCTCAAACTGTACCACCGGATATCCGTTACCTCCATTACTTCATTGGTGTCTGAACCTAGAAACATAGATAGATAGATAAATAAAACTCTTTATTGCACCATAAGAGTAAAACATACAAAACAACACAAAGCAGATATAGATGGTACAAAGGCAGACTTATCGCTAAAGCAATCTCTTCCAGTCAACCTTTAGGTGGAAGGAATCCAAACAGGAGATCGGATTTGGGTGGAAGGAACATACATATAGTGTTAAACACAGTACAGTTAACAGCACGTCGACCTACACAAATTCAACGCAAATTCGCGTATAAATGTCAGAGATTATTTTTATTGTAAAATACTTATTATCATTTTATTTCCATAATATAGTGCTTTCGATTTGATTATTTCTCTCCTCATTTCTCCTTATCTGTAGTGAATAACTAAGTGCCGTGTGCCGTGTGGTTCCCGGCACCAATACAAAAAAGAATAGGACCACTCCATCTCTTTCCCATGGATGTCGTAAAAGGCGACTAAGGGATAGGCTTAAAACTTTGGGTTTCTTCTTTTAGGCGATGGGCTTGACTCACATGAACGTGCCGCCGCCCCCTCCTGGTAGTAGTCGAGCACCGTCGCGGGCGCAGCGCGCTCCAACCTGAACGTCACCATCCTGAGGACGGACTTAGCGTTGGGGGTTCCGGCCCGTGGGAACCTGTGCCGATGTGTAAAAAAATGCGATGAATTCGAGAAATTTGTTCATACACACATATAGTCACGTCTATATCCCTTGCGGGGTGGACAGAGCCTATGTAATTTGTTCATACATACATATAATCACGTCTTTAACCCTTGCGGGGTGGTCAGAGCCGACAGTCTTATAGAATGATTGAAGGACAGACTTCGCGTTCGGAGTCCCGGCTCGGGGGAATCTGTGCGATGTGTAAAAAAAATGCATTTATGTAATTTGTTCATACACACATCACGTCTATATCCCTTGCGGGGTGGTCAGAGCCGACAGTCTTATAGAATGATTGAAGGAGCGACTTCGCGTACGGAGTCCATTCGAGAAATTTGTTCATACACACATATAGTCACGTCTATATCCCTTGCGGGGTGGACAGAGCTTATAGAATGATTGAAGGACAGACTTCGCGTTCGGAGTTCCGGCCCGGGGGAACCTGTGCGATGTGTAACCATAAACAATGTATAACCAAAAAAAAAGCTTCGTGAAATTTATTCATACATACATTAAAAAAGCATTTAAGTAATTTGTTCATACACACATACGTACATATGTATAATCACGTCTATAACCCTTGTGGGGTGGACAGAGCCGACAGTCTTATAGAATGATTGAGAGGAAATAGTCGTTTTTTTTTTAACAACTAAAATAAAATAAAAAAAGGGATAGAGTGGTTCCCGGCACTATTAGTAAAAATGAATAAGACCACTCCATCTATTTCCCCGTGGAAGTCGCGAGCCTATACCTTAGTCGCCTTTTACGACATCCACGGTAAAAGAGATGGAGTGGTTCTGTTCTTTTCTCTAATGGTGCCGGGGGAATCACAAGGCACAAGAAATTTATATTAAAAGTATATTCCTACTGGCGCTCTGAAGCACAAGCTATACTCAGTTCAGATGTCAGTCTCTCACAATATCGCTATTTATACTAGCTGTCCCGGCAAACGTTGTTTTGCATTTTGTGGGTATGAAAAATAGATGTTGGCCGATTCTCAGACCTACTCAATATGCTCAAAACAAAATTTCATGAGAATCGGTCAAGCCTTTTCGGTGTAGTAGGTACGGGAACGAACATTGTGAGACGAGAATTTTATACTATACTATCTGTGCCCGCGACTTCGTCCGCGTCGAATAGTCATTAAATATATAATTTTCCCCGGCTTTTTTCACATTTTCCGTTATTCCTTCGTCCTAATAGCTGCAGCGTGATGTTATATAGCCTTAAGCCTTTCTTTTCTTGATAAATGGTATATTCAACACAAAAATAATTTTTCAATTCGAACCAATAGTTCCTGAGATTAGCGCGTTCAAACAAACAAACTCTTCAGCTTTATAATATTAGTATTAGCGCTACAGGTTACGGCGCCGAATCTACTGCGGGTAACGCAACGTGTGTTCGCGGTTCTACAGAACAACGTTTATGGATTATAAACCTTCCTCAAAAAACCCTATTTCCACGAACAAAATCCGTCCACAACTTTCCGAGATCATCGCATACATACATACATACAGACAGAAAAAATGGGGGGGGGGGGGGGGGGATAACATATATATATATACCTGAACTCTTCAACCTCGCCGCTGCTGGACTGCGAGGAGGGGAAGCTGAATATCTTGACCTCACTCTCATCCACCTCCTCGTACACTATTCTGTAGACGTCGTCTGAAACAAAAAAACATATAAATAAATATGTACGGGACAAATTACACAGATTGAGTTAGCCTCGAAGTAAGTTCGAGACTTGTGTTACGAGATACTAACTCAACGATACTATATTTTATAATAAATACTTATATAGATAAACATCCAAGACCCAGGCCAATCGGGGAAAGTTCTTTTCTCATCATGCCCTGGCCGGGATTCGAACCCGGGACCTCCGGTGTCACAGACAAGCGTACTACCGCTGCGCCACAGAGGCCAGAGGAGGCCATATACATACATACATACATATAATCACGTCTATATCCCTTGCGGGGTAGACAGAGCCAACAGTCTTAAAAAGACTGATGGGCCACATTCAGCTGTTTGGTTTAATGATAGAATTGAGATTCAAATAGTGACAGGTTGCTAGCCTAGTTCATAAAAACTTGGGATTCTTCTTTGAGGCGACTTAGGGATTGGCTTATCTCTTAGTCGCCTTTTACTACATCCTTGAGAAAGAGATGGAGTGGTCCTATTTTTTTTTCTAATGGTGCCGTGTGGTATCCCACGGCACATTTATTATAACACAAATTATCTCAAACTAGCTGTGCCCGCGACTTTGTCCGCGTGGAATAGTTATATTGGGCATCATTGAAACCCTTAAGGATGAATATAATTTTCCCCGTTTTTTTTCACACTCTCCATTATTTCTTCGCTCCTAATAGTTGCAGCGTGATGTTATATAGCCTAAAGCCTTCATTTAATGGCCTATTCAACACAAAAAGATTTTTTTAATTCGAACCTGTAGTTCCTGATATTAGCGCGTTCAAACAAACAAACGCTTCAAATGTGCATTCGTCCACGATTTAGATTTCAGTGATCTATACACATTTGTAAATTGACGTCCGGTGAAAATGCTACAGTATAGTTTGTTACGCAGCTTCTTCTACACGTGCGCTTTGGAAGCGGTAGTAGTTATAATTAGATTTAAGTGATGTGACGTCAATAAGTGATACCTTGTATCCAATTTTGAAAAATAAATCTGTTCTATTCTAATGCTGCAGTGTAGTTTGTTCCGCAGCTTCTTTTACACATGCGTTTTGGCAACGGTAGTAGTTACAATTAGATTTAAGTGATGTGACGTCAACAAGTGATACCTTGTATCCAATTTTGAAAATAACATACATACATACATACATATGATCACGTCTATATCCCTAGCGGGGCAGACAGAGCCACCAACCAGTCTTGAAAAGACTGATAGGCCACGCTCAGCTGTTTGGCTTAGTGATAGAATTGAGATTCAAATAGTGACAGGTTGCTAGCCCATCGCCTAAAAGAAGAATCCCAAGTTTATAAACCTATCCCTTAGTCACGTTTTACGACATCCGTGGGAAAGAGATGGAGTGGTCCTATTCTTCTTTTTATTGGTGCCGGGAACCACACGGCATCTAAATCTATTCTATTCTATAGGTTGCTTACCATCAGTCGTGGGCTGCCACCAGAAGCCGGTATACCGGGAGAACTCCTCCTGGGTGACGTAGCAGGGAACACCTGCCTGCCTAGGGTCGTCCGCTAAGCTGTGGGGTAATTATTTTTATTTTTTGTATTTCATGAAAAACATCCAAAGAATGTTCTCGTAGTTAACAGGTCACCATAAATAATGTTCTCAAATTATAAATTCTAATGAATTATAGCTTGTCCAACCATTTATTTTAATTGTGACAGCTCATTTAGTGTCATATTAATAAGTTTAATTGTAAAGACAATCAATTATCTAAGAACATTTTATCGATTTTAAAATTATAAATACTCATTTGGATTTAACACATTTTTTAATTTAAAATATTTTTATCATTCAACTTTAATTCCAAAAATATTATTAATCAATGTTTATTGCATAACAAGATATAGGCAAAGCTATACATTTTACATTGAATTTTTAAACGTATCCCTTCGTCGCCTTTTACGACATCCACGGGAAAGACATGAAATCGTCCCATTCACGGGAACCACACGGCACATTCGCCCGCTAAGTGTACAGTCTCACCGGTCGGGGTCGCGGCCCTTGCACGCGTACGTGAGCCGCCGCGGGCCGCACACGGCGCCGGCGAGCCAGATGTCGCCGCGCGCCGTGTGCGCCGCCAGCGTCGGCCGCCGCGGGCACAGCGCCGGCGTCAGCGCCGCGCCGCCGCCGGTCGCCAGGCAGCGGGGCACGTACGGCGGCGACTACGATGGAAATACGATTGGTTGTAATGGGAAAAGTGCCGTGTGGTTCCTAGTGCAGCTAGTTTGAGATAATTTGTAATGTGCCGTGGGAAACCACACGGCACCGATACAAAAAAGAATAGGACCACTCCATCTCTTTCCCATGGATGTCGTAGAAGGCGACTAAGGGATAGGCTTACAAACCTGGAATTCTATTTTTAGGCGATGGTCTAGCGACCTGTCACTTTTTGGATCTCTATTCTATCATTAAGACAAATGGTTGAACGTGGCCGATCAGTCTTTTCAAGACTGTTGGCCCTGTCTACCCCACAAGGGATAACGACGTGACCATATGTAATGGAAAACTTGCGTAAAGAAATCCCTTGCGAAGTAGACAGAGTCAACTAACTCGAAAAGACTGATAGGCCATGTTCAGCAGTATTGATATTCAAATAGTGACAGATTGCTAGCTCATCGCCTTAAAGAAGAATCCCAGGATTATATGCCTATCCCTTAAGTCTCGCCTTTTACGACATCCATGGGAACGAGATGTAGTGGTCTTTTGCTTTATTGGTGCCGAGAATAACATGGCACTTGCACGTTAAAACCAAGTAGTAGTTAAGTAACTAGACAAATCCAATAAAAATATATAGACAGAGCCAACAGTCTTGAAAAGACTGAAAGGTCACGTTCAGCTGTTTGGTTTTTTGATAGAATTGAGATTCAAATAGTGACAGGTCGCTAGCCCATCGCCTAAAAGAAGAATCCCAAGTTTATAAACCATAGTCGCCTTTTACGACATCCGTGTAGAAGAGATGTGTATGTGTGTGTGGAATCACACGGCACTATGTATGTATGTATGTATCTATCTATGTAGGTATGTATGTTTGTTTACTTTATTAGCACACAAAATCTCTGACGGATTTTGATGAAATCCATTCCATAGGCAGAATATAACTTGGAATAATGTAATAAGAACAAAACCATGCCCCATAGCACTTGTTGATACTACTATTTGCAAGATATCCTACTAATATTATAAATGCGAAAGTTTGTGAGTATGTCAGTATGGATGTTTGTTACCCTTTCACGCAAAAACTACTGAACTGATTACTGAATTGATAAAATTTGGTATGTAGGTAGCTGAAGACCCAGAATTACATATAGGCTACTTTTTATCCCGGAGTCCGTGCGGAAATGATTCCACGCGGACGAAGTCACGGGCGGCCTCTAGTCACTAATAATGTTACTTGTTAAATCTCTGTAATAATGACCTTTACATGTAAGCTTAGCAGAAAAGGTCATAGAAAAATCTTGGCTTTATCAAACTAGTGTGCCTACCTGATTATTCCCCTCATCAGCGACAAAAAGCGACGAAGCGCACGGGAACAGCACCCTCCCCGTCTTTGGGTGGAGCTCATAAGATGCTATGCCCCATGCGGCCACCCGCTGTCGTTCCCACAGAAGCTGCTCCTCACGAGACCACTTGCCTGACGCAACTCCCAGGGCTACGTTGGATTCGATGAGCGGCTTCCAATCCAACCTGCAAATAAAGTATACATTAATTGTGTGAGTAAAGATAAATGTATACTAATATTATAAAGCTGAAGAGTTTGTTTGTTTGAACGCACTAATCTCAGGAACTACTGGTTTGAATTGAATAAAATATTTTTGTGTTAAATAGACCATTTATCAAGGAAGGCTTTAAGTTATATAACATCACACTGCAACTTTTATGAGCAGAGAAGTAATGGAAAATGTGAAAAAAAAACAGGAAAATTATTGATCCTTGAGGGCAATGATACCCAAAATAACTTCCATGCAGACGAAGTCACAGGCACAGCTAGTGTGCATATAATATAAGCCATTAAAACTAAAAGGCCAGCTGTTAAAAAGCCAAATAAATTAAAATTTAGGAAAGATAGTAATTTCAGGTCTCCTTTTATCAGGCTTTCCTCCTATTACGAACAAATCATCATCTCAAGATCATAACAAAAGTCTAGTCTCAAATTACTTTAAGTAATAGTCTTTTTTAAGAGCAGAGCCCTTATTAAATATTTTGATTTTGAAAGTCATAACAAACAAAGAATTTTGGTCCTAAATTATCTATACAATATGCTTAAAAAACTTTTTGTATCTTTTACAAAAATTCGCGGCAAAATAAGCTAGTTTTGGTACAGCTGATTTTAATCATTCTGTCAAATGTGACATTCCTTTGTTAACCAGCACTCACCTGGCACTATTGGGCTGCGCCGATGGAGTTATATCAGTATACAATAAAGTTATCTCCCAGCCGTTTTGCGGAGTCCTTAGAAAGTATATTCTGGTCTTTCCGTTGCTCAGTTTCCGAAAAGATATAGCCATTGGAACCATGGTTGACAACGATGATAATTCCTTTCGTAAATCGTGTACCGCTTGCCGTACCTCCGCCCAGGTATACTTCTTGGTCGGAGGCCGGACGTATTCTCCTGATGCAGCTCCATCTCCTGCCTCCCTCACCTCCATATTCACAATATCCATTAAATTCATGGGTGTTTATACATTACTTTCATGATGATAAAACAAACGCCTTACGTTAAACGTACATGGCTAGTAACGCTTAAACTAATTTACTAATAGAGTATTTATTAGTAAAATTCATTATAAAATGCACTAAGAGATTAATATTTTCCTAAAATAAAAATAATCCAATAGGCCAACCCAACACCCAACACACCACTCTTTTCTTTTTCACTTTTGGCATTGGCAAATGAGAAGCAAATGCCTAGGCAGGCAACAGCCAGTCGTGTCTGACAGCTGTCATCAGAATCGATTATGGTTCCGATAGAAAGAATGGCCGAGAAGTGATTTTCTAATCAAGTAAAACCAGAACACGATTGGAAAAACCTAAAGAAGGCCTACACCGAGATGGTTAAAAAAGGTTAAAGAAGAAGAAGAGTACAGTTACCCGACAACTGAAAATGTTTAAATAACAAAGCTGGGGAAAGCAAAAGACTGGAGGTTTACCACGACGTCTTATTCGTTATAATCGAATAGGTATCATGTACGATACCGGATATGACAAATTGACATGAGTTTACTGCAGTTCCGGCAACATTTGCCGCCGAACTGTCAGTCAGTCTCACAAAAATGTACCTTTAGTTTAGCGTAGCGGCGCAGTGCGTTGTTTTATTTTGTAATCATTACGTTTTAAAATGGCACCAATGTGCAAAGTGCTACGGACTTGTGGTTTAATAGTTTATTTAGTTATTGTAGTAGTGGCTCTTCAGGATAGTAATACAGAACCAAGAATACATAAGTTGAAAGTGTTGAAGAAAAATTGTGTGGAAACAAATTGTAAATATTTACTAAATGCTGCTGGTGGTGAATTTCTCGGTCATTATTCTTGGAGGTTGACCTCTGAGGGTGGTGTAGAGGGTGGTAACTGTGACGTGAGCTACCCAAATTATGAGATACGCGAAATTGAAACGAATCAATGGCAGACAGTGTCCGAAGTGACCGTGCCGAATGAAAACGGAAAGATATACTTTTGTTTACGTTCGAAAAATAAGGATAACAGCCCCTATAATTGGAAATGGGTGCACCAAGGCGAGGAAATTTATTTGGATCCCAAAAACGACGAAGTTACGCATTCCATGGAGAAAATATCGTGAGTATAAAATTTACAATGTTTGTTAAATAATTTTTTAATCCTCGAAGCCGCGGGCAATTAGTACATCATAAATTTCATGGTTTGTGTATGAACAGGCATTATCCTTGCATTATTGTATATTCATATGGATTAAAAAATATTATTGCATTGTGTGAGTTGTCAAGATAAGTTTGCAAGTAACTTGCATGGTTAAGTAGAAATATATAATCATAAATTGATCAACTTAATCTTGTTTTTGTCATTTAACATAGAGCCAGCCATCTGACACTTTTTATTTAAATTCCATTGAAAACCAGCATCATGTGTACATAAATGTTTGCTTCTTTATAGTAATAGTACATTCGTTAATACACATAATGGCTCAACTCTTAAAACGGGCCACCGCCAGAGAGGTTGGGGGGGGGGGGTGGGGAGGGTTTGTATGACCCCCCCCCAAGTATTTTTTTTTGCTGGAAGCCCCCCCTTTTTTTATATGAATTTTTGAAAATCTTAAAAATTGCACTAAACAACGCAATATTTTCGGTTTGTCATTGTAAACTGTGTTAATTTAGTTTTAAATAATTAGTTTGTCCATTAAACATGTACAATACATTAATTAATATATTTTAGCACTAAAAATATAGTCAAAACTTTGCTTAAAAGTAAAAACAAAAAAGACACTAACTATGAACAGAACGCAATCCGCCGTTTTGGTTATGTGCTACTGTCATTTTTTGAATTTTTTTTCAAATTTTAATTTTTTGTCTTTGAAAGTAGCTGTCGGTAAACGGACACGGGGTTCAGGGGGGGCGCAGCCCCCCCGCGTGGGTGGGTCGATAGCCCCCCGCAATGAAAAGAAACAAAATTCCGGCAAGAGGGGGTCACGGGAGGGAGGGGAGTTACCCCTTCCCCCATCCCCCTCCCCCCTCGCCACCCCTCTCCGGCGGTGGCCCGTTTCAAGAGTTTAACCCACATAATCAATTATAAAAAATTATGGCTGAATTTATTTTGACATTCAAATTTTGGATATATTTTATAAAACATAGAAAATACTTCAGATATTGAAAAAAGTAGCCTATTTCACTCCTATATCTGTACCAATGTTCATGAAAATCAGTCCGATTGGTTTTTAGTATTTTCATTACATAACATAATTATTATTTCTCTTTATTAATAGGGTGGATTGTATTCTTTTAAGGTATATGCTTTGTTCAAAACCGGAATACCGATATTATGGGATAATTTCCTCAATTGTTTTGGGATTATTACCCTTAATTATTTTCTTCTACAGGCAAGCGACACAAACCACAGATATATCACAAAACACGAAAGCTATGGAAGACACAAATTGGACAGACTTATCGGGCGATACAGATGTGAACTATTTGACTCCTAAACCTAGACTCACTAGGAGGGAACTTGACAATATTGATATATTATCCGTTGATGATAATACTATCATATTTAAAGATCTTGTTAGAAGTCATGGATTCAACGACAAAGATACCTATAATGGTATGTCTGATGATGATGTTGTCAAAAATGTAGCCGTAAGACTAAAAGACAAACCTGTTGATAGAAGGAAACGAGAAACACTCACTACGATATCTGATGATAGTCAAACTACACGTGTTACGAGACAAATCACAGATGTAACAGATACGGTAGTGGCAGAACCGATGGAGGTAGTTGTTGATGGTGTAAGGATTGAGGATTCAGCGAAGGAACCGAAGATAACTGAAGATGGCGTGCCCAGTGTTTTAGCTGGCACGGCTGTCACTTTGAGGTAAAAGGAATTTTGTACCATCTTAAACAGCTTCTTCCTCCTGGCTTTAGTCCCGGTTGCTCACCTAACTGGAGAGGAACCTGATGTATGTCTATCTTAAACAACATAGTATCTGTACTATATAGACTAAAAATCTCAACGAAAACCAAACTTGATTTTATAACATTAGAGCACACAATCAATTAAATATAAAACTCTTGCTTGGGACTGTAGTTTTTTAAAGGAAAGTATCCTTTGTCCTTTTTCGTAGCTAGTGTGTAAAGAGAAAACAAACAAATTAACTTACTTTCGCATTTATATGTATGGATTTAAACACGAATTTGTTTGTTTCTGATACTTTTTAGGGAAATGTGGTTCTAGTTGTTTATAACTCTATGTTTCCCTATATCTGTAATAATGTTTGTAGTATGTTGTATTCATTCTCTCGTCCACATATAAATAAATAAATATCTATTCTAAGTTCGGGGAATTGTAAAGTTGACGTTATTGAAGAAAATAGTGCAGTGCAGTTTGTTCTTCTGCACTTACGCTTTGGCAGTAAACTCAGTTTTAAATGATCTATTTGTCGTCAACCTGTTTTGTGAAACCAAAAGTTATGACAATTATTATGTGATGTTTGAAATGTACCATAATAATAAAAAAAAATTTTAAGGAAATAAATATAAAAAGTTATTCTTATGCATCCCTTATACATATATTTTTTTATCTTCAATAGGTTATTTGGAGATGGTCTCACACCACGTACAGTCATAGCTTTTACCGATTACGCTCAAGATGTAGGATCGAAATGCAAGTTTATGCTGAAAGGAGAGTACATGGTGGGTATTTAGTTTAAAAAAAAAACGTAATTTGCGTTAATAAAGAATTGGAAGTAGCCTTTGATAATGTTTGACTTATCATGACAATGTCATATTATCTGTAAAATTTAAATTGAGTGAATACAATTTATAAATTTTTAATCAAGCATTGTTAAAAGGTTTTATTCGATATATATTTTATGCTACAAGAATCAACATCAAGTAAAGAATAGATAGGCGTTCCACAAGGATTTTTATTTGGTCCGTTTTAATTTTTGATTTTATTATTTTCTTATATGGTTAAATATTAATTTTTGAGACACACAGAACGTAGAAACCCAACTTATTTGTTAATTTATTGATAAAATTATGCCTTCAAGGTACAATAGATAATTTAAAAGCATTCTTTAATAGTCCACTTTTAAAATGACTTTTATTTTCAGGCACGAGAGGGTTCAGTTTCGCGAAAATCCGCGTTGTTCGATATTGTAGCGCCACCATCAACTACCGATGCAAAATTGTACTTATGTGTTAAAAATTTGAGAGAAAACGTAGTGGACTTGACAAAAGATGAGGATAAATATGTGCACCAAGGAACTGATCCGTACAAAGTTTTCGCAACTCATAACTCGCTTTTACCGCTGTGGGTGACGTTGATATTGATACTCGTATGTTTGATGTTCTCCGCCCTGTTCTCCGGATTGAACTTGGGTCTCATGTCATTGGATCGGACCGAGCTGAAGATTATATCAAATACAGGTATGTATTTGTTTGCTATAACGTCTCTGATTTGATCAAGGTATAATCCTACTAATATTATAAATGCGAAAGTTTGTCAGTATGGATGTTTGTTACTCTGTCACGCAAAAACTACTGAACCGATAACGATGAAATTCATTTTTTATGTTGGTAGCTGTAGACCCAGAATAAGATATAGGCTACTTTTTCTCCCGGAGTTCCTGCTGAATTGGGTCCACGCGGACGGAGTCGCGGGCGGCCTCTAGTAAATAATAATTACAAACACATTTCGAACACCAAACAGGCACGGAACAAGAGAGGAAGTACGCTCGAGCCATCATGCCCGTCCGGGACCACGGGAACTATCTGCTCTGCAGCATTTTACTTGGCAACGTTGCTGTGAACTCCACCTTCACTATACTACTGGACGAGCTGACTTCGGGACTGTTCGCTGTGATCTTCTCAACGTTGGCCATTGTACTCCTGGGGGAGATCACCCCTCAAGCGATATGCTCCAGGCACGGGCTCATGGTCGGAGCTAAGAGCATAGTGGTCACTAAGGTATGTTGCTAATTTTTAGAGGCACCGCTTCGAATCCCACCGCGGTCGTGTGTCAATGATTATTTTCGAAGTTACGCACATTAGTTTGGATACTAACCGATGTTATTACGGTGAGGGAAAACATGGTGAGGAAACCTGCACATTCAGGCATCTGCATATGATCCAATACGGGTTAGGTTCCCCTGCAAAGGTTGCGGAGGTCAGACGGGAGTCGCTTCGTGTGAAAACCTGACTCACCCAATCCAAAATCCATGGTCAAGGGCTTACCACTAGTCGCTTTTTACGACTTCCATGGGAAAGAGATGGAGTGGTCCTATTCTCATTTATATTTGTGCCGCGAACCTCACGGCACTCTTATATCTTACATACATAATCACGTCTATATCCCTTGCGGGGTTGGACAGAGTTCTGATTTGATTTATCCTACTACTATTATAAAGGCGAAAGTTTGTATGGATGTTTGTTACTCTTTCACGCAAAAACTACTGAACCGATTACCATGAAATTTGGTATGTAGGTAGCTGAAGACCCAGAATAACACATAGGCTACTTTTTATCCCAGAGTCCCGCGGGATTGATAGGGTTTCCATGCGGACGAAGTCGCGGGCGGCCTCTAGTATATGTATATACTAGAGGCCGCCCGCAACTATGTCCGCGTAGAACCCTTATCATAACATAACAATCAATCCCGCGGGAACTTCGCGCCTATATGTTATTCTGGATTTTCAGCTATCCACATACCAAATTTCATCGTAATCGGTTCAGTGGTTTTTGCGTGAAAGCGTAACAAACATCCGTACTGACATACTGACATACACACAAACTTTCGCATCCATAATATTAGTAGGATGTGAAATATATTCATTGCGAAAGTTTGTATGTCAATATGGATGTTTGTAACTCTTTCACGCAAAAAATACTGAACCGATTACGATGAAATTTGGTATGTAGGTAGCCGAAGACCCAGAATAACATATAGGCTACTTTTTATCCCGGAGTTCCCGCGGGATTGATTCCACGCGGACGAAGTCGCGAGCGGCCTCTGGTATATGTATAAATGTGATTGTTAACAGGCAGTTATGGCGCTAACGGCACCGCTAGCATTCCCAGTGAGCAAACTACTGGACTACTTCCTGGGGGAGGAGATAGGCAGCGTCTACAACAGGGAGAGGCTCAAAGAGTTGGTCAAGGTGAGATTGTATTATGTTATTGAACATAATATTGCTTGCCTGCGCATATGTACACACACATATGGTCACGTCTACATCCCTTGCGGGGTAGACAGAGCCGACGGTCTTGAAAAGACTGATTTCAGGCCACGTTCAGCTGTTTCGTGCCGTGGGGTTCCCGGCACCAATACAAAAAATGAATAGGACCACTCCATTTCTTTCCCATGGATGTCGTAAAAGGCGACTAAGGGATAGGCTTACGAACTTGGGATTCTTTTTTAGGCGATGGGCTAGCAGGCAGAGAGCAGAGAGGTTGCTAGCCCATCGCCTAATAAAAGAATTGCTGGCCGTTGTAGAGTAAGTGTTACAATTCAAAGAGGCAATGCGGCCTTTTGGAGTATTTTGGGCACGCTGTCAGATTTTGAGGATCGTTTGACTTAACCATAGACATTTAATGTTATCGATTATGGTCCCCGTATATTTTTTTTCAGTTACCTGAAAGTTTTATAATTTGTACCAAAAAAATACTGAGATTTGTTTTCCAATGGCCCTTTTTTATTTTGCGCTTTCCTTCTTTAATTTTTCTTTTTCTTTTTACCTAGTTCTACCAGTTAGGTTTTTAGATAGTTAATTTCCATTCATGAATAACGTCACACGAATTTGATGATTTTTTTGCGAACTGCTCTAGTCCCTGTCACACAATATCACACTTCTTCGACACTCTCCGTCTTCAGATGTGACGTAATTCAAATTAAAACATTTTCATTCATTATTATGGATTATTTAAAACATCGCTTAATAATTGTCATAATTTTTTGTTTCACACCATTGGTTGACGTCAAATATATTATTTAAAACTTAGTTCACAGACGCTTCCGAAGCGTCAGTGCAGAAAAAGCGGTAACAACGTGCACTGCAGCATTTTCTTCAATGACGTCAACTTCACAATTGTACAAGCTAAGAATGGAAATTTGGACGAGGGTATACATTGTTGGGTTATTTAATGAATGGCGCCTAATTTAAAACAACAAAAAAAAAATACAGGTCATTCTTTTTTCAAAAACCCTTTTTGACATTGTTTTTTTTTAATATACTTACTCGTACGAATGGCACCTAATTTAAAACAAAAAATAAAAAAAACAGATCATCCTTTTTTCAAAGACCCTTTTTGACATTGTTTTTTTTTTTATACTTACTAGTATGAATGGCACCTAACTTAAAAAAAAAAAAATATCTTTTTTTTCAAACCCCCCTTTTTTATTTTGCGCGCTTCATTTATTTTTCGTTCATGTCCCACCGAATCCCACTTCGATACAGAACACGTACACCGCTCAATTAGATCATGTCCCACAAGGTGACTACGGACGTGAATGACCTTGACAAGGACGAGGTGAACATCATATCTGGTGCCCTGGAGCTGCGCAAGAAGACAGTGTCCGATGTGATGACCAAGCTGGAAGACGTGTTCATGCTGCCCATCAGCTCCGTGCTGGACTTCGAGACCATGTCCGAGATCGTAAAGTCGGGTAAGGGAGATGGATTTTACTATATGGTTAACTAGCGACCCGCCCCGGCTTCGCACGGGTGCAAAATTATAAATGTTATGTTATTAAACATAAAAACCTTCCTCTTGAATCGCTGTATCTGTTACAGAAAAACCGCATCAAAATCCGTTGCGTGATTTTAAAGATTTAAGCATACAGACAAACAGACTAAAATAGCGACTTTGTTTTGTACTATGTAGTGATAGTGAAGACATTAAACTATGCGAGAGACACAGGAGGAAAAAACAATTAATTACGGGGGAAGCGCTTAATAATATAATAAATTGGTGCCGTGTGGTTCCCGGCACCAATACCAAAAAAGAATAGGACCACTCCATCTCTTTCCCATGGATGTCGTAAAGAGCAAGTAAGGGATAGGCTTACAAACTTGGGATTCTTTTTTAAACGATGGGCTAGCAACCTGTCACTATTTGAATCTCAATTCTATCATTAAGCCAAACAGCTGAGCGTGGCCGTGATTGTATATCAGCTCAGTCAACCTGTTTTCATTCATCCTCACCACATGACCGAACCATCTCAACATACCCTTTTCTATTCCTGTAACTACGTCTTCTTTCACATCACAACATTCCCTTATCACGCTGTTCCTTATCCGGTAGCTCAGTTTCACACCCATCATACTCCTTAACGCTCTCATTTCCACCGCATTTATTCTGCTTACATACATACATACGGTCACGTCTATATCCCTTGCGGGGTAGACAGAGCCAACAGTCTTGAAAAGACTGAATGGCCACGTTCAGCTATTTAGCTTAATGATAGAATTGAGATTCAAATAGTGACAGGTGGCTAGCCCATTGCCTAAAAAAGAATCCCAAGTTTGTAAGCCTATTCCTTAGTCGCCTTTTATGACATCCATGGGAAAGAGATGGAGTGGTCCTATTCTTCTTTGTATTGGTGCCGGGAACCACACGGCACTGCTTCTTCTGCTTTCGTGCTAGTTTTGCCACACCCAACTAAATATATAAATATTTATAATTATCCGTTATGTTCTCCAGTCACATTTCATAACCAGTCTATATTTATTCTGTACAAATTTAGATATATTTCTGTTTTGGACCGCGTCCAATTGTGCCCGTAGGTATGTCCTTCACAGCTATTTTATTAGTTATGGATTCTATAGATAAAATTGTAATATAGTTGCTCACTCAACGAAGCGATATAAATAAATAAATAAAAATATATACGAGACAAATTACACAGATTGAGTTAGCCTCGAAGTAAGTTCGAGACTTGTGTTACGAGATACCAACTCAACGATACTATATTTTTATAATAAATACTTATATAGATAAACAGACCCAGGCCAATCAGAGAAAACTCGTTTCTCATCATGCCCTGGCCGGGTTTCGAATCCGGGACCTCCGGTGTCACAGACAAGCGCACTACCGCTGCGCCACAGAGGCCGTTAATATATTAATCATATCATCTCCGATATCCAGATTGTATAGGGATGTAGTCGTGACTTGATGTATGTATGTGAAAGGCTTAATGATAAATGATAGGCTGTTTGTGCAATAAAGTTATAAATAAACGTAAAGGATATAGACGTGACTATATGTATGTCATATAGTCACGTCTATATCCCTTGCGGGGTATACAGAGCCAGTCTCGAAAAGACTGAAAGGCCACATTCAGATGTATGGCTTCGTGATGGAATTGAGATTCAAATAGTGACGGGTTGCTAGCCCATCGCCTAAAAGAGGAATCCCAACTTTATGTATAAGCATATAGGTTCCACTGAAAGAGATTTCTTTTGAAATAAGCAGAACCTATGTAATTTTGTTTTGTTGTGTTTATCATTCTCGACTCGATGTGTTCTGTGTACATAAATTAGTAAATAAATAAATCCCTTAGTCGTCTTTCTCGACATCCATAGTAAAGATATGGAGTGGTTCTATTATAAAGTGTCGGAAATCACATCGCAAGTATAAATCACTACATAGTATAAAGCATAGTCGCTTCCCGCGTCTGTATGTTTGTCTGTATGTATGCTTATATCTCTCATAAAACTACACAACCGATTTTTAATGCGGTTTTTTTAATAGATAGAGTAATTCACTAGGAAGGTTAACATGTATAAATTCTACGCGTGCCAAGCCGGGGCGGGTCGATGGTAAATAAATAAAATAAACGAATGAATGAAATAAAAAAAGATAGAATGATAGTTAATAGATAGAGTGATTCAGGGGGAAGGTTTATATGCATAAATTCTAATATTCCGGGGCGGGTCGCTGGTAAATAAATGAAAAGAATAGATTTATTTTCAAAATTGGATACAAGGTATCACTTATTGACGTCACATAACTTAAATCCAATTATAACTACTGCCGCTTCCAAAGCGCATGTGTAGAAGAAGCGGCGGAACAAACTACACTGCAGCATTTTCACCAGACGTCAATGAATGAATAAATAAACATTCTCATCGCAGGCTACTCCCGTATACTAGGCTCTCGCACGAACATAGTGACCGACGAATGAATGAATGTACGATTGAACGAACTAATGAACGAATAAATAAATAAACATTCCCTCTGCAGGCTACTCCCGTATACCAGTGTACGAAGGCTCCCGCACGAACATAGTGACCGTGCTGTTCATCAAGGACCTGGCGTTTGTGGATCCCGACGATAACACGCCGCTGAGGACCCTCTGCCAGTACTACCAGAACCCCTGCAACTTCGTGTTCGAGGATGTCACCCTGGACCTGATGTTTAAGCAGTTCAAAGACGGTGTGTGAAAAGCTTCCTTTTTTTTTGACCGATTTTTAATATACATACATATGTATAATAGAGTTATTTTCAGAATTGGATACAAGGTATCACTTATTGACGTCACAGCAGTTCTTCCTTTTTTGACTGATTTGAAATATGTATAATCACGTCTATATACATTGCATGATGGGCGGAGCCTACAGTCTTGAAAAGAGTGATTTAGATATACATACATATATATGTACATAGAATATAATAAAATAGAATAGTAATTTTCAAAATTGGATACAAGGTATCACTTATTGACGTCACATCACTTAAATCTAATTATAACTGCTGCCGCTTCCAAAGCGCATATAATCACGTCTGTATATCTTGCATGGTAGACGGAGCCGACAGTCTTGAAAATATTGATAGGCCACGTTCAGCTGTTTGGCTTAATGATAGAATTGAGATTCAAATAGTGACAGGTCGCTAGCCCATCGCCTAAAAGGAGAATCATAAGTTTATAAATATGTCCCTTAGTCGCCTTTTACGACATCCACGGGAACGGGATGGAGTGGTCCTTTTTTATTGGTGCCGGGAACCACACGGACAACACACACAATGATACGGAACTTTCATATTTTAACATACATCCTACTCATATTTATTATAAATGCGAAAGTTTGTGAGTATGTCAGTATGGATGTTTGTTACTCTTTCACGCAAAATCTACTGAACCGATTACGATGAAATTTGGTATGTAGGTAGCTGAAGATCCAGAATAACATATAGGCTATTTTTCATCCCGGAGTTCCCGCGGGATTGATAGGGTTTTCATGCGGGCGAAGTCGCGGGCGGCCTCTAGTACATATATACATTGAATGACCTGAATGTTTCATTCCAGGTCACAAAGGTCATATGGCCTTCGTCCATCGCATTAACAACGAGGGGGAGGGTGACCCCTTCTACGAGACCATAGGGTTGGTCACACTCGAGGACGTTATTGAGGTAATACGTACTTCCATACTAGTATCCGTACTAGTCTCTACCTAGAATCCATACTAACTTTCATACCATGTTCCATACTAGGTTTAATACAAGGATATATACTAGGTTTGATACTAGTATATATATACTAGGTGTGATACTGCGACACATACTAGGCCGCATACTAGATTGTATACTAAGTTCCATACCAGTTTTCCGTACTAGTATGTTTACTAGGTTCATATACTATTGACCTTCGTTTTTTAACGAGTGTGAGAAACGTAATTTAGGGAATACATATACTCCCATACTCGTCCGTACTAGTATCTTTACTTCTATACCAGTATATACATAATTCTATAGTAACAATAGTATTTATTTATTTTAAAGCCTATTTAAAAGCTATGATTTTTCTGCCATAATAAGATGCTTAAAAATGTAGAACAAGATCTATTTTTGATTAAATTATATTGATCATCATAATTTTTGTGCCGTGTGGTTTCCGGCACCAATAGAAAAAACAATAGGACCACTCCATCTCTTTCCCATGGATGTCGTAAAAAGCGACTAAGGGATAGGCTTATAAACTTGGTATTCTTCTAGGCGAAGGGCTAGCAACCTAAAACTATTTGAATCTTAATTCCGTCAGTACCTTGCGAGACCGTTAGCTCTGTCTACCCCGTAACGAATATAGACGTGATGATTATATGTATGTATCATTTTCAGGAAATGATCCAAGCCGAGATTGTGGATGAAACCGACGTATTCAGTAAGTAATTAAATCTATATGTTATCTTTATTAGAATTTTTCCTCCTACTTCGGATTTGGCACTCGGCTCCAGAAATCGTTAGTTAGTTTGTTTGTAAACTCTTTATTGCACAAAAAAAGAAATATGACAAATTAGAAAAAAAATAAACTTTGAAATTGGATGTAGAAGAATATATCTATACTTAATATTATAAAGCTGGAGAGTTTGTTTGTTGGTCTTAACGCGCTTATATCAATAACTCCTGGTTTGAATTGAAAAATTATTTTTGCCTTGAATTAGAAGACCTCGATAATTATAGATATATAATGATAGATATTCGAGGAAGGCTTTAGGCTATAGCCTAAATCTTTCCTCGATAAATGGTCTCTTACTCCTTATAGTTGCAGCGTGATGTTATATATAACATCACGCTGCAACTATAAAAAGTAATGAAATAATGGAAAATTTGAAAAAAAAAAACGGGGAAAATTATTCATCCTTGAAGGCTTCAATGGTGCCAAAAATAACTATTCCACGCGGACGAAGTCGCGGGCACAGCTAAAGCAACATATATATACATATATATTTTTGGTCAACAGTGGACAACCGCACGAAACGCCGCCGCAACCGTCCACAGAACAAGCTGCAGGACTTCGCCGCGTTCGCCGAGAGGCACGAGAACCAGCACATCCACATCTCGCCGCAGCTCACCCTGGCCACCTTCCAGTTCTTGTCCACGAGTAGGTTTTGCTTACCATCTATATACATAGTATAAAACAAAGTCGCTATTTTAGTCTGTTTGTCTGTATGCTTAAATCTTTAAAATTACGCAACGGATTTTGATGCGGTTTTTGTAACAGTTAGAGTGATTCAAGAGGAAGGTTTTTATGTCTAATTTTTTCCGAATTTTGCATCCGTGCGAAGCCGGGGCGGGTCGCTAGTCTATATATATACATACATTCATACATACATACATACATACAAACATACATTCATACATACAAACAAACAAACATACATTCATACATACATACAAACATGCATAGATAGATAGATAAAACTCTTTATTGCACCATAAGAGTAAAACATACAAAACAACACAAAGCAAATATAGATGGTACAAAGGCGGACTTGTCGCTAAAGCAATCTCTTCCAGTCAACCTTTGGGTGGAAGGAAATCAAACAGGAGATTGGCATACATACATACATACCATCACGCCTGTTTCTTATTGGGGTAGGCAGAGACTATGGAATTCCCCTTGCTACGATCTTAACAGATGTATATGTATTGAACAAGATACTAACATGTGACGTCACACTTGTGTAGCGTTTTGTAAGAGGCGTTTTGGACGCCAATATTAGGTACTTCATATATCTCAGGTTGATTATTGTTTATACATACTTATATAAAATCACGCCTCTATCCCGGAGTGGTAGACAGAGACTACATCTTTCCACTTGCCACGATCTCTGCATACTTCCTTCGCTTCATCCACATTCATAACTCTCTTCATGCAAGCTCGGCGGTTTTGGGTACTCTTGACCTGACCCTTTACCAGGACGTCCTTAATTATTTATTAATATTATAAAGCTGAATAGTTTGTTTGTTTGCGCGATAATCTCAGGTACTACTGGTTCGAATTGAAAAATTATTTTTGTTTTGAAAACCTAATCTGAAAGATCAGGGTATTTTTTTTATAATTATAATCTCCCCTCAGGTGTGGACGCCTTCCGCCCGGACACCGTCTCGGAGACGGTACTTCGTCGGCTTCTACGACAGGACGTGATACAGCATATAAAAGTGAAGGGGAAAACGAAGAAGGACCCTAGCACTTACGTCTTCCAACAGGGGAAACCGGTAAGTGTTATGGACAGTAAGAATTTAACAGGACCTGACCCTTAGTCGATGTTAACGTTGTTGAAGACAATTCGCAAAATTAAGCACATCCATATACATATATATGTACAGTTTCGACCATATAAATAAAATGCTGCAGTGCAGTTTGTTACCGCTTGTTCTGCGCTGACGCTTTGGAAGCGGCTTTACCAACTTAGTTTTAGTTTTAAATAATTCATTTGAAGTCAACTAATGTTGTGAAACTAACAAAACAATGACAATATTAAGTGATGTGAAGGCTAACCCATCGCTTAAAAGAAAAATCGCGAGTTTATAAGCCTATCCCTTAGTCGCCATTTACGGCATCCATGGTAGATATGGAGTGGTCCTATTCTAATAAGTAGGTTGGTTTTTAAAGACTGAAACCACATAGCACTGATAGAATAGAATAGATTAATTTTCAAAATTGGATACAAAGATATCACTTATTGACGTCACATCACCTCATTATAACTACTACCGCTTCCAAAGCGCGCGTGTAGAAGAAGCGGCTGAACAAACTACACTGCATCATTTTCATCGGACGTAAAAAATATCACTACATAGTACAAAACAAAGTCGCTATTTTAGTCTGTTTGTCTGTATGCTTAAATCTTTAAAATTACGCAACGGATTTTGATGCGGTTTTTTGTAACAGGTAGAGTGATTCAAGAGGAAGGTTTTTATGTATAATTTTTTCCGAATTTTGCACCCGTGCGAAGCCGGGGCGGGTCGCTAGTACAATGATAAAGTTAAACAATTATTTTTCTTTTGTACAGGTGGATTACTTCGTGTTGATCTTGGAAGGTCGCGTGGAGGTGACAGTGGGTCGCGAGAACCTCGTCTTCGAAGCTGGGCCGTTCACTTACTTTGGGGTTCAGGCGCTCATGCAGAATGTTGGTGTTGGTGAGTGAGAATGGTGTCTTGAAATTCCCGTGAGAATTTAAAAAAAAAAAGTTTTGAGAATCCAAAAAAAAAAATATAACCGTTTTATAATTTTAGCGTTCAATATCCAATAAAAATATTAATTGAATTGTATATTCGATTATTTTTTAAAGAAAATGTTTAAAATACAATATCAGAGCTGTGACGTCATCTCTGCGACAAAGTGAAGTTAGTTACGTATCGTAATCTTCCGCTGCTAGCTTCAGTTCATCAATTGCGAGTTTTTATCTGTCAACTGTCAGGGAAAATATCACAAGTGTATAACATAACCTAAAAATGAAATAATAGGTTTTTTATATACAAAAGGTATAAAACTCATTCAAATTCGTACATATGACGCCATTGCAACAACGAACCTTGGCAACATTGAGGGCTTCAATGGTGCCCAAAATAACTATTCCACGCGGACGAGGTCGCGGGCACAGCTAGTAATTAATACATATATTAAATTATTTCCGTGCGGTTATAATTAGTGCCGTGATGGTTCCCGACACCAGTAAAAAAAAAAAAAAGAACCTCTCCATCTCGTTCCATGGATGTCGTAAAAGGCGACTAATTGATAGGCTTATAAACTTGGGATTCTTCTTTTACTCGATGGGCTAGCAACCCGTCACTATTTGAATCTCAATTCTATCATTAAGCCAAACAGCCGAACGTGACCATTCAGTCTTTACAAGACTGTTGGCTCTGTCTACCCCGCAAGGGATATAGACGTGATCATATGTATGTATGTATATATTAAATTAACGCAACATCAACAGCGGAGTCCCCCACGCCCTCGGCCATGGGCTCCCTGCAGAACATCAACATGGATTCCCAGCTGCGCCACACATTCGTACCGGATTACTCGGTGCGAGCCATCGCTGAACTCTTCTATCTCACTGTCAAACGGTAATTACATAATATCTAATATATTTAAACGAGCAATTCTTGTATATATACAGGGTGACATTTAAAACAACTGCATCCTTTTAAACATAGACTATACCCATGCTTCTGAGCTGTTTGAGTCTATAATTATTTAAATTAAACGTCATCATTTTCACATTTAAAAACCCCTCAAAAACTAAGTCACACGCTTTATTAAAGACCAATACTAAAAGAGAAAATAAAACTAAACATGTAAATAAATGTCTGAAAATTAAATTATTTTTCTAGTATCAAAATCAAGTAAAGTACAGAGTTGTCGAGATCGCTCAGCTGAATGAATTGTGTCGTTGACCTCTGAATCTTACGCGTCGCTTTTCCGCCGGCCGGGGTGATATGACGTATTTAGGATCGTGGATTTTGATACTTTTATTTTTTTTTCGTACTTTCTGAAATATGAACCGATAATTTTCTTTTAACGTTTTTTAATATCCTTTAGATGAGTAAACTTAACAGTTAAATTTATGCAGTTGAATTAAAAGTCACCCTGTATATAATCAGGATCTCGGAAACGGCTCCAACGATTTTGATGAAAGTTACGGATTAGGAGCTTTTCGGCTCAAGGAATCGATTTATCAAGGCACTAGGTTCGAGAAAAGTTCGGTTCCCAAGATATGTAAACATTTTAAAAACCGCGTTTTAAGAAACTATATCAGCGCCATCTCTGGTAGACCGAGCAAAGCTCGGTCAACCGGGTACTTATTATTAAGTATCTATAGTGTAGTAGTTTATTAATTACATTAATGTATGGGACATTAATGTATCGGAGTGAAAGTTGGGTATGGCAAAAGAAGCACGAAAGCAGAATAAATGCAGTGGAAATGAGAGCGTTAAGGAGTATGTTGGGTGTGAAATTGAGCGACCGGATAAGGAACAGCGTGATAAGGGAATGTTGTGATGTGAAAGAAGACGTAGTTACAGGAATAGAAAAGGGTATGTTGAGATGGTTCGGTCATGTGGTGAGGATGAATGAGAGCAGGTTGACTAAGCAGATATACAAGGAGAGTGTGGAGGGAAAGGTCGGAGTGGGAAGACCTAGACGAACATATCTTGATCAAATTAAGGACGTCCTGGTAAAGGGTCAGGTCAAAAGTACCCGAAACCGCCGAGCTTGCATGAAGAGAGTTATGAATGTGGATGAAGCGAAGGAAGTATGCAGAGATCGTGGCAAGTGGAAAGAGGTAGTCTCTGCCTACCCCTCCGGGATAGAGGCGTGATTTTATGTATGTATGTATGTATTATAAGCCATTCATTTTCCAGGTCATTGTATTTAGCAGCGAAGAGAGCCACTCTGATGGAGAAGGGTGCTTTGTCCAAGGGCGCTACGAACGAGCAGTTCGACACTGAAGTTGACAAGGTAAGAAGGCACACCTCTTTTTAACAATGTGGGTAAAATACACCCACATTGTTAAAAAGATGTGTGTTTGTTGGCTACGGAAGTTGCCGGTATTGGATTAGTACAAATGTTATTTGCATGTATGGAGTAACGTTTAAATCCCTTGCGTGGTAGACAGAGTCAACGGTCAGGGAAAGACTGATAGGCCACGTTCAGCTGTTTGGCTTAATGATAGAATTGAGGTTCAAATAGTGACAGGTTGCTAGCCCATCGCCCAAAATAAAAAAGAATCCTAAGTTTATATGTCTTACACTTGGTCGCCTTTTACAACACCCATGGGTAAAATATGGAGTGGTTATATTCTAAAATGCCGAGATCCACACGGCACAATAATCGTAAATCTGTACTAATATTATAAAGCTGAAGAGTTTGTTTAAACGCGCTAATCTGCGGTTTGAATTAAAAAAATATTTTTGCGTTGAATAGAACATTTATCGAGGAAAGCTCTAGGCTATATAACATCACACTGCAACTATAATGAGCGAAGAAATAATGGAAAACGGGGAAAATTATTCATCCTTGAGGGCTTCAATGATGCCCAAAACAACTATTCCAAGCGGGCGAAGTCGCGGGCACAGCTAGTCGTAAATAAATAAATAAGAATCTTGAAATGTATAAAGTTGAAAATTTTGGATTAATTTTCGTCCGCCATCTTTTCTCCCTCTCATAATCAATACATACAAAAAAACACGTCTCTCACCCAAAACGGGTAAGCAGAGACGTACACCTTTCCACTTGCAACGATTACCCGGACACTTCCTTCGCTTCATCCACATTCATAACTCTCTTCATGCAACTTCGTAGTTTTCCAATAAATTCGTCACATCCCTTCCTTCCTTTCCTTCCAGCACTTGTGTCATTCATCGAGTGCAAACATACCTATATCGATGATATCGAAAAAGTTACTCGGAAAATCTACAAGCACCCCCACAGCTTACAACCCGGACGATTGTGGCTCGTGTTCCAATACGAATAAGGTTTAATTTTCATTGTCAACATTGTATCTTAATTAAGTGTATTATTCTGCCGTGGTATAACTAAAATGCCATTATCTGACATCAGGATTTTCACCTTTTTACCAGTAGAATAAGAAGAAAAAAAATCCCTTTCGATCTGTATATACGACTTTTTGGTACATTTAAGTCATAAATAGGCGTTCTTATTGATGAATGGCATCAGTTCAAATTTTTTAACCGCATTTTTGACGTTTTACTTCAAACAAGGATTTGGCAGATAACGGCATTTTAGTTATACCAGGGCAGTATTATGTTTGTAGTTAAAACAATTGAAAGTTAATTTGACATAACTCTTCATTGTAGCTTGTAACCGCGTGGTAACTTTGTTTTTTTAGCAATAAAAAGTAGATAACGTTCTTCTGCGTGGTTAACTCTGGTACGAATCAGTTGTTATGTCAAAATCGGTTTAGTGGTTTAGGTGTGTTAGCGCGACAGACAGAGTGTCTTTCGCATTTCTAATGTTTGTAGGGATTGGTAAGATATGAGACAACTTTAATTAAAGAATACCGATTCATTCATTCATATTATCACGTCTATATTTTTTGCGGGTTAGACAGAGCCAGCGAGCCGAACGTGGCCTAACAGTCTTGAAAGACTGTTAGGCCACGTTCGGGCTGAATGATGGAATTGAGATTCAAACAGTGACAGGTTGCTAGCCCTAAGTTTAAAAGCATATCCCTAAGTCTCCTCTTACGACATCGACGGGGAAACGAGATGGAGTGGTCCTATTCTTTTTTTTTATCAGTGCCGGGAACCACACGGCACCGCTATTAGTCTTTAAAAAATATTTCCATTCGCTTCACAGACGAATCAAAAAACACTGAACATAATTGAATTACTGCAAGTGTCACCAGCTAACTGTCCATCGTCTGAGAGATTGGAGGCCAACTCCGACAAATATTCGACAAACACGTCAAGCAAATGCACGCAGAACCATACGAAATGTTTGCCCAACATCAGCCGCCAATACGACCAGCATTGGCCCAACATCGATCGGTTGGCCAACGCTTGCGATACGACAAAATCTCTCGCCAATGTTACGAAGTCGTTCTCGAACGATATGTTCGTGAAATATGCGCCGCCAAATACGTGCGACAAGTCGTCGAGGTACGAGTTGGATGCAAACGTTTGCGACGAATGCGTCAGAAATAATTATTGGTTGAACGGAAATGTTTTGAACAAAAGCAATGAAGGGAAAATAGGTTTGGTTGTTTTTGTTCAATGTAGATTGTTTTTTTTTTTGTAGCTAGCTAGCTAGATAAGTAATTAATTTTGTGAGAATAGAATAGATTTATTTTCAAAATTGGATACGAGGTATCACTTATTGACGTCACATCATTTAAATCTAATTATAACTGCTACCAAAGCGTATGTGTAGAAGAAGCGGCGGAACAAACTACACTGCAGCGTTTTCGCCGGACGTCAATTTACAAATATACATAGATCTCTTAAATCTATATCGTGGACGAATACGAATATTTCGTCAAATTTTAAGATTTATTAGTGTCTTTACTCAGTTCACTTTTCAAATTATTACCAACTAATTTTACTTAATTATCACGGCAGGTAATGTGTTTCGTGTGTATTTATGTATACGCATTTCGGCATCGCGATCGCTCGACGCGATGGCTCAGTTGGTGAGCGATCGGGTTTCTAGTCAAATGCGATTTAGTAATTGTTTGTTTTTACAATTTTTTACGTATTTTCTGACTTCCACCGAACACAGCTCGGTCACCCAGGTACAGATCCATTAAAATAACAATACCTCGAACAGATAACGAGCGTATCAAGAAAAAGACCACATTCCACACGGACTCCTCCCTCCTAACCTTCCACGATCTGACCGACTTCGATCGAGATTCGATCGAGCGGTCCGAGTACGATCGGGAATCGGTCGAGAAACGAACGGAATACGACCGGGACGAGGTGGAAACGAGACGGAAGACGGACGAACTCGTTCTGATGCAGCTCTCGAAGATTATCAATTTGTTAGAAAGGAATTTGAGTTGAGGTTATGTCTATTTTAAGAAATCATCACATGCTTTCCCTCTTTTTCCCGCATTCCGTTCATATCCTAAATCCTTTCAAATCCTATAATGATATCTTATATATAAAAATCTCGTGTCGCAATGTCCCCATACTCCCCCAAAACGGCTTGACCGATTCTTATGTAATTTTGTGAGCACATTGAGTAGGTACGTCTGAGAATCGGCCAACATCTATTTTTCATACCCCTTAGGGTTGTCCACCTATAAAATTATACTAGCTATATATATTATATGTATATACAGGACAAACAACACATATTTTTAAATATTAGATATAATTATTTGTACGTTTTCAGTTACTGCAATCCGTTGACGAAGACATCAGCATCACTGGCGAACACAAGACTCCTTCTAGACAGGTACATATAGTTTCTTCTAGACAGTATACTGACATACACACATAAAGGGTAGTTCACTCATAATTTATTTATTTTTTGAAAATTTACACAGATCGAGTTAGCCTCGAAGTAAGTTCGAGACTTGTGTTACGAGATACTAACTTAACGATACTGTATCTTATAATAAATACTTATATATGTATGTAGATAAACATTCAAGGCCCAGGTCAATCAGAGAAAGTTCGTTTCTCATCATGCCCTGGCCGGGATTCGAACCCGGAACCTCCGGTGTCACAGACAAGCGTACTGCCGCTGCGCCACAGAGGCCGTCTAATTTTATAGATTTAATATCATATACAACTGTATTTCACATTGTATTAAGCTTAGGAAATGGAAATTGTTCTTTGCCGTGTGGTTCCTGGCACCAATAAAAAAAAGAATAGGACCACCCCAGCACCACATCAGCATATCCATGGACGTCGTGAAAGGCGACTAAGGGAAAGATTTATATATTTGAGATTCTTCTTTTAGGCGATGGACTAGCAACCTGTCACTATTTGAATCGCAATTCCATCATAAAGCCAAATAGCTGGACATGGCCTATCGGTCTTTACAAGACTGTTGGCTCCGTCAACCCCGCAAGGGATATAGACGTGATTATATGTATGTATGTATGTATCGTTAAGCCAAACAGCTGGACGTGGCCTATCGGTCTTTACAAGACTGTTGGCTCCGTCTACCCCTCTAGGGATATAGACGTGATTATATATATATATATATATATATATCATACATTATATATATATATATATATATATATATATATATATATATATATATATATATATATATATATATAAATATATATATATATGTATGTATTTTGTTCTCCCACAGGTGTCCCCCAACCCGATCCCCGTGTCGGCTTCGCCCCACACTCGCGCTTCGTTTACGCGTCGCGCTTCCCCGGCGAGAGATATTCAGTGTGACGAGCAAGAGAAACTGTTAAAATGAATTGTTACATTGTGTCCTTGTATTAGGTATCCGGGTAATGAGAATGTATACAAAAATCGCGCATAAAATCTCTTTTGCAAAATATATCTTTTGCAAAATGCCTATTTTTGCAAAAATATACCTTTGGGAAAATGTCTTTTTTTTGCAAAATATCTATTGCAAAAGATATTTTTTGCAAAATGTATCTTTTTACAAAATGTCTCTTTTGCAAAATATATCTTTTGCAAAATGCCTTTTTTGCAAAATATCTCTTTGGCAAAATGTCTTTTTTTTGCAAAATTGCAAAAGATATCTTTTGCTAAATGTATATTTTTACAGAATGTCTCTTGCAAATTTTCTCTGTGGCAAAATATATCTTTTGCAGAATGTCTCTTTTTTGCAAAATGTCTATTGCAAAATATATCTTTTGCAAAATATATGTATCTTTTGCAAAATGTCGAGTCAAGGACTTAAATCATAATTTTCTATGATGATAATTGATTTTGCAGGGATCTATATTTAACTAACAATTATCAGAGCGAAATCGTTAATCATCATCAAAAATATATTTATAACACATTGTATTTTTTGCAAATTGCGCGCTCTAATTCCCTCAGTTCTCTAGAGATTAAAAAATATATATATTTATAGTTCTCCTGGATACCTAAAAAAACATATAGAAGAGAAAAATTATAGTTTGTGACCAGAGTATAACAAAAAGAGTGCATCTAAATCGTTTTTTTTTTAATGCAACTGGAATCTTGCTATTCGAAGAGAAAAACCGGTATTTTTTAACGATTCTAAAAATATGCAGCTGGGGACATGATTGAAATAAATATATACGGGACAAATTACACAGATTGAGTTAGCCTCGAAGTAAGTTCGAGACTTGTGTTACGAGGTACTAACTCAACGATACTATATTTTATAATAAATACTTATATAGATAAACATCCAAGACCCAGGCTAATAAGAAAAAGTTATTTTCTCATCATGCCCTGGCCGGGATTCGAACCCGGGACCTCCGGTGTCACAGACAAGCGTACTACCGCTGCGCAGACGCCGTTAAAGAAACCGTTATTTTTTTACAATTACAAAAAGATGCAGTTGGGGACATGATTGAAAGAAAGAAACCGTTATTTTCATGGTATCGGTTACAGTTATAACTTCTCTTTTATTTTTAATTTCTCAAGTTCCTATATTACTTGTGTTTAAAGTACTTAACATTCTAGTCAGTATTATGAACGAATGTAATTCTTTTGAATCTCATTTATTTTCTGTCAACAGTATTATGAGGATGGAAACTGTCAAAGTGTTAAAAATGATTAAATAAATATAAAAAAAATTATGTCATCGCGGCTATACGTTGATTAATGTTACATTCAATGCAAGTACATATTTCATTTCATTTTAGGAATAAATTAAAAAAAATACAAGGAATAGATAATAAATCACTTAGTATTTACAAATAGGGTGCACTTATGTAGGTGATAAACATATAATGAATATTAAAATTTATAATAATATCCACTGATTGGAATTACCTCAGTATTCATAGTTCTATTGTGAAGAATATAAATAAGATTTTATACCACTTAGATGATTGATTCCAAATCCTTATTTATAAATAATATATAAAGTAAATAATGTCTGTCCGTTGGAAAACTGAACTGATGAACCCATTTTAGTGGAATTTGAAATGGAAATGGTTGAAGAACCGGGGTCAAACTTGGCTTAAAGACGAACTACGACGTAGAAGCTTCCTTAGTTGTCTATTCTTTAAAAACCTCTTTATTATCAGTGATGTGCATTCAGTTATTTTCATTTATATAAAATATTTTTGTCTGCGGTTTTTATTTTTAATTTATGTTGCGCTCGTCAATTTGTATAATCTATCAGACCCACGACGCAAGTATAGAAGTTATGTGTTGTTTATTTAATGAAATTTAATTGAAAAAAATAAACCGACTAATTTAAATTTTCGTAGAAAATGTATTAACATTAACCGGTTATTGTGAAATAGTGACAGACGAATTTATAGTTGAGCGAAATTCTCTTTTACCAGTGAATTTTATTAGTTTATAGTTTATACCTTGTAGACTGATGTTTTAGTTTAGATATGGGCGTGAATACTTAAAATGTAATGTAAGAATTGTTATTTGATTTAGTAAACTCATCCACGAGTAATGAATTTGTAGTATTATTAAATAATTTTTTATAGGTGCATGCCAAGTAGCTTCTGCAAATAGTACTTAATTGTGTAGTTATATTAAAGACGTTTCTTTAGTGATAAATACGGCCACCAGAACGCCTTAAAAGTACATACTAACCAATGTATAGAATTTATTCAGATTTCATTGTTCAGATTAAATTACAATTATTATACATATGTGAATTATGCAAATAAATGTTTAAATTCTATAACTGCGTTCAACAAACCTTTGGAATTGTCCGACAAAAAATAGACAAAATATCAGAATATAGTTTCTGAAATTTTATTCAGCAAGATGGCTCCCACTTAATTATCTTTATCAGGTACTTTATTTTTAATGTTTCTTAGGTGCTTGTTTTCCTTATAATAGTAAGTATGATGTAAACTACAGAGCTGGAAAACGGTTTTACAGAAACCTTTATTATTTCGTTCTCAATTGGTTTTTTTTTTAGTTTACTTCAATATTTTCTGTTCCGTACCTACGTAATATAACGCTCTCTAGTAGTATTACATTTTATTATCAGGTTTGAGTTAAGTCTCTGAGTCCTTATCATAACAATCTCAATCGTAACATACAGATTTAAAAAAAGGACAATTATTATCGGTACTTAATTACATTTATTTCCAAGTGGAAACTTGTAAATAATTGTGATATATTTATTAACCCAGATCTGAGTATTAGTATTGTGTTGTACACTGCGCGGTTGGAACGCTGCTTTCGAACGCTCCAATGTCAATGACATCCGTGTAAAATGAAAATTAGTCATGGAGACTGATTTTCAGTCGTCATATCAAATGTAATTTATAATATTGTATTTAATTTCGATATTTAGTCCACATTAAAATCATGTGTTTCCAAAAAACAAGTATTATATAGATTATATATGGACTTGTTAATAATAAGAACCTGTCTTTTTTACTTATAAGTTACAAAACCCATCGATTTAAGCGACAGAGCTTTTGTAGTCGCCTAAACCTTTTTAATTTTTAGAGCTTCATACGTAAACATATGACAATAAATAGTTAAAACGTGTTATTAAAAATAAACTTCATGTTAATTAATAAATAAATATACTTCTCCATTTAAGTCTGTTGTCACTAAAAATAATGGTGGTATTAAATATTTTATACTTATTAGTACCATTGGTATAATTAGATTACCCTGGCGCGATGCTTAATCTGTTTGTGTTTTAAAATATGTATTTGTTTTTCTAATATCTAGTTTCAGAAACGCAGCGTTCCAACCGTCCCGTGTGTAGTCTACCTTAGATGTTATTAATGTATTAATGTGTTGAGGAAAATGTTGATTGTTAATGGAAATAATAGTTAAGATCATTTGTAATGACGAAATAAAAGTATTAATCGCTTGAATATGGTTTATTGAATATATTCGTCGTGTGGTTCCCGGCATCAATACAAAAAAGAATAGGACCACTCCATCTCTTTCCCATGGATGTCGTAATAAACGACTAAGGGATACGCTTACAAACCTGGAATTCTTTTTTAGGCGATGGGTTAGCAACCTGTCACTATTTGAATCTCAATTCTGTCATTAAGCCAAATAGCTGAACTTTTAAGACCATTGGCTCTGTCTACCCCGCACGGGATATAGACGTGAACATATGTATGTAATATGGTTTTTTTTGTCGATGTCACATTTTTTGTTTACCAATACTTGTACGGCACTGGAAACTTGCTCATTTTGGCAACTAAACACTACAAAGGGAAGGTTTTCACCGCCAGGCATAGCCAGGGGATTCGCAAGAGATACTATGTTTTTTTTTTATATTAGATTTGAGTGCGTTCTCGCTGATATACAACAGTGCCGGCCTAATGGTTGGTTAGACCTGCGCATTAGACCAAACAGGCATTTTGGAGTCGCAAGTCTTGCCAAGGCCGCTTTTATGCGAGATTTGACGTTTTATTATATGTACTCGTTTACACAGAAAAATGGGCAGAAAATTTGTGATGGCATACCTATCAATAAAAGCTTCATTTACTGAGAATAATAGAATTTTTGAATTCTTAACCTAGACGACAGCAAAGCCTTGGGTTGCCATTTCAAACGTTCCCAAATATTTGGGCAAAACAGCTGGGCAGGTTGAATTGAATATTGTTTTTAAGATTTGTATGTGGCTCCATACCGCACCACATCCTCCACATAATCGAATTAGTTATATTTCTTTGTTAATTACTATTTTACTTAAGTTTAATATTAATCTAACGGATCTATCAAAAGAAGAACACATTAATAAAGATAATAATCGGTAAGTACTAGGTACCTATCCGCCGTGTGGTTCCCGGAACCTATACAAAAAAGAATAGGACCACTCCATCTCTTTCCCATGGATGTCGTAAAAGGCGACTAATGGATAGGCTTACAAACTTGGGATTGTTTTTAGGCCATGGATTATCAAGCTGTCACTATATTAATTTCAATTCTATAATTAAGCCAAATAGCTGAACGTGGCCATTCAGTCTTTTCAAGGCTCTGTCTACCCTGCAAGAGATAAAGACGTGACCATATGTACTACCTACCCCTCCGGGAAAGATGCGCGATTTTATGCATGTAACTTCTGAGATGGGAAGATCCTCGCGACACGTTAGGTCTTATTACAGGAATGTTCAGTCGGTGACTAAACTCCATAGATAAGCCTTAACAGTTGAATCTTTTTTTTTGTTTTTTTTTTTTGGACAAATTACACAGACTAATGAATGAATTAAAAAAATCAAAGTTCAAAATTTTTATTCATTATTATAGGATATCTACTATAATATCGCTTAATAATTGTCGAAACGTTTGGTTTCACAACATTGGTTGACGTCAAATAAATTACTTTAAACTAAGATTACTGCCGCTTCCAAGGCGTCAGTGCAGAAGAAGCGGTAACAAACTGCACTGCAGCATTTTCTTCAACAACGTCAATTTCACAATTATCCAAAATTAGAATAGAATGTGGACGATAAAAGAATATAAAAAAGACGATAAAAGTTTATTAGCATTACAAATATATCTCATACTACAGTCAACAAGGTCTAAGTCCTATCTTTCCTCTGGGTTTGGCCGGACAAGAGGAAAGATGTGATATACTTAGGTATGCCTTATTCCGTGTGATTTTCGGCACATTAGAATAGGACCACTCCATATCATTCCCACGGATGTATTAAACGGCGACTAAGGGACCGCTCCCCAAAATAAGTAATAAATAACATCATTCATTCTCAATTTTATCATTAAGCCAAACGTGGCCTATTAGTGTTTTCAGGGTTGTTGGCTCTGTCTACCCCGCAAGGGATATAGACGTGATTATATACGTATAAAATAAAAAATCTTATTGTGTGCTATGCGGGCTTTTCCACTGCATGTAACATAATTCTCGGCTGTTATCTGAAACATAATTACCTAAGACTCTAAAGTCAAAATAAAATTCATTTTTTCTATGCCATTCACGGATCGAGGGTACTTTAATTTTATTGAAATACCTACCTAAATAACATTCAATACCTATAACGACATTATATCCTTCATAATAATACTTAAATGCGAAAAGCTATTATTAAGCTTACGCACTGTACAAAATCAGAATAAAATGCATACATACAATAATCACATATTTATCCCTTACGGGGTAAACAGAGTCAACAGTCCTGAAAGGCCGCGTTTGGATGAGTACGGCATGTAGGGGGAGCGATGGTTCGGCTCGACCGCCACCAAAGGGAAGATCTTCCGTCAGGCTGGTGTGATGCTTGGGGAACCGCGCGACACACGATGTTGTGTCGGAGGTTGTATATATGCTCCAATCCGTGAAATCTTTAATTATATAAGTACAACGCGGAAGCAGGAGATCTTCACTTTCGTGGTGATAAAGCCGGGAACAGCCCCGTCCGCTACAACCTTTTCAAGCCATAAGACCAGTTAACATTTCGCTTATTTTCACTAAAATTTATTTAAGGTTTAATAAGTAAAGTGTAGTAGTGCCGTGTGGTTCCCGGTACCAATACAAAAAAGAATAGGACCTCTTTCCCGTGGATGTCGTAAAAGGCGACTAAGGGGTAGGCTTTCAAACTTGGGATTCTTTTTTTAGGCGATGGGCTAGCAACATGTCACTATTTGAATCTTAATTCTATCATTAAGCCAAATAGCTGAATGTGGCCATTCAATCCTTTCAAAACTGTTGGCTCTGTCTACCCCACAAGAGATAAAGACGTGACCATATGTATGTATGTATAAGTAAAGTAGGTCGTGTCTTTATGGTCGGGTCTTGATCACCTGTTCTGTCATAAGCTGTTTCCTTTACATTCCATCTTGGTACCTACGTGTGATGGGTCCTGATCATATCCACCCATCTATAAATTGGCCGGTAATATAATGTATGAAATGATGTGGCAAAGGAAAAACCTTTGACCGGCTGACCGCCTCAAGGATTTTCGTGCAGTGCGTAAGCGAGCCAATGTGGCTGATTGACGGTAGAGGTTATCTATAACGCCTTGCCTTTTGATACCATCCGATTCTCGGATATTGACCAACAAAACAAGTTAAATAAACCGAAAACCAGTTACCGCCGCGATGCGAAACGGTACGCGCGCATTTATAGAATTCTAATTTTGTAATAAGAAAAAAAAAATATGACTTTTTAATTATACCAAATTGTAGGCAGTGATATGGTTTTAATAGTTTTTTTTTAATTAGATATTTTATTTTTTTAGGTAAGTGATACTTTGTCTTTGTTACATTATAGATTTCGTGGTTAACCTTAGAGTAACAGGCTAACGACCATTAGGTACAAAAAAAAACCAGCTTTGTGTATTTAATAATTACACGTCATAATTGTTTTGTTTACAATTATTATGTGTCATGGACACTATAGTAGTGTTTTACTTCTTAATTACCTGTATGGATGAAAAACTTATATAATTAAAATTATTATTCATTCAAAATTTTATTTGCAATCCAATTTTGATGCTCACTGTTTCCACTAATTGGTACGATTATGATAAAAGGATGATATTCCCGGTGTAGTCAGAAGCGACTACGGGAATGAGCCCTTTCATCCTAGTCGGCAGCCATGATCTAAGTTATTAGGTTCCCCTGGGAAATAAGACTTGAAGCGCTTAATTTTAACCTGTCATACCCATTGGATCCATCGAAACTTAGTTTGGACATCAAAATGGTAGCTCATTGAAGGTTTATTGCTTGTTGGCTCCACAGTCTTGAGTTTGGTCGACTGGTAGAGAATGTTGTTAGTGCATTAAGTTCACTTTATATATCTACTTTATTCTTAGGTGACTAGAGTTAATTTTTTTTTAATCTTTAGCAACTTGGATAGTTCTGGTTCTTGCATACAAAAAGTGAACGGAAAATAATAAATACTTAAGTCATACTTAGGTACTCTTCAACCTTTCGGCGGATGTGCAATCCAATAACGAAAACCTCATAGTTTTAATTGTTTTGAGAGAATAGGTGTACAAATTTAGAAATAAACAAACAAATAAAAAGTACGAGTCGATTAGAGTATCGCCTTTTTGAAGTCGGTAATAAGTTTAAGTCGATTTAAGAAACTAACATCGGTGTGCAGGGTCGTATGACCGTTCTCAATCAAACCGCTTTTTGACACAGGCACATAGGTACTAATAACTCATAATCAAAAAATATTTGTAGTATTTTTTGTAATTCGGTCCATCCATCGGTCCATTAGTAGAGGACCGATTTTAATGATTTTTTGCCACCGAGCCAGATAAAATCTTATTTATTTTAAAGTATTAAATAATATTAAATATACTTAAGTTATGTTTTAGTTCGCCCTAAAGTTTTAGTTTATTGTTGATAAAATTTCTTCAAAAATTCAGAACTAGGTATAGGTAACATAACTTTTTTTTTAATACCACGGTAGCAAAGACCGGCACAGAAGTTAGTAAATTATATATAAAATAATCTTTGCAAGTGTCATGGCCACGTAATCTCCGTCATATTTTGCAACGTCCACATGATTTCAACACCGGGTTTTCCTCAAGTGAGCACACAGTAATTATTTTGCTTAAGACCTAACCAGTCTGGCGAGTTTGTCTGGAATGAAAAAAAAATGATGTATCTTTGAATCATAGACTAACTTTTTTTTTGTAAAAAAAATTGAAAAAAAATTGTCTGCTCTACCAGTGAGGCATTTCACTGCTCGAAGGCTATATTTGAATAGTCATTATGGTCCTGGATTGGATAAGTCAGGTTTTTACATAAGATACTCCCTCCTTCCGTATGACATCCGCAACCTTTGCAGAGAATTTAATTCAATTTAAAATCTTTCTTGCATATCATAAAGCACATAACTTGAATTACAGTTAAGCTTATATATATAGTCGCGTCTATATCCCTCGCGGGGTAGACAGAGCCAACTATCTTGAAGAGAATGTTGGCTAAGTTCGACTGTTTGGCTGAATGAGATTCAAATAGTGACAGGTTGCTAGCGTATCGCCTAAAAGAAGAATCCCAAGTTTAAGCATATTCCAGTCGCCTTTTATTTACATCAATTTCTTACATCCATGGGAAAAGATGGAGTGGTCCCATCCTTATTTCTATTTCGCGCCGGGAACCACACGAGATAACTTTTATACTAATCTTTGAAATGCGTCTTTTATAAGTAATAATCTTTGTATAAAAGAGTCATTTCCTCACGATGTTTTCCCTCACTGTTAAAGAGTGGTTAGCATTCGAAGTAATTTTTATTCACAAATGGAAATATATATATTCCAAGCTATATTCGTGAATATATATATATATATATATATATTAATTTTGTTTGTAAATATATATAATATTAGGTAATACGAAGTAATAAATATCGATATATAAGTAAGTATCCTGTTTGATAAATTTTTCCAGGATGCTCCTCTTCCTCATACCATTCCTGGCAGCTGCGGCTGGACAGAGCACTATCGAGCCGTCAGTCCTGATCGACGTGTTCGGCCCACCCCCCACAGAGCCCACGGTGACCACATCACCACAATTTGAAGACGTATGTATCACATTATATTATACTAGCGAAAATTCGGAAAAAATTAAACATAAAAACCTTCCTCTTGAATCACTCTACCTGTTACAAAAAACCGCATCAAAATCCGTTGCGTAATTTTTAAGATTTAAGCATACAGACAAACAGACGAAAATGGCGACTTTGTTTTATACTATGTAATGATATTAGTGCCGTGTGGTTCCCGGCACCAATAAAAAAAAAGAATAGGACCACTCCATCTCTTTCCCATGGATGTCGTAATAGGCGACTAAGGGATGGGCTTACAAACTTGGGATTTCTTTTTAGGCGATGGACTAGCAACCCGTCACTATTTGAATCTCAATTCTATCATTAAGCCAACCAAACAGCTGAACGTGGCCTATCAGTCTTTTCAAGACTATTGGCTCTGTCTACCCCGTAAGGGATAAAGACGTGATAATATATTATATATATATATATATATATATATATAATACATTACTTAGTATAAAACAAAGTACCTAGCTTTCTCTGTCCCTATGTCCCTTTGTATGCTTAAATCTTTAAAACTACGCACCGGATTTTGATGCGGTTTTTTCAATAGATAGAGTGATTCAAAAGGAAGGTTTATATGTATTATAACATCCATTAAATAGTGGAGAAATACTGTTATTTTTTTATCTATGATATGATTTATATATACTTATATGAATCCCAATTCTATCAGCAAGCCAAAAAGCTGAACGTGAACTATCAGTATTTTGCAAGACTGTTGGACATGTTTAAAAACATGCATGCAAGTTCTCCGAAGTAAAGTCCGCTCACTCAAGTAGGAGAGTAACGGATGTCGAACGCTGCCGAACGCGAAGGCCGATTGTACCTCTTTGTCGCTCGTTCCGCGCTCTCGCTTGCACTTCAAGCCTTACACGGAATGCCTCAGAGCGAGGTAACGCCGCACGAGTCATGTTTTTTCATGCGTGCAGCCGGCTCAATAGAATTATAAGACGTTGTCACGTAAAAAAAAACATGTCTATTCTCTGTTTTCAGATCACAGTGAAACCGACCGACAAAAACGAGTTTATCGATAAAAACGGTCAGAGTTGCAAGTGCGTGCCGTATTACCTGTGCAATACCGAGCTGGTGGGAATCGACGCCAACAACGCCACAGTCACGGGATGGGGAGAGCTAGACATTAGGTAAAGTTGCTTTGAACGAAAAACAAACCATCGGTTGTGTAAAATACGTGATATTTATACTACGTACAGTCACCGGCTCACTACCACACCAAGTACCAGTACACGTCTGTCTGCGATTGCCGCTCGCACGCAACTGTCAATGTCAACTTGACATTTATAATACCGACTTGTGTGTGTGAGACAGCCTATTGTATCCATTACTAGATACAAACACTGCAGGTTGTAAAGACGGCCTCTGTGGCGCACGCAACGGTAGTACGCTTGTGTGTGACACCGGAGGTCCTGGGTTCGAATCCCCGTCAGGGCATGATGAGAAAAGAGCTTTTTCTGATTGGCCTGGGTCTTGGATGTTTATCTATATAAGTATTTATTATAAAATATAGTATCGTTGAGTTAGTATCTCGTAACACAAGTCACGAACTTACTTCGAGGCTAACTCAATTTGTGTAATTTGTCTCGTATATATTTAAAAAAAAAAGTACCTATTCTTCTTCTTTCTCCGGGCTTCAGTCCCGGTTGCATCCTCACCACTCTGGAGAGGAGCCCGGGGTATGCCTTTGACCGTGGATCCTGGATCCTGACCTGAACCCATATTGGATCATGGTAAAAGCTGCACTTAAATGAATGGTGCCCTTAGTCGCCATTTACAACATCCATGAGAAACAGATGAAGTGGTCCTACTCTAGAGTGTGCTGAGAACCACTTGTCATAATGTCATGTAAATATTTACACCTATCACTTTACCTGCCCACAGATTTGGAGAGGATGAGTGCCAAGAGAGCGTGGAGCGATGCTGTACCAACCCCAAAGACCCTGAAGATGTGGTGGTCCCGAAGCCAGACCCCACCAGGCTGAGGGGGTGCGGATATAGGAACCCAAGGGGAGTCGATTTCACCATCAAAGGTGGGAGTGTGAGTATAACTTGCCTTGTTTGTTTATTTGTAATATGTTTATTGTTTGTTTGTCATATCTTTATTGCATAGTTTACACAGTAACAAGAAAATAGTAATCACTTGTAATGGCGGACTTATCCCATGAAGGGATCTCTTCCAGTCAACCGGCAAACAATAAAGGAACTAGATAATTCAGTAAAAAGTAGTGAAACCTATCCACTAAATATAAATGTACAAACTTATTAATAAATAAACATACATAAACTAAGATAAATCGTATTAATTAAAAATTAAAAAAACAACTGTGTTTTTAGCAACAATATCCTACTACTATTATAAAGGCGAAAGTTTGTATGGATGTATGGATGTTTGTTACTCTTTCACGCAAAAATTACTGAACCGATTACCATGAAATTTGGTATGTAGGTAGCTGAAGACCCAGAATAACACATAGGCTACTTTTTATCCCAGAGTTCCCGCGGGATTGATAGGGTTTCCATGCGGACGAAGTCGCGGGCGGCCTCTAGTATCTACATATATTGTTTGTTAGACGTACCGCTTTTCTGCACTGACGCTTTAGAACAACAAACAACAAAGGAATTAGATAAAATTAATTAAAGATATTTTCGTAATCCAGGGTGCTGAGGCGGAATTCGGCGAGTTTCCGTGGGTGGTGGCCCTGCTGGACAACCGTAACCTGTCTTACGCGGGCGTCGGAGTCATCGTCCACCCACAAGTGGTCATGACAGGGGCACATATAGCCAGCAGGTGAGTGCTTAGCATCGTAACTATCATTTTGATAAACAGATAGATAGATAGACTCTTTATTGCACCATAAGAAAAAGAAGAGTGCCGTGTGGTTCCCGACACCAATACAAAAAAGAATAGGACCACTCCATGTCTTTTCCATGGATGTCGTAAAAGGCGACTAAGGGATAGGCTTACAACCTTGAGATTCTTTTTTAGGCGATGGGCTAGCAACCTATCACTATTTGAATCTCAGTTCTATCATTAAGCCAAATAGCTGAACGTGGCCATTCAGTCTTTTCAAGACTGTTGGCTCTGTCACCCCGCAAGGGATATAGTCGTGACCGTATGTATGTATGTATGTACTAATTACTAACACTTGTACCTAGCTGTAGCTACTATCTCTTAACTTCATATGTTTCTTTGAGTTAGGTACCTGTTTAACTGGAAGAAATCCCTCATAGGGATAAGTCCGCCAGTGTGCATTGTTATATTTTTAAAGTCTTTTAATGTACCTACAATAAATTATTTACAAATAAACAAACAAACTTTACTAACTGAATCTATACCCAGATTTATTCATTTTATTGATGTCGTATGGTTCATGGAACTTAAGAATAGGACCACTCCATATCACTTAGGGTACGGCTAATAAATTCGGGTTTCTCTTTGTAGGTAATATGCTATTAACCTGACTGAACGGCCACGTTCAATAGCTCAACTTGCCTTTATCCGCTTTTTAGCCTCGCCAGTCCGAACTCAGCGCTAGCTACAAAAGAATCCAGGTTTTACGAAAATCCCACGGGATTTGTACTGTTTGTACTTGTACCGGGAACACACGGCAAATTAGTACAGTAGAACTCCAATTATCCGAATAAATGGGGACCGGGACCCATTCGGATAATCAAATATTCGGAATTCGGATAATCGGATTTTTTAAAAAAAATTGCCATTGGAGAGAATAAAAGCTACGTTTTGATATTGCACTATTTTTTTATTGAATTAAATGAAAGAAACATGAAATTTTCACATGTTTTAAATATAAATAAAATGTACTTACCTATGTACAAGTTTAGAAATAAAAATCATTATCTCCGTCAATGTAAGCTGTTTTGCGGTCTTCAACCGTTTTCGGATTGATTGATTTGATTCGGATAATCGGCGATTCGGATAGTCGGAGTTCGGATAATTGGAGTTTTACTGTAATTAGTACGTGGCCATTTTGATTTCGTTATCAACCTTACTTTCCTCAAGAGATATTCTCTTGGTAACAGGTTTCCCGACCCTGAGACGTTGAAGATCCGAGCTGGCGAGTGGGACACACAGACAAACAAAGAAAGACTGCCTTATCAAGAGAGAACTGTCCAAGAAATTTACATAAACAGTGGTAAGTTTCATCTATATCCTACTACTATTATAAAGGCGAAAGTTTGTATGGATGTTTGTTACTCTTTCACGCAAAAACTACTGAACCGATTACCATGAAATTTGGTATGTAGGTAGCTGAAGACCCAGAATAACACATAGGCTACTTTTTATCCCGGAGTTCCCGCGGGATTGATAGGGTTTCCATGCGGACGAAGTCGCGGGCGGCCTCTAGTATACTAATATTATAAAGCTGAAGAGTTTGTTTTGTTTGAACGCGCTAATCTCAGGAACTACTGGTTCGAATTGAAAAATTCTTTTTGTGTTGAATAGACCATTTATCGAGGAAGGCTTTAGGCTCTATAACATCACGCTGCAACTTTTAGGAGCGAAGAAGTAATGGAAAATGTGAAAAAAGGGGAAAAATTATTCATCATTGAGGGCTTCAATGATGCCCAAATTGAACAATTCCACGCGGACAAAGTTGTGGGCACAGCTAGTATATACATATGTAGCGAAAACGATGATTCGGCTCGACCGCCACCAAAGGGAAAATCATCCGCCAGGCTGGTGTTATGCCTGGGGAACCGCGCGACACACGATGTTGTGTCGGAGGTTGTACTTATGCTCCAATCCGTGAAATCTTTATACATACATACACGTCACGTCACGTCACGTCTATATCCCTTGCGGGGCAGACAGAGCCAACAGTCTTGAAAAAAAAAAACTCAAATCTGAAAAAGTGAAATCTTTGTTTGCGCGATTCAGATTCTTCGCTGCTATTGGTCGAGCGGGTCTTCTTCTTTGCGACGATTGACAGTTGTCGTGTGATTGGCTGTTGTGACGTGTGGCGTAGAGAGAGATGTCGCCACACATACATATATGAAAGATAGATAGATAGACTCTTTATTGCACCATAAGAAAAAGTAAAAAAAACACAGGTAATGAGGTAAAAAGATGTGTATATCTAACTAGGTTTCGGATCCTCATGACCTACCCTTTACGTACAGAATGCATAACATACATACATATAGTCACGTCTATATCCCTTGCGGGGTACACAGAGCCGACAGGCTCGAAGACTTGAAAGGCCACTTACTGGTGGAATTCAGATTTATATAGTGACAAGTTGCTAGCCTATAACAGTAATATCAAGTTTTTTTAGCTTATCTCTTAGTCGCCTGTTACGACATCCATGGGGGAATATATAGAGTGTTTTTGTATTCTATTCTTTTTCATTGGTGCCGTGTGGTTCCCGGCACCAATGAAAAAGAATAGGACCACTCCATCTCTTTCCCATGGATGTCGTAAAAGGCGACTAAGGGATAGGCTTACAAAATTGGGATTCTTTTTTTAGGCGATGGGCTAGCAACCTGTCACTATTTGAATCTCCATTCTATCATAAATGGCTGAACGTGGCCATTCAGTCTTTTCAAGACTGTTGGCTCTGTCTACCCCGCAAGGGATATGGACTTAACCATATATATGTATGTATGTTGTTGTATTCTAAAGTGCTGGAAATTACACGGCTGAAATAAATGACTAATAGCAGGTATTTAAAAATATAACAATGCACACTGGCGGACTTATCCCTATGAGGGATTTCTTCCAGTCAACCAGGTAACTCAAAGAAACATACCAAGTTAAGGGGCAGTACGTGGCCATTTTGATTTTAAAGGTAGCTTGTATGAAGAGAGTTATGAATGTGGATGAAGCGAAGGAAGTATGCAGAGATCGTGGCATGTGGAAAGAGGTAGTCTCTGCCTACCCCTCCGGGAAAGAGGCGTGATTTTATGTATGTATGTATAGCAGGTTCTGTCATTATAAAATCACATGTTAAATCAGGTTTCCACTCCAAAAATCTGGTGAACAACATAGCGCTTCTACGCCTGGAGCGGCCTCTGGAGCTAGCTGAACACATCAACGTGGTGTGCATGCCGAGACAGGGCGAGAGCTTTGACGAGAGCAAGGGATGCGTCGCTAACGGGTGGGGGAAGAACCAATTCGGTGAGTCTTTTAAATTACGGTTACGGTTAAAGAAATTTATTCTCATAAAAGAATCTACAAAAAATTCACTTACAATGAGAACTTCAAATATTTACATTTAGTGGACGCGTACGAATTGTCGGTAGTTAAACAATAAAATATATTCACTCCGTGCTGGCTGCGCGCGGAACTACTTAGGATCTTCGATAGGTAGGTAGTTTTCAATGCGTGTGCGTGTAGTCATCATTAGAGTCTACCAACTAGGTGCTGTGTCATATGATTAACTAGCGACCCGCCCCGGCTTCGCACGGGTGCAAAATTGTAAATGTTACTAGAGGCCGCCCGCGATTTCGTCCGCATGGAAACCCTATCAATCCCGCGGGAACTCCGGGATAAAAAGTAGCCTATGTGTTATTCTGGGTCTTCAGCTACCTACATACCAAATTTCATGGTAATCGGTTCAGTAGTTTTTGCGTGAAAGAGTAACAAACATCCATACATCCATACAAACTTTCGCCTTTATAATAGTAGTAGGATTATATTTATTTATTTATGTACACAAAATTATATACAGAAGCATTTATTACAGTAATTCTAGTACAAAGGTGTTACTTATTTCAAAAGAAATCTCTTCCAGTAGACCCATGAGAGGAGAGATTAATTTTGGAGCGGTATGGCGTGTGCATAAATAACGTTTAACATATTTAACTAAACATACATGCTAATACTTACATAATTAAACATGGAACAATTAAATAAATGACAGTAATAAACTACATAAAGCTTTATTTTTATGTATATTATACATAAAAACCTTCCTCTTGAATCACTCTACCTGTTACAAAAAACCGCATCAAAATCCGTTGCGTAATTTTAAAGATTTAAGCATACAGACAAACAGACTAAAATAGCGACTTTGTTATCTATGAGTGTCAATGTCATTGTCATGAGAGATACTAGACTAACAGTTTGTAACGGACATACAATAAATGAGGTACTCATTTCAGAAGTCTCGACTCGACTCGGCAATAATCGATGGCGCGGAATAACGCAATCTGTCGGAATAAAAACTCATTTAAAAAGCCACCATATTACAAACGAGTATTTTAATATATTGCTACAATTTATTAGCTTATATGTATATAAAATTCTCGTGTCACAATGGTCGTTTCCATACTCGGCTCGACCGATTCTCATGAAACTTTTGTGAGAATATTGAGTAGGTCTGAGAATCGGCCAACATCTATTTTTCATACTCCTTAGTGGTAAGGGTTGTCTACTCTTAACATTGTAAATAGAAATTACTTCAAAATTATTTATATGGAAACACAATGTTTGCCGGGACACCTATTATATCTATGTATAAACTTCATCAATCATTTTACGAAAGTATGTAATTCTCCTTGACTTTCTTTTTTTTAACAATGCAAATTGAGTTCACATCAAGAAGATCCTACACTTTCTCATGAGCCTAATAATGTGTGTTGCCGTATTTTTTCTTGTGTATAAAATCAGTTTAGTTAAAAAAAAAAAAAATTTGAATCTGTATCTATTTTTGCTATTTTAACTGGAATACTGCGCCCAGGTCTCAAAGGTCGCTACGCCGTGATCCTGAAGAAAGTGGAGATCGACATGGTGCAGCATGAGAGATGCAATCAGCTGCTGAAGAAGACTCGCCTAGGGTCCAAGTTTAAGCTTCACAGCAGCTTCGTCTGTGCTGGAGGGGAGGAGGGGAAGGACACTTGCCAGGTAAATTACATAACATGCATCCATATATATACTCACGTCTATATCCCTTGCGTGGAAGACAGAGCCAAAAGTTTTCATAAGACTGATAGGCCACGTTCAGCTTTTTGGCTTGATGATAGAATTCAGATTCAAATTGCGACAGGTTGCTAGCCCATCGCCTAAAAGAATCCCAAGTTTATAAACCCACCTAAAAATATATAAAAAAAATACATAAACTGAACGTGACCTATCAGTCTAATCGAGACTGTTGGCTCTGTCTACGCCGCAAGGGGAAAAGACGTGATTATATGATATGTCTTCTGCCAGGGCGACGGTGGCGCCCCCCTAGCTTGTCCCATAGGCGGGGACCGCTACAAGCTGTCAGGATTGGTCTCGTGGGGCATCGGCTGCGGCGGTAAAGACGTGCCGGCCGTGTATGCCAACGTTCCCGCCTTCAGACAATGGGTGGACGACAAAATGGCCGACTGGGGGTACGACACGAGCGGATATAACTTGTGAGAATGATATATAAAAAAAAAAATATTTGTAATTTTCATCTTTTGATTTTATTGACTTTTCTTTTGTATTGGAAAGTCGTATTACTGACTGACTTATTTCTATTCTAAATTTGGATAATCGTAAGGTTGACGTTGTTGAGGAAAATGCTGCAGTTCAGTTTGTTACCGCGTCTTCTGCACTGACGCTTTGGAAGCGGCGGTAAACTTAGTTTTTAAGTTATATATTTGACGTCAACCACAATGATGTCTCATAATAATGAATAAAACTTTTGAATTTAATTAACTAGCGACCCGCCCGCGACTTTATCCGCATGGAAACCCTATCAATCTCGCGGGAACTCCGGGATAAAAAGTAGCCTATATGTTATTCTGGGTCTTCAGCTACCTACATACCAATTTTCATCGTAATCGGTTCCAGTAGTTTTTGCGTGAAAGAGTAACAAACATCCATACTGGCATCCTGACATACAAACTTTCGCATTTATAATATTAGTAGGATAGGATTATTCGAGTTTTTCTCTGGACATCCCCACGTAAGCGAAGACGCGCGAAAAAGTGGTGGAAATGTAAACAATTCTGAAGTGGGTGGGAAATAAAAATGAAATACCAAATATGAACAACAATAACTTCTTTTATTTACATATTATACTTAATAATAATTCAATAAAATACTTTAAACAAAAAATTAAACTAGAAAATAAACTTAAACCGTTTTGATAAAAATTTGGTCCCACAATGAAGTTTTCTTAGTTAGTGTCGTGTGGTTGCAGTGCAGTTTGTTCCGCCGCTTCTTCACCAGCGTATTGAAACGGCAGCAAATTACGTCGAGTATTTTACGAGTACTTACTTAATTAATTTATTTTAACAATCATATAGGGATACATTGTATCCTTTTTTTTAAATGAAGGTAGTTCCATATATTTCAGGGTTTAACTTTGACGGTTGGCAGCGCCGCCGGGCAATTAGCCTTTTCTAATATGGCGTGTATTTGTTTGAGGCGAGCCCGGGCCAACGTCAAGTTGGCATTGGTCGCTCGCATGCTCTCCTGATGAAGAAATATAAATAAAAAAAAATAATATATCTATACATATAATAAAATTGTAGAAAAGTGCTGTCTGTACATTGATAATAAAAATAAAAAAAATAGCAGGGCTTATTGTTATGCCAAAAATGTAATAAATTTTTTTTTTGTCTCTTTGTCTGTTCACGCTAATCTCAGAAACGGCTGATCCGAGTTGGATGCGGTTTTCACGAATATATTGTGGTATGCTTCAGTTATGCTTTAGTGTTTGTTTCATGTCAATCGGTTCATAAATAAAAAAGTTATGTCAAATTAAAGCATCATGTCGAACACCAAAATAACTATTCCACGCGGACGAAGTCGCGGGCACCGCTAGTTCTGAATACATATAATTTTTTATTTATTAAATCTGACTGACAGGTTTCAATTTCATAACTGAATTAGATATTTATTTGTTACAAGACTCAAACATGGATATTATATAATTTAAAACTAAAGCTAAAATTACTTATAAAAAGAAAGAAAAAAGATAAGTAGTTTTAGTTTTAAATTAATTAGTTTGTAAGTACATATCTTTTTTCTTTCTTTTTATAAGTAATTTTAGCTTTAGTTTTAAATTATATAATATCCGTGTTTGTCTTGTAACAAATAAATATCTAAAATATATATATGTATATATATATATTAACCGCCGCGTGTCGTGTGGTTCCCGGCATCAAAAGAATAAAAGAACATGACCACTCCATCTCTTTCCACTCAAGCTTAGATAACGTTACACAAATCGAAATATGGTCCTATATTATTGTGTGGTAGTATACATACATACATATGTATATAGTCACGTCTTCATTCCTTTAACATTCTATATAACATCACGCTGCAACTATAAGGAGCAAAGAAATAATGGAATATATGAAAACAACGGGGAAAATTATTCATCTTTGGGGGCTTCAATGATGCCCAAAATAACTATTCCACGCGGACGAAGTCGCGGGCACAGCTAGTAGTTAATATATTATAATAAATTTACCTGAACATTGAGCAAAGTCTTATCAGCGCTGGCGAGCTTCTCCACGGATATGTCCGTGGTGTGACGCACCAGGCCCTCGATGGTGGCTCTCAGGGACACATTGCATTCCCCTGTGATGTTGGATACATACATACAGACTACTTGCGGGGTAGACAGAGTCTACAGTCTTGTAAAGACTGATAGGCCACGTTCAGCTATTTGGCTTAATGATAGAACTGAGATATACATACATAGTTACATATAATCACGTCTATATCCCTTGCGGGGTAGACAGAGCCTACAGTCTTGTAAAGACTGATAGGCCACGTTCAGCTATTTGGCTTTAAGATAGGATTGAAATTCAAATAGTGACAAGTTGCTAGGCCATCGCCTTAAAAAGAATCCCATGGTTGTAAGCCTATCCCTTAGTCGCCTTTTACGACATCTATGGGAAAGAGATGGATTGGCCCTATTCTTTTTTGTATTTGTGTCAGGAACCACACGGCAAGCAAATATAATCACGTTTAATCCCTGGCGGGGTAGACAGAGCCGACAGACTTGAAAAGACGTCAATGTAATAACATAACATATAATCAGGTCTATATCCCTTGCGGGGTGGACAGAGCCGACAGTTTTAACCTTACCGATTCGACCACCGATACGCAATCTCTTTATAATATAACTAGCTGTGCCCGCGACTTCGTCCGCGTGGAATATTTATTTTGGGCATCATTGAAGCCCCTAAAGGATGAATAATTTTTCTTTTCACATTTTCCATTATTTCTTCGCTCCTAATAGTCGCAACGTGATGTTATATAGCCTAAAGCCTTCCTCGATAAATGGTCAATTCAACACAAAAATAATTTTTCAATTCGGACCAGTAGTTATTGAGATTAGCACGTTCATACAAACAAACTCTTCAGCTTTATAATATTAGTATAGATTACAATATGTATTTAATGAAAACTTACACAACTTTTGGTGCAAAAGGGACGTGTACACCAACTTGTTGGGACTTGTCGGTGCGGTCAACGAGTGGAGCGGCAGGTCTGGCCCGTTCTGTGGCAGAGTGATCTTGGACTCTGAAATATACACTGCGTATCATACGTTTGCCATGAGCATAAAATAATGTGCAGAGTGGTTACTGGCACCAATATAAAAAATGGGTAGGACCACTTCATACACTTATGGATGTTGTTAAAAGCGACTATGGGATGGACTTATGAATTTGGGATTCTTCCTTTAGACAATGGGTTAGCAATCTGTCCCTTTTGGTATATCAATTCTATTATAAGCCTAGAGCCTAGAGAGCCTATATCAGCTTCAAAAATAAAAGTGTACCGTGTGGTACCAATACCAAAAAAGAATAGGACCACTCCATCTCTTTCCCATGGATGTCGTAAAAGGCGACTATGGGATAGGCTTACAAACTTGGGATTCTTTTTTAGGCGATGGGCTAGCAACCTGTCACTATTTCAATCTCAATTCTATTATTAAGCCAAAAAGCTGAATGTGGCCATTCAGTCTTTTCAAGACTGTCTACCCCACAAGGGATATAGACGTGATTATATGTATCTATGTTTTATCAGCTTTAAATACTTGAATCTATCATGTGGATTATTTAAACTCTCAATTCTTACATTTTCATACAAAACAAATAACATATTCAGTAACTACCATCATCAGATTCTGGCGCCTCTCCAGCAACCACAAATACTTCTGCAGTGGGTTCCACTAAATCCTGAAAAATTTGGATTAAAAAAATCATTGAAAACGAAAATTTATTTTTATTTTGATGGGTGAATGTTGTACTCGTAGGTGTGGTGTAAACTGATGCTCTTAAGGTTAATAAATAAATATATACGGGACAGATTACACAGATTGAGTTAGCTTCGAAGTAAGTTCGAGACTTGTGTTACGAGATACTAACTCAATGATACTATGTTTTATAATAAATACTTATATAGATAAACATCCAAGACCCAGGCCAATCAAAGAAAGCAAAAAAAAAATTCGAACCCGGGACCTCAGGTGTCACAGATGAGCGCACTGTCATGCGCCACTGAAGCCGACAAAGACCAACTTAAGTGAAAACATCATGAGGAAACCGGCACATTCATGAAACTGGATATGTTACCATGATCAATTAAGGGTTTGGTTCCCCTGCCAAGGTTTCGGAGGTCAATGTAAGGTTTCGGAGGTTGTCGCTTCGTGTAAAAACCTGATTCACACAATTCCAGGATCTTGGTCAAAGGCGACCCCTCAAACGAAGCGAAAAAGTGACCGGGACTGGAGAAAGATGAGTGTTGAGGACGTGACAAATAGATGCAGTTATACACTTACAGGTGATCTCGCGATTTCTACCTCCGAATCAGATTCTGACGCCTCACCTTCCACTACATGTGCTGTTTTAGACATTTTAGTCAAGTGTTATAGTCATTGGATATAAAAAAAATAATTGAAAATACAAAACTAGTGTTTACAATGGAATTCCAGTTCTATTTTCATTTAATTTTTGACATTGACAATAATGATACACATGACGTTGACATTTACTTCATTTCTTTTTTCGAACTCTCACTGTTCGTCAAGCAAGGATAAACACAAGCTACATACCTATTATTAATTGATAAAATGAAATTTTGTAGCCTTATGTTAAATTTCAGCCCGTCTTCCTCTTAAAATTACCCTTGAAATTTAGCTTTATCAAGCATACGTGACCACGTCTCCGAGATTGTGGCAAGTGGAAAGATGTAGTCGCGTGACATCCACAAGAAAAGATAGAGTGAATTTTCTAAACTCACAGGAATCAAACGCACCCGAATGTACTTGCTGTACTTACTGTAATTGAGGCAGAATAAAAGGAATGAATACAATAAATTAAATATTTATTCTATAACAATACATAACAGATTTATTTACATCAATCTCATTATACAGATCATAATCTTTTACTTATAATTACACTATTTAGATCTAATTAGTTTCTGTGAGCTCGGACAATCATTTGAAATTCCCGTGGGAATTTTGAAAAATTACATTACTTAGCAACCTGTTATTATCTCAATTACGTCATTAAGACAGCTGAATATGGCCTTTTTTCGAGACTTGTGGGCTTTATTTACCCCGTAAGTGATAAAGACGATGCATGTTACCTATACAGAAGTCGTCACATGCACTATTCCACATCATCTTTTACATCAAAACCGTGATGCTTTGTTTTTATATGATTCTTCAAATTATTCGCTTGTGTATACGCGGCATTACACAAACTACACTTATATCTCTTCTCGCTGTCGTGCGACTGAAGATGCACCCTTAATGCCCTCATCCTAGGGTACGTTTTCCCACAATATTCACACCTAAAATTCCTTTCACCGGTATGAGAAGTCATGTGATCTTTCAGAGCGGACGGTTGGTAGAACTTCTTATCGCAAACCGTGCATTCGTGCCTTAATACCTTCAAATGCGTTCTTCTATTGTGTTCCCTTAATCCTTTCCTACTATCGTACACTCTGTCGCAGTTCTCACAAGCAAACGATCTAGTCTCACCGTGAACATCTATCATATGCCGATACCTCTTCGAGTAAGAAAACAAAATCTCATCGCACTTATAACACGGATATTGAGGCTTATTATGCATGTGTGTAACATGATAATTCCTACCATGTTTTGACTTGAACACCCTCCCGCATTGGTCACATGGAAAATCCATTTTGACTTCATGACTCTTCATATGCATAGTCAAACCGTGCTGATCAAAATAATGGGCACCGCACAATTCACATATATGCGTACCGAAATGTTCAGCCATGTGTCTTTTCAGGCCGTGGAAGAAACCAAAACTTGCACCACACTCTACGCACTCCATCTTCCCAGATTTTAACTTGAATTGTAAGAATTCGTTGTCCGCATCACTATAAATTACTTTTCCGTGGCTTGTAACTATATGCTCCTTCAAATCTTGCAGATTCTCGATTGTGATTGGGCATAATCGACAATCGATTTTGGTTATATCGATTTGGGGTAACTTTTTATCGTATAACGCTTCTTCGTAGCCGCTAGGGTCGTGAGTTAGCGTGTGTTCTCTGAGTTTGTCCGCCTCTGTGAACATTTCCTTGCAGTAAATACAATTGTAGTCACTGAAAGTGTTCAGGAACGGACACACGAAAGAGTTCTGCACTATGGTAACAGCGTTGCGTAGCGAGTTGATCTCCTTGTCTACGGATTTCTGTACCGCTGAAGGTTTTAGAGGTAGATCTTCTGACGGATCATCTGCAATGAAGTAATAGAGTTTCAAATTTCAGGTATACATCTGTTTATCATGGATATCGTAAAAGGCGATTAAGGGATAAGCATATAAACTTATGATTCTTCTTTTAGGCGATGAGCTAGCCTCTCACAATTTGAATCTCAATTGCATCATTAAGCCTATATGTATATATACATATATATACATACATACATATATATATATATATGTATGTATATATATGTATATATACATATAGGCTTAATATATATATATATATGTTACAAAAAGCAAAAGATCCAACTCACCAACAGCATTCATAATTTCCAATTTCGTTTTCATCTTCTTGATCGTGAGCATCAGTTCGTTCTTGGCCTTCAAGTGGTCATCGGATACCTTCTTAGCTGGTTTCCTTTTGGACACCATTCGCTTCTTGGGTTTCTCATCTGGTGGTGACTCCAATTTTATTTGTACACCTGACAATTGTAAAGAATAGAATTGAGATTGAAATTGTGACAGGTTGCTAGCCCATCGCCTAAAAGAAGAATCCCAAGTTTATAAGCCTACCCCTTCGTTGCCTTTTACGACATCCATGGGAAAGAGATGGAGTGGTCCTATTCTATACAATTATATATAGCCGTGACCATAAGTATGTATGTATGTATGTAACCTAAATCGCGCAAACTAAGATTTCACGGATTGGAGCATAAATACAATCTCCGACTCAACATCGTGTGTCGCGCGGTTCCCCAGGCGTCACACCAGCCTGGCGGAAGATCTTCCCTTTGGTGGCGGTCGAGCCGAATCATCGCTCCCGCTAGTATAAGTATACTTTTCTATGAAGCTGGCACTATCCATCCACGCGGCTGAAAAGTTACGTTCGCCGTGTGGTTCCCGGCCCCAATACAAAAAATGGGACAACTCAATCTCTTTCCCATAGTTGTCGTAAAAGGCGACTAAGGGATAGGCTTACAAACTTGGGATTCTTTTTTAGGCGATTGGCTAGCAACCTGTCACTATTTGAATCTCAATTCTATCATAAAGCCAAATAGCTGAACGTGGCCTTTCAGTCTTTTCAAGACTGTTGGCTCTGTCTACCCCGTAAGGGATATAGACGTGATGCTATGTATGTATGTATGAAAAGTTACACGTACCTCCATCACTGTCTTCCTCTGGTAAATAATCAGCATCATTCGGGTCAGAGTCTCCTTCCGTCTCTCGTTTTATTTCCAATTCGGCTTTTATTTTATCTGTGAAAAATTGCTAATATTACACATTAACTTACATAAGTACATATATTTAATCGGAGTTACACTGAATCTATACCAATATTATAAAGCTGAAGAGTTTGTTTGTTTGTTTGAACGCGCTTATCTCAAGAACTACTGGTTTGAATTGAAAAATTATTTCTGTGTTGAATAGACCATTTATCGAGGAAGGCTTTAGGCTATATAACATCACGTTGCGACTATTAGGAGCGAAGAAATAATGGAAAATGTGAAAAGAAAAATTATTCATCCTTTAGGGGCTTCAATGATGCCCAAAATAACTAAACCACGCGACGAAATCGCGGGCAAAGCTAGTTAGGTATATGGGGCTCCATATTAGTTTGAATAAAAAAACGTAAATATAGGCAACATTCTTGTACGTAATAACAACAATAACAATGTTGCCATGATTTTGTTTAGTTAGGAAAGAATGACAAAATTATTTTTATTGTCAAATATTTATATTTTATATCCAACAATATAGTAATTTACTGAAACTGATTACTTCTCTCCTCTTTTCTCCTTCTATCTTCTATAGGAATAACTATACTTCCTACAGTAAGCATGATTATTGTGCAAACATTGAAGACTTACCTTCGTGCACAATTATCTTAGATTGCAGAAGCCTCTGCTCGCACGACAGCACCTGTTCCCTGAACGTGGTGGCGTCCCGCAAGCGGGTCACGCATGTGGCGCAGATCAGACAGTCCGACGGTTCCACGTCCAGGTTTGACAGCTGAAAGTGTGAAGATTCAATTATTAAAAGATTAATTCTTGTGAGAGAAAAATAATGTGGAAAGTTATAAATGGAAAGATGTAGTCTCTGTCTACCCCTCTGGGAAACAGACTTGATTTTATGTCTCAAATTAAAATAAAGAAAAAGAGAGAGATTAGAGATTGTTAAATAAAAATTTACAAAATGGAACCATGTTCCCCAGCCAAGTCAAAGTCAAATCAAAAGTCAATTTTTATTTAATGGTATGATATAGCAGTTACATTTCTTCCTCTTCCTCTCTATCCACAGAGGTGACCAGGACGAACTCCAGGAAGGAGAGTTGTTGCATTAAACGGACTGCGAGAATTGAAATATTCAGCCAGGAATGCATTCATAATAGAATACACTATGATGAGAAAGTAAGGCAGGGATCATGAACCAATATAAGTTTGAATGGCATGAATGAAAAGAAAACTATTAAATACACTAATCATGAAAGTTAAAAGGCAAATAATACTTACAATGGTAAAGGGTCAGGTCAAATGTACCCGAAACCGCCGAGCTTGCATGAAGAAAGTTATGAATGTGGATGAAGCGGCAGTATGCAGAGATCGCGGCAAGTGGAAAGAGGTAGTCTCTGCCTACCCCTTCGGGAAAGAGGCGTGATTTTATGTATGTATGTAATACTTACAACAAGTCCAAAACAATCCACGAACATGTCACAATAAACTTCCCTTCGTCCGAGCCACTCGTATTCTACGTTCAATAACCGACACTTCTTTATATTTCCACAGCAACGGCACAAGCCAGAATCGACGACAGGCTTATTTTTATTGGCACTCATTGTTTGTTTGTTAATTGATTTGTTTCAATAATAAATTTATTTATTTATAAATAACATAATTTCGGATTTCTGCGGGTTTGACAGAACAGACATTAATTTGACATTGATTGATTAATGTTTTCAGTTTTTAATTTTATTTAAAGTTGGCAAACCCGGTAGAGAAAGAGCTGGTTGCTATTCGACACTAGATGGCTCTGTAAAAGCTTGTCACATCGCTATCGTAAAATATAAATAATAAATAAATAAATAAAAATCATTTATTTCAGACAATCGAGTCCATACAAATACAAATTATGTCGAAAATATATCAAAATTAATAATAAATAAATTGAAAAAATTACATTAAAATAAAATTATAAAATTAAAATAAAAACGAAATTATATCAGACATAAAAAATAATTTAATTTAAGGCTGACCACTCCGGCGCATGGAGGCCAACCCATCTCCGTAGCAGTGGCGAGTCCCATCGATCCGAGAGGGCAACCAGAATGCTGTTGCGACTGCCGCGTAATCGCCTCATTATAGAGGCACAGCGCGCGCGCATAATAGCCGCGAAGCTGGGTATGTTTGATACCGCGAACATGGCGGAGGCGCTGCAGCAGCGCGGCAGTCGCATCAGCACCCTGTACGCGTTGTTGTATTGCACGCGCAGGTCGCTGTATGTCCGCTGCGTAAAGTTAACCCATAAGCTACACGTATAAAAAGACTGGCAGTACGCTTTAAACAATGTTATTTTGACTTGCTCAGTACATCGTGCAAACCTCCGGGCCAACATATTACATCGGACAGACAGCGCCCTGCGCTCCCTCTCCATGTCTGTACCATCGCTTTGGTCTGCGGTAACCCAGTGACCCAGGTACTTAAATTTATCCACTCTTTTCAACGTTTCTCCATTGAGAGTAAACTGCGGGAAGGTTGGGTATCTCTGTACTGAGGCAAAAGTGAATCTATGGTGTTCAGGCTTATTAGGTCTAAACATTACAAACTCACTCTTCCGAGCATTATACCTAAGCCCATGGGCCACCGCATGGGACTCACATATCCTCAGCAAGCTCTTGAGGGCGCCACTCGAGGGACTCAGCAGCACCATATCATCTGCGTAACTAATGTTGTTGACGCACACTCCGTTGATATGGCAACCGATATGTGTGCTGCTGAGCTCCTCGATTAGCGAGTTAATGTAGAGGCTGAAGAGCGTGGTAGAAGTTATCCCCCCCTGTCTCACACCGCATTCCAACCTGTATTCATCAGAAAGCGAGCCTCCCCATTTTACACAATTCTTCTGGTTCCTATACCAATGCTTAAGGAGCGATATAACACAATTGGGCAAGCTAGTCTCACATTGTAATTTTTTCCACAGTATATCATATGCTACTAGATCAAATGCCTTAGACAGGTCCAGAAACACTGCATAGACTGGAGTCCATCTCGCGGTGTAGTACTGTACAGTCTCCTTAAGGAAGAGTATGGCACTTTCGCAAGAGAGCTCAGGTCGGAACCCGAACTGCGCGTCGTGCAACCTAACATGCTGTTCCAGCTGCTTGCTAAGGAGACCGTCCAACACCTTCGCGATGATTGTGGCCAGAGATATCGGCCTGTAGTTGTTGATATCTGATGGATCACCAGTCTTGTCTTTAGTGATAGGTACAACGATCGTTCTCATTAGGTTATCCGGTAAATATGAATGACATATACACAAATTAAAAAACATAGCTAAAACCCTAGGTAGATGGACTCCAGCGTGTTGCAGGTGTTCAATGCTGAGCCCGTCATATCCTGGGGACTTGCCCCTCACCATACCATTAATCACATCACGCACTTGCCCGGCTGTAAACCTCAATTTATGATCTGTACTGTCAGTCTCAGCATCGGACACCCGCCGCACCGGCTCCAACGGAGATTTAACATTAAAATGATTTTTGAAAGCATTCGCAATGTCACTAGGCTCACAAACCCCGTTTACACTCACAGGAAGGCCCGGCCTGTGATTCAGATTCCTAGTTGTCTTCCAGAACTGGCGAAACTTTTTATTTTAGTGGTGTTCAGCAATGATATCCATTTTGATTTGTTTTTCATTGTCTTGACACCACTTCAGTTTCGACTTAAAAACTCTTCTGGACTCACACATTTCCCTATAAACAGTACCTGACCGTGGTTTCCCTTGAAGCACCCAGTTCCGAAAAAACAGCCGAGCCCCGACGTGAGCATCACGAACATGCTTGTTCCACCCCGCCACATTGCCACGCTTTCGTTTTTTATTTACACTGACTAAATATGTATCGATGTTTTTGCCACGATAGCGAAATTTTCTAATCAAATGTTGCTGGCAACACTGCATTAATCATTGACAGCTTGTCAGTGCAGTTTGAGAATTGTCTGTCAAATTTTTGTTATTTTGTGTACGTTTTATGATTTTACTGCTTTTTCAATGGAATTTGGAATTCATTTAATACGTTGTTTATTTCTCGGCGAGAGTACTAGTTTATCATTTGTTTGAATTCAAAATGTGATTGGAATACTTTGATAATGAGTGACAAAAAAGGGAAAGGGCCGGTCTTCGACCCTGGCCTCTGCAGATGTTGTGGTACCATGAAGAAGTGCAGAGTTTTGAACGTCGAGTACGATTATATGGGACAGACAGTGGTTTACGCCGATATGTTGATGGACTGCTTCGGTTTACTTGTGAGTTTTCCAGTTCCTTATTTATTTATATTTCTTATAAACCAAACATATACCTACTTACTACAGTATTTCAAAGATTTTAGAAGAACTTTATAGATTGTGAAATCAATCCAGACTGAAATAAGATTGTTTGTTTGTTTGTAATATCTTTATTGCATAGACATTTACACTGTAACAAGAAAATAGTACATAGCTATAAAAAGTTAAGTATTTTGAGTTTAGATCTAATTTCACCTGAACATCGACATTCATAACTCTTGTCACGCAAGTGGAGGGCTTGCATGACAGGAGTTATGAATGTCGATGAAGTGAAAGAAGTATGCATGCATCGTAACAAGTGGAAAGATGTAATCCCCGCCTACCCCTACAAGAAAAAATTGTGATTTTCTATATGTGTTTAAAAAAAATTCCAGATATCCCACCTCGACGGCAAGCCCACGGAACGTCTCATTTGCGCCACGTGTGTGACGAGACTCCGAGACGCGTTGACCTTCCGGAAGCAAGTGTTGCAGTGTGAGGAAGCATTTTTACAGATGAAAATGTATGATGCTGATTGGGAAGGTACAATTATTTATCAATACTAATATTATAAAGCTGAAGAGTTTGTTTGTTTGAACGCGCTAATCTCAGGAACTAATGGTTCGAGTAGAAAAATTATTTTTGTGTTGAATAGACCATTTATCGAGGACGGCTTTAGGCTATATAACATCACGCTGCAACTATTAGGAGCAAAGAAATAATGGAGAATGTGAAAAAAATCAGGGAAAATTATTCATCCTTGAGGGCTTTGATGTTGTCCAAAATAACTATTCCACGCGGACAAAGTCGCGGGCACATCTAGTCTTACAAGAAAACTATGACGTTAAATGTTTGTCATCGGAACTAATTTTATAAATGCAAAAGTAAGTCTTGTTTGTTGTTAAAGAATTGAAATTCAAAAAGTGACAGGTTGCAAGCCTAAAAGAAGTATCCAAAGTATATAAGCCTATCCCTTAGTCGCCTTTTAAGATATCCATGGGAAACAGTTGGAATGGTCCTTTAAGGCTGGATGGTAGATACTTTGTAAAAAAAATACTTATTTGCCATTATGTGGATTCATCGATTTCAGATAAAACCCAAGAGAACCACGTCCAGATTGAGGAAGCTACGGTGGATGGTGCTCCTAAACTTGAACTGGTGAAGACTGAACCATCAGTGGAAAGTGACCCAGGATCGGGGTGCGAAGACGATGGTGGAGCTGATTGTAAGTGCACATTAACTGTTATTATACACAACTAATATTATTTTACATTAATTCATAGTGCTGTGTGGTTCCCGGCACCTATAGAAAAAGAATAGGACTACTTCATCTCGCTCCCATGGATGTCGTAAAAGACGACTGAGTAGGCTTATAAACTTGGGATTCTTCTTTTAGGCGATGGGCTAGCAACCTGTCACTATTTGAATCTCAATTCTATCTTAAAGCCAAATAGCTGAACATAGCCTATCAGTCTTTTTGAGACTGTTGGCTCTGTCTACCCCGCAAGGGATATAGACGTGATTATATGTATGTTTTAATTCATATGGACACATCTATATCCCACAGGGTAGACAGAGCCTACGGACTTGAAGAGCCTGAAAGGCCGCGTTCAGCTGTCAGCTTAATGGTGGAATTATTATATCCAATACATATTATTAAATGCGAAAGTAAGTTTGTTTGTGTTCTCTTCACGTGTTATCTGCTAAACCAATTTTGTTGAAATTTTACGTATATATCATTAAGAGTCTGAAGAAAGACAAAAGTTAAAAAAAAACTGTAGTTTTTGTTTTTCTGAATAATTACGCAGATGCTAGTTTGGGCTGCGCTGAATAAGTGCGGGCGAAGATTTAAGTGGCGCTAAATTAATATATAGTCATGTGCTTATCTCTAACAGGGTAGACAGAGCCAGTAAGAACCACCACGCCCCGTTCAGCTGTATGGCTTAACGATGGAATTGAGATTCAAATGGTGACAGATTGCTAGCCCATCGCTTTAAGGAAGAATCCCAAGTTTATAAGCGTTTTCCAAGGAAGAATCCCAAGTTTATAAGCGTTTTCCAAGGAAGAATCACAAGTTTTTAAGCATTTTCCAAGGAAGAATGCCAAGTTTATAAGTGTTTTCCAAGGAAGAATCACAAGTTTTTAAGCGTTTTCCAAGGAAGAATCCCAAGTTCATAAGCATTACTCATTTACAACAGAAAAAAATTGTATGAACCAGATGAACCTGTAACTGAGACATCAACAACCGAAGTTAAGCCTGAGAGAGACCTGGACGAATCCAATTCCAATGACGACATGCCTCTTAATCAATTGATTAAGGCTTCGCCAAGACCCAGACCTGAGAGGAGGCCTAACGGAGTGTCCTCAGCCCATAAGGAGAAAAAACTGAGTAAGTTCTTCTTATTTTTATTCATTCTTTCTTATTTTATAGTTTTGTGAAAGTTGTAGTCTTAGCTAAATATTACAAATGTGAAAGTAAGTTGTTTTTGGTTTGTTGTCTCTTTACTTTTTTTTCACATTTTCCAATATTTCTTTGCTCCTTATAGTTGTAATGTGATGTTATAAAGCCTTCTTCGATAAATGTTCTATTCAACGCAAAAATAAATTTTCAATTCGAACCAGTAGTTCCTGAGATTAGCGCGTTCAAACTAACAAACACTTCAGCTTTATTTTATTAGTATAGATTAGTATAGATTAATTAAACAGCTGAAGGTGGCCTATCAGTCTTTCAAGACTGCTGGCCCTGTACACCTAGCAAGGGTCATAGACGTGATTACATCTATACTAATATTATAAAGCTGAAGAGTTTGTTTTGTTTGTTTATTTGTTTGTTTGTTTGTTTGTTTAAACGCGCTAATCTCAGAAACTACTGAACCGATTTGAATAATTCTTTCACTGTTAGATAGTCTATTTATCGAGGAAGGCTATAGGCTACATTTTATCCCGGCTTTCCTACGGGAAACGTCAACAATGCAGGTGAAAGTTGAATGAGTCGGCCATCTGCGAGCTTTCCACGCGAACGCTGCGCAAACCAACAAAGATATAGTAAAACAATGTACTTAAGATGTGAAGTACACATTTTTTGCCACAAAAAAGTCCGCGAGAGCATATATCTATCTCTTAAGGTTTACTTACAATAACCACTTTTATGTTCATTTTTTAAGATTATTTTTTCATTATAAACATAAGTTATTTTAAAACCAATTTTCTTTAATTGAGTATTAATCCTTATCCAAATAAATATGTTTATTACTTTCGGCTTTTCATGTAGACTAAAATTGCCATTTACAGTATATAAATCAGACGAATAGGTTTTGAGATATAGTCGTTATAAGCAATTTGCAGCGAAACATTTAATACGGTGAACCAGCGTTCTTTCTAATACGCGACCGCCTACTCTATTATTCTACTTATAATACTTCCTTTGTATGTTTGTCTGTTTTTACCTCTTACCTACTTTTAAACTGATTATGTCTATCTTTTAAGATTGTTGTTGATTATATGAGCATTTCGAGTGTTGATTATATCACTTAATTTCAATGAACATCTTAGAAGATAGGTATTACTATTTTAAAGTAAAGTAAAGTATCAGCCTGTAAGATCCCACTACTGGGCAAAGGCCTCTCATCTCACTATACGGTCTCCGTTCCGTCACGGGTAATGATGTGGGCCAAGTAGTCGCCAAGTCGCATAACAATTAGCAGCTATAATTGATAAAGCCGAGGAGGATGTTTGCAAAAATAAATATGATGCCCAAAATAACTATTCCACGCGGACGAAGTCGCGGGCACAGCTAGTGATAGAATAAATGTAAACTTATTCTTTTTCAGAACTGCCAATGTCGAAAGTACAACAGCTGATGCGTGAAAGGGACCCATCTTACATGACAGAAACGAACATACTCACAATAGTCGAGTTCTCATACGTCTGCCCGTTCAAATGCAGACACAACCATCTGCTTTGCTACTACTGCGGACAGAACTTCATGGATCCGACCGAACTGAGAGACCACACCGGATTATATCACCACCCGAAGAAGTTCAAAGTGACAGAGCACAAGAACATGATCAAAATCGATATGACAAGAATCGATTGTCGATTGTGCAACGAGTCGATCGATTCATTGGACGAATTCAAGCGGCACATCACTTCAGTGCACGATAAAAAATATTATTTCAATTCAAAAGAGTCTGTGTTGCCGTTCCGTTTGACCAAAGACGAGTTGAAGTGTGCGCTGTGTGATATTAATTTTCCGTATTTTCACGCGTTGAACAAGCATATGAATGAGCATTTTAGTAATTATGTGTGCGAGACTTGCGGACTAGGTTTTGTGGACAAGGGCAGATTCGTTATGCACCAGCAGAGGCATGAAGAAGGTGATTTCCCATGCGATACTTGTGGGAAAATCTTCAAAGCACAGTATAATAGAGATCTGCATATAGATAGGTATGTAAAATAGATATATATGTAGATGAATGCTTTGCTCAATTTTGTATGCAAAGTATCTTAAGTGGGATCTCTTACAGCCAACCTTACAATAAGAGGTATTGTCATGTTGGCTGGATTTGCTCAATTTAGTATGCGATCCTCTTATTGTCAGGTTGGCTGGAAAAGATCCCACTTAGGGATAAGCCCGCCTTTCTACTGTTTTATATTTGTAATATACTCCTTTAGTGAACAATAAACCCCGCAAGGGATATAGAAGTGATTATATTTATATATATGTGTATTTCTTTAAATAGTTGTCACAATTAATTATCTATACATATAATAAAACAGCAATAATATTTTGTCTGTACATTTAGTATTTTTGACTGAAATGGATAGTGACACTTACAACGAATAATAGAAAGCAAAAATATTTTTTTTTAATTTTTAGTCTGTCCGTCTGTCTGTATGTATAATCACGCTCATCTCCGAAAGTACAAAACCGATTGTGAACTTGGCGTTTCAAGTTCTAGCCCCAACATAAACAAAAACAAGATATTTCTTCTTCATTTCACATTATTGTAGATTCAACTCGAAAACTTACGCGGGCGAACTCGCTTGCAACAGCTAATACATAATAGAATTTTAAAAAATTTCCAGGGTACACAAGAAAAAGGGACGTGTCTACTGTCCCAAATGCGACATCAAGCTGATGTCGTACCCCCAGAAGCTGAAGCACCTGGTGGAGGTACACGGGGAGGCGCCCCTCAGTTTCCCCTGTAACGATTGCGACAGAGTGTTCGAGACGAGACGTATGCTCACAATACACAGGAGGAAGGATCATCTCAAAGATTACAGGTGAGATGATGCTGATGATGATGTAGGTTTTTTTCTACATACATACATACATATTGTCACGTCTATATCCCTTACGGGGTAGACAGAGCCAACAGTGTTGACAAGACTGAATGGCCACGTTCAGCTATTTGGCTTTATGATAGAACTGAGATTCAAATAGTGACAGGTTGCTAGCCCATCGCCTAAAAAAAGAATCCCAATTTTGTAAGCCTATCCCTTAGTCGCCTTTTACGACATCCATGGGAAAGAGATGGAATGGTCCTATTCTTTTTTCATTGGTGCCGGGAACCACACGGCACAACTTTCTACCTACTGATGATATAATAAAATCAGTGCCGTCGTGTGGTACAACCAATACCAATACTAAAAAAAAGAATAGGACCACTCCATCTCTTGCCCGTGGATGTCGGTCGTAAAAGGCGATTAAGGGATAGGCTTACAAACTTGGGATTATTTTTTAGGTGATGGGCTAGTGACCTGTCCCTATTTGAGTCTCAATTCTATCGTTGTACCAAATAGCTGAACGTGGCCATTCAGTCTTTTCAAGACTATTGGCTCTGTCTACCCCGCAAGGGATATAGACGTGACCATATATATATATATATATGTATGTATGAATGTATGATATAATCAACTAGCTGTGCCCGCGACTTGGTCCACGTGGAATAGTTATTTTGGACATCATTGAAGCCATTCAAGGGTGAATAATTTTCCTAGTGTTTTTTTTTCGCATTTTCCATTATTTCTTCGCTCCTTATAGTTGCAGCGTGATGTTGTATAACCTGAAGCCTTCCTCGATAAATGGTCTATTCAACGCGAAAAGAATTTTTCAATTCGAACCAGTACTTCCTGAGATTAGCGTGTTCAAACAAACAAACTCTTCAGTTTTATAATATTTGTGTAGATTGATAAAGATATGTTTTAATTTATACATACTGTATATATGTATAAAATAAAAACAGCTGAACATGACCTATCAGTCTTTTTAAGACTGTTATCTCTGTCTACCCCGCAAGGGACATAGACGTGGTTATATGTATGTATGTTTTACGCTTACCCTTTACCCTTTGTATTCCATTCATGACGGCCTCTGTGGCTCAGCGGTAGTACGCTTGTCTGTAACACGTGAGGTCCCGGGTTCGAATCCCGGCCAGGGTATTATGATAAAGGAACCTTTTTTCTGATTGGCCTGGGTCTTGGATGTTTATCTATATAAGTATTTATTATAAAATATAGTATCGTCGAGTTAGTATCTCGTAACACAAGTATCGAACTTACTTCGAGGCTAACTCAATCAGTGTAATTTGTCCCGTATATATTTATTTATCTAATCTAATATATTTAAACGAGCAATTCTTGTATATATGTATATAATCAGGATCTCGGAAACGGCTACAACGATTTTCATGAAAGTTACAGATTAGGGGCTTTTCGGCTCAAGGAATCGATTTATCAAGGTCCTAGGTTCGAGAAAAGCTCGGTTCCCAAGATATATAAACATTTTAAAAACCGCGTTTTAAGAAACTATATCAGCGCCATCTCTGGTAGACCGAGCAAAGCTCGGCCAACCGGGTACTTTATTTATTATTCTCGTCAACAGATACGAATGCCAATGTTGCGGACAGAAGTTCTTCACGCGCTTCGCTCTGAACAATCACATGCCCACCCACACTCGCGAGAGGAATTTCAAATGCAAAGTCTGCGAGAAGTCCTATCCGAGACTGAAGACTCTGAAGGACCATATGAGGATTCATACAAACGATAGGAGATATAGGTATAGTAGCATACATACATACATAAAATCACGCCTCTTTCCCGGAGGGGTAGGCAGAGACTACCTCTTTCCACGATCTCTGCATTCTTCCTTCGCTTTATCCACATTCATAACTCTCTTCTGCATGAAGAGAGTTATGAATGTGGATGGAGAACAAAAAAGAATAGGACCACTCCAACTCTTTCCCATGGATGTCGTAAAAGGCACTAAGGGATAGGCTTACAAACTTGGGATTCTTTTTTTGGCGATGGGCTAGCAACCTGTCACTATTTTAATCTCAATTCTATCATTAAGCCAAATAGCTGAATGTGGCCATTCAGTCTTTTTAAGACCGTTGGCTCTGTCTACCCCGCAAGGGATATAGGCGTGACGTATACGTATGTGTGTATGTCATTTTCAAAGAAGCACCCCGGGGCTCCTTCGCAGAGAATGAGGCAGTCATACTAACAATGCCCCACTGAGACCGGCCAATGAAGCATTATTAATTTATTTTTCTCTCATCAACAGATGTCACATATGCGGTCAGGCCTTCATTCAGAACTGCAGTTTGAAAGGTCATATGAAGAGTCAACATCCTGAATATGGTTAAATTTGTAATTTAACTAGCGACCCGCCCCGGCGTCGCATGGGTAGCATTTATAAGATATAAAAACCTTCCTCAGAAAATCCTCGAAACATTTCAATCAGGATTGAGAACCGTCCGAAACTTTCCGTTATGTAAAAATTAACCTCTAATTTTTTTTTATAATGTGTGTATTGGAGCATTGAATGCCCCCTTTAAAAATGCAACGTGATTTATCAGACATCCTGTATAGTAGTAAATAATATATAGCATTGTGAATGTGTGCTTTATTGCAATGTGTTAAAGTCCAGTTTTGAATTGTCTTAAAAATGGCGGATAAAAGTGACTTTTATTTTTTTTTTGTTTGATTTTGCTCTCATTTGTGCATCTATTATATAAAGTAATCGAAGGTTAACGCGATATTATGTTAAATATATACATACCTATGTATATCACGGCTTTATCCTCTTCGGGACAAACAGAGCCAAAACTCTAGGAAACGACTTGAAGGCCACATTCATTTGCGCCACGTGTTCTTGGCGAGTGGTAAAGGACCACTTCATCTTATGGTGGACGTCGTAACAGGCGAACTAACTATCCGGCTCGAAGGACCATATAATGTAAATACATTGTATACAGTGTTTAAAATAATAAAACCCCATTACGAGGGATTGACACATCAAACAAGAAGTGTGAGTGTTGCCAGAGCAAAAATTAAAGAGTAAATGTTAACTTGGCAACACTCTGAAAATATTTTTTAATTATATGTAAGGACTAGCAACCTGTCACTATTTGAATCTCAATTCCATCATCAAGCCATACAGCTGAAAGTGGCCTACATTCTTTTCAAGACTGTTGGCTCTGTCTTTATGTATGTAAGGGTCAATTCACATCAAATCAAACGCCGCGACGCGACGTTTTAGTAGGTACAGTTATACAATAAAAATAATATATATTTAAGATGTAAATAGTTATAATTTTGAGTCAGAGGTGTGAAGTGGCCCTAAGACTTCAAAATGTGACTTCAAAATTGACTCTATTACTGTGTAATAATAACATATAGTTACGTCTATATCCTTTGCGGGGTAGACAGAGCCAACAGTGTTGAAAAGGCAAAAAGGCCACTTTCAGTTGTATGGCTTTATGATGGAATTGAGATTCAAATAGTGACAGGTTGCTAGCCCATCGCCTATAAGAGGATTTATTACTGTGTAAATAAATATAGGTAAAATTAAAAATAAATAGTTATTAATTGTACAATTTGTGTTTCTGTTATTACTTCAAATCTTTTTTCAGCATCAAAAACTGTGTCAGGTGTCGCAGAACTTCTAAGGACCAAATCCTACTAATATTATAAAAGCGAAAGTTTGTATGTCAGGATGTCAGCATGGATGTTTGTTACTCTTTCAAGCAAAAACCACTGAACTGATTACGATGAAATTTGGTATATAGGTAGCTGAAGACCCAGAATAACATATACTTTTTGTCCCAGAGTTCCCGCGGGATTGATTCCACGCGTACAAAGTCGCGGGCAGTCTCTAGTTATAATAAGTCTAACTGCATACTAAAGTTATGGAGTTTTGTTGAGACTTTTTACTTATGTCATCGAACATCACTACCTGAGGTTTATGTTTTCAATACTCCTCATCTGTCTGGAGTGAACCCTCGGTTCGAAATTAAGGAAGATCCTGGAGTCAGGGTTTTTACACGAAGCGAATCCAGTCCATATTTGATTATGGTAACGCATGTTGAAGAAAATGCTGCAGTGCAGTTTGTTACCGCTTCTGACTCCTTGAAAGCGGCAGTAAACTTAGTTTTAAGTAATTTATTGATGTTAACCAAAGTTGTGAAACCAAAAGATTTGACTATTATTAAGCGATATGAAGTATCCTATAATAATTAATAAAAATGTTGAATTTGAATTTGCATGCCTGAATGTGCAAGTTGCCTGATGATGTTTTTCCTCACCGTAAGAGCATCGTAATTTTAATTCGGGTATCTTAACTCTTAACATACATACATATAGTCACGTATGTATGTATCTCATAGCTCTTAAACTTTTATTAATTATAAAATTAATCCACACTAATAATAAAGAGGAAAGATTTGTATTTTTGTATGTTTGTGTGGAATTAACTCAAAAACTACTGGTCCGATTTTGATAAAATTTGGCACAGATATAGAATAGATCTTTAAGTGACATAGGCATAAATTTGTTTTTACTCTTTGTTTATTTAAAAAAAAACAAAGATATGTCCACCCGTGCGAAGCCGGGGCGGGCCGCTAGTCATGAATAATTTGCCAATAAGCTTTTGAATGGCCTAGAAAACAAACATGCATGGCTTTGTCTACCCCGTAAGGGATAAAGACGTAATAATGATGCCGTAAATATGTACGTATGGAAATCTCAATTCCATCATGAAGCCGTACAGCTGAACGTGGCCTTTCAATCTTGTTGGCTCTGTCTATCCCGCAAGAGATATAGACGTGACTATATGTATGGCTATAAAAGGCCAGCAAAGTTGTGGGTACAATCTAACAAATAAAACAACACTTCCTTCCATTATAAAATTTATTTCTTATGAGTGTCAGCTAAATGCCTTCTAAGCTGAATTTTATTACTGAATCCTACAAAACAATCAGAACACGCGTATTTCCAATCCACATTATGTACCTTCATGTGTACTCTGACATTTTTTTCATACCTGTAAGTCTTGGCACATAAGGGACACGAATAATTTCTCTCCTCCGTGTGGGTCGCCATATGCTTATTCAAATGATTCCTCTGAGAAAAAGGTTTTTGACAAATTTCACAAGCTATATTCTGCGTGTGATATTTTATCGTGTGATCGCTTAACGATTTGCGCGATTTGAATATAGAATTGCAGAGTTCACATTTGAATTCAAATGAGATTCCGTGTGAAGCGCTCAGATGTTTCATTTTTTCGTAATGATACTCGAAACGTTCAGAACAATACTGGCATTTTGATGGTTTGCTCTTTTTCTGCTCACCGTGAACTCTGTCTGCGTGATATTTAAATTTTGCCGCGTTCGGAAATATCATGTTGCATTTATCACAAGGATGCTGGCCATTGTTATGAATTTTTTTGTGATGTATCAACCTTCTGTGAGAAACGAAACCTTTTCCGCAAGACTCGCATATAGCATTGTTGTAATGGACATTAATATGCTTATTTAATAGGAAGAAACTGTTAAACTTTTCACTGCACAAATGACACGTGAACACGCCATCTTTTTTTTTCAAATTGTAAGCGATCATTCCATTTCCGGACGAAGTAAACTTTTTACCGTGTTCAACGATCAAATGATTTCGAACTTCATTTAAATTTGAACATGGTACGTTACATAACCTACATTTGAGGTCGGATATATCCACTTTGATAGTTTTCTTTCCTTTTTTCAAATAATTTTTCATTAACTCTTTGCGAGTGGGTATTTTATGTGTGTTTGAGTGTTGAAGTAAAACATCTATATCTGGATAAGGGTCGTGGCAATAAAAGCATTGAAATCGTAGCGGGAAACATAATTGAGTGAAGGGGCGAATTGTGGTGGATTCTATTAGGATAGCTGCGTTTTCTCTCTCCAGCGCTGTCATGGTCCAAATGCTTGATGTTGTATTAACTCTTCCATCTGAAAAACCAATGTTTTTGATAAATATGTATATTACTTATATTTATTTAATATTCAATAAAAACAATTCATAATAACAATGTATTCTCTCGACAATAATTCTATTCTAATGCCAAGTTTGGATAATTGAGAATTGGCTTGTCGTTATTGAAAAAAAAAATTGCTGCAGTGCAGTTTGTTACCGCTTATTCTGCAATGACGCTTTGGAAGCGGCAGAAAATTTAGTTTTAAGTAATTTATTCGACGTCAACCAATGTTGTGAAACCAAAAGACACACTTAATAAGTGATGTTTGAAATATCCTACAACAAAGAATACAAATTTTAATTTATTTTTTATTTTTGACTCGTTCAATCTCTTCTCAATCCGAGAAGCGCCTACTCACGGTACGTCTACATTTACGAAATTGGTTTTGGAATGACAATTGTCCGGCCATGCTGCCTCCACAGGGTGCTGGTTGAAAAAAAAACCTGGCTTGTCGTCAAAGTTAATATTGACATTATGGTCTTAAACCTGAAGACGTTGGAGTCTTCAGCGAACAGAGTGGAAAAAGAAATAGAATAGAATAGATTTATTTGCAAAATTGGATACAAGGTATCACTTATTGACGTCACATCACTTAAATCTAATTATAACTACTATGTACCGCTTCTAAAGCGCATGTGTAGAAGAAGCGACGGAACAAACTACACTGCAGCATTTTCACCGGACGTCATTTTACGAATATAGATCTCTCGTCAGAAAGCGGACCCCGGGCTCATAAACATCACGTCTTCCTCCTGACGTTAGTCCCGGTTACAACCTCAACTCTCTGGAGAGCCGCCCGGGATGCGCCTTTTCGACCAATCATCCTGGATTTTATTTATTTATTTAGACTTCATGCACGTAAAATGTACAACAGGTGGACTTAATGCCACAAGGCATTCTCTTATTAGCATTAGGATTAGCTAAGTCAAGTTTTTACACGAAGCGACCACCAATAGAAAAGAGAACAAGATATACGTACATATAATTACGTCTATATCCCTTGCGGGGTAGACGGAGCCGACAGTTTTGAAAAGATAGATTGGCCACGTTCAGCTGTAGCTCTTAATAATGTAAGTACTTAATTGAATCTCAAATAGTCGCACGAAGACCAAAAGACCACGTTCAGCTGTTTGGCTTCATAATAGAATTGAGATTTAACTAGTGAAAAGTTGCTGACCCATTGCCTAAAAGAAAAATCTCAAGTTTATAAGCCTATCCCTTAGTCGCCTCTTACGACATCCATGGGAAAGAGACGGAGTGGTCCTATTCTTTTTTGTATTGGTGCCGGGAACCACATGACCTTGTATGATGGTAATGATTTAGGATTCAAAAAGAAAATAGTAAAATATGATCAATTTTTATTGCAAAATATTCTCAAACGAATGCCATTCCGTTTTATGCTTGACAAAATCATGTTTACTTTGAAATCCACTCCCGCAATCCGAACACACAAACTTACAATTAGAACTGTGCACTTTCATATGCTTTCTTAATGAAATTTTATGCACATACGCACTCTTGCAAATGGCACATGTGAAATTCCTCTCACCAATGTGCCCGCGTACATGCTGTTTCAATTTCGACTCTATACCAAAGCATTTAAGACATATTTCGCATTTGAATTTCTCCGTATGAAATTTCGTCGTATGCTCTGTTAGAGCGCGCCGCGTATTGAGCACAGTTTTACAAACGTGACATTGAAATGTTCTCAAGACGCCATGGGTCACTTTCAAGTGTATCATCCTGCTGTAATATTCCTTAAACGTCTGAGGACACTGAGGGCATTTCCTAGAATTAGTTCTTGCCTTGCCCTTGTGAACTATTTCGTTGTGATACTTCAATTGACTCTTTTTAAAGAATATTTTATCGCACGCTTTGCAGTTAAACCGTTTTGTTGAGTGACTCTCTTTGTGTTTCATCAGCAAATGTTGATTCAGAAAACCCGCGCCACAACTTTCACAGACTACTTTACCGACATGAGAGTTCATGTGAGCGTTGAGTAACGTGAAGTTGTGGAAATTTTCATTACAAAACTGACATTTCAGAGTGTCGTTAACGACGGCCATGTTGTATTCCGTCATTCCGTTACGCGCCGCGAAAAACTCGACGCCATGTTGGATTTTCAAATGTTCTCGAACGACATCCAAATTTGAAAAACGTTCGTTACACATTCTACAGTTTAAATTTGAAATGTCGACTTGAAGTGTTCTTTTGCCTTTTGGAACGTATTTTTCTAGAATGGCGTCTATATTATCAATCGTGTGCGTTGCGGTGTGTTCTAGAAGACTACTGATTTCTGAATAATATTCTGTGCAGTAAAAGCACTTGAAAGTTGATCCCATGAACGTGAACGGTCTCACTGTGGTGTGTACTATGAACAGTGCTGCGTTTTTTCTCTCCGATACCGTCATTTGCCATATACTCGTCTCTGGTAGAGATTTTTTGCCTGCGAAAAGAGAAATATTTTTTCTAAATTTAGGTATACTTTATTTAAAGATTTGTGAAATAAACAATACATTAAGTAAGTAGGTTTGATTATTGAACAGTAGTAATAAAGCAGTATACTATCCAGTTCTTTAGCTTTTACGGCGTTGTCCGTGGCTAACGACTAATTTTATGCACCAGTAAAATATTTTCTTTCGCTGTTCTGATCTCTATAATTACGAGTAGAAATAGCTCATTACATTGTAACTAAATAAACTGACTGTGTAGCTTCAAAGTAAGTTCTGATATACTTACTGGAAATATGTATGTTTGTCGTGAAGCGTCGGTTCTCAAATGGATAAGGCAAGTAAGCAAATGGAGTAAAATGCGGGAACAATGCGCGTGGAGGCACAAGTTTAAATCCTATCTCGCTTATGTACCAATGAATCTTTTCTGAGTTATGTGCGTTAATTTGAGTCCTAGCCGATGTTTTATCAGGGCCCATAGATTAAGGTAAGTGAAAACATCGTGATGAAATCTGCACATTCAGGCAACTGGATGTGTAACGATGATCTATTACGTGTTAGGTCCCTATAAAAGTTGCGGAGGTCAGATGATTGACGGCCTCTGTGGCGCAGCGGTAAATACGCTTGTCTGTGACACCGGAGGTCCCGGGTTCGAATCCCGGTCAGGGCATGATGAGGAAAGAACTTTCTCTGATTGGCCCGGGTCTTGGATGTTTATCTATATAAGTATTTATTATGAAATATAGTATCGTTGGGTTAGTATCTCGTAACACAAGTTTCGAACTTACTTCGAGGCTAACTCATCTGTGTAATTTGTTCCGTATATTTACTTATATTTCGTACATTTACGTATTAAGATGGGAGTCGCTTCGCGTACAAACCTGCCTCACCCAATCCCAGATCACGGTCAAAGGCGCACCCCGGGATTAACGGCAGCTAGAAAAGATTGTTGAAAAAGGAACAATACAGTTATACTATGGTAACTGGTGTAAGTACTTATTCTCTCTTGAGAACACTTCATTGTAAGCGTAGTACATACATACATATGGTCACGTCTATATCCCTTGCGGGGTAGACAGACCAACCAGTTTTGCAAAGACTGAATGGCCACGTTCAGCTTTTTCATAGGCTTTTAAGGATAGAATTGAGATTCAAATAGTGACAGGTTGCTAGTCCATAGCCTAAGAGAAGAATCCCAGGTTTATAAGCCTATCCCTTAGTCGCCTTTTACGACATCCATGGGAAAGAGATGAAGTGGTCCTATTCTTTTTTTTGTGCCGGGAACCACACGACAATGCACGGCGCGGTGAGCGTAGTATTAAGTACTTATTCAGATTGTATTTTACAGGCGTAAATCTAGTGTGATACAAAAGATACGAGATTTTATCCATGATATACAGCTAACATATACTTACTTGTATACTTCACATATTTTACCCCTGACTGGGTAGACAGAGCCAACAGATTCGAAAAGGCCGAAAGACACGGTCAGATTTCATGGGATTCAGATTCAGATAATGACAGGTTGCTAGCCCATCGCTTCCAAGAATAGTTCAAAGGTCATTGATTGATTTATCTGAGCTTGTACAATTTGCAATCGAGGATGAGTAGCTGGCACACAGCACGTTTTTTCAGATGTTAATTTTTTGCTACCAGACCTGCATGCTTAGATATGTTTATTTATTTAAACCTCATTGCACAAAATACAAATGTATAGCATAATTGGCGGACTTAATGCTAGTACGAGAAGCATTTATCTACCAGTCAACCATTGGGTCTGACAGAGAACTAAGTAAGTTTAGACATTTAGGCATCAAAATTTGTTCGCAAGTTTTAAGTTTGCGACGCACGAAGCGTGTAATAATAAGTAATTGTAAAATTCTGTACTTAGTATAGTTAAGTTTTTGATATCAAATAAAATATTTTTCTTTCTTTCTTTCTTAATACGAGTACGTGACTTTTCTTCCCTAAGTTCATCGTCAGCTATGAAGGTTTGAAAGGTAACGTTTAGAAGACATAATGATCTTCTTTATTAAAATATAAATTATTGGTTAAATAAGATTTCCTATTTAATTGTTAATAAACCAAAACATAATTCAAAAACAATTTCTTAGTCAACAGCAAAATTGAAGAAAGTGCGATTATGCCACTCCCTAACATGCTTGTTATACTCATCTCTATTCCCAAATCCAATATCGCATTCGTTACAACGATATCTCAGTTCACCCCCATTGTAATGAGACCTCAAATGCTGCTTCAAACTCTTCTGATGTCTGTACGCCTTCTGACAAAAACTACACACGAAATTCCTCTCGCCAGTGTGGCAAATCATATGCTTCTTGAGCGTTGTAACACAACTAAAACTCTTCTTACATATCTCACATAACGTTTTCTGTGTATGATACTTATTTGTATGCATTGTTAGACTCCTCCTGCTGGGGTACACCGCTTTGCAGATCTCACATTCGTACGTGAACGTTATACCGTGCACCGCCTTCAAATGTTTCAACTTTCGAAAATGCTCCGTGAATCTTTCTTCGCAATGTGGACAGCGCAGCATTCTCATCTTCGTTGCACCTTCATGAGTTTTCTCCACATGGTGTTTGAGGTTCGACTGCGTTGTGTATATTTTATTACATTTATTACACGGGTAACCCCCAGGCGCGTGTATTTCTTTATGCTGAATCAACCGCTGATGAGTCAAAAACCCGGCTCCGCACGTTTCGCATACAGCATTACTAAAATGCACGTTCATATGTCTGTTCAATAGGATGAAAGTCTGGAAGATTCTGTTGCAGATGTGGCAAGAGAATTGACCATTCTTCGTTGTTAAATTGTAAGCGATAATTCCGTTTCCCGACTGCGTGAAAGGTTTGTCGTGGTCTTGTGTCAAATGTTGCCGAATGAGGTCTAAATTGTCGAAACCTTTTGAACAAATCCTGCATTTTAGCTCGGAAATGTCCACTTTAACCGTCCTTTTTCCTTTAGGCAATAAATTTTTAAGTATACTTTTATGTTCAGGTATATCGTGAACTGCACTATGGTCTAAAAGACCCCTGATTTCGGAATACTCTGCGTGGCAGAAGAAGCATTTGAAGAAGTATCGACAGTAGACGAAAGGTTTAGCAGTGGTGTTCTCTAAGATCAATGCCGCGTTGTGCCGTTCTGACACAGTCATCTCCCATAAGCTAGTTAGCGGCCCCTGACGTCGCTTCGCCTCTTCTGCTTCTCCTGAGAATGTAAAATGATCTTTTATTTTCGCAGAAGCACCAAATTTATTCTTTTGATATAATTTGAAAATCACAATAAAAAAGCTTCATGCAGCAACACGATTCGTCAAATGATCACAGAATTTCTTTGGCAACATGCTTCGTCACAATTGACGTGACGTCACAAGAGTGAAAACGATTTAACAACATACCTATAGGTAATAATAGTATTGAAAGATAAATGTTAGAGCGTCGGAGGTACATACATATAATCACGTCTAATCCCTTGCGGGGTAGACAGAGCCAATAGTCTTAAATGACCAATAGACCGCGTTCAGCTGTTTGGCTTAATAATAGAATTGAGATTTAACAGTTGACAGGTTGCTTACCCATGACCTAAAAGAAGTATCTCAAGTTTATAAGCCTATCCCTTAATCGCCCTTTACGACATCTTACGACACGACACTTAAGTGACTCGGTGGTCAAAATATTATTTTATGAGTTATGTATAAGAAGTATAATTGATTACTGAGGGATACTGAGTTTGATTCCTAACCGATGCTTACGATGAGTGAAAACACCGTGTGAAATCCTGCATATTCAGGCAACAAGATATTATGTTACCATGATCCAATACGCGCCAGATTCATCCGAGGGTCAGACTGTAGCTAAAGGCGAAAGCTAGTTTAAATAATAAAAGACAATTTATAATTTTAAAAAAAAATGTTTTATTAATATAAATAAATAAATTAAAATACTATTTTCGAGTCTATTCTCACTTACATTCTTACAAACCTACTTACTTTCTATTGCCGTGTATGCTACGGCTATGAAGGCGGTTAAGATCGGGTACCTACTGCAAGATGCGCAGGACCTATTATTGAAGCAAAGCACTAACTTATTAGCCATGTATACGAAAGTACCTATACTTTTTAATATACACTAGCTGTGCCCGCGACTTCCTCCGCGTGGAATAGTTATTTCGGGCATCATTGAAGCCTTCAAGGATGAATAATGTACCCCGTTTTTTTTTCACATTTTCCATTATTTCTTCGCTCCTAATAATTGCAGCGTGATGGTATATAGCCTAAAGCCTTCCTCGATAAATGGTCTATTCAACACAAAAATAATTTTTCAATTCGACCCAGTAGTTTCTGAGATTAGCGCGTTTATACAAACAAACTCTTCAGCTTTTTAATATTAGTATAGAAAGCCATGTATAGCTGGTTGTCCTTAAGATAAGATTGAGATTCAAAGACGGTGACATGTTAGCAAATCGTCAATTCTTTTTTGACTGACTTTTACTTTGTAACTTAGTGAAGCAGCAGCCAGACAATGTTCTTCTCAACGCTAGTCTTCTTCTCAACGTGAGTATTCTTCTTTCTCGCTAGGCTTCTTCGAAAATCTAGTCTGGTCGACTAGCTTTTCACGCAAGTTTGACATAATTTCGTGTGGTCAGGATTATTGACATTCACGTTGGCGTTCTCAGATTCAATTCCCAACTACACACAGTTTCTTTTTGTCGACTTGAAAAAAGAAATACTTTGTTTTGTGATTATTCTAATGTTATTCGAAACAATACACCGAACTTCGTTTGGTCGCCCAGGTACTGGTATGATTAAATACGCAAACAACATAATTTTTCAAGTATCATCAAAGCCATATCTTCATATATTTAAGAGCTAACGCTCGTCGGTGGAATGAAGTGGGGTGTACTTATGAATTTGCTCCAAAACCATTTAGGTGACAATATTTCCAGCAAAATTCTTCACAATATCCTTGAACTGCCATTGGGGATGCCACTGCTTGATGTGTTTATTATAATCGTTTCGATTGTGAAAGCCGCTATTGCATTCAGAACACGTAAACTTCCACGCGGGACCGTGAACCCTCATGTGTTGCCTCAGAGTCCTCTCGTGCATATAAGCTTTCTGGCAAACTGAGCAGAAGAAATTTCTCTCTCCACTGTGGCCCCTCAAATGCATCTTCAATAAAGACCGCGTCCCGAAACACTTTCCACACATTTTGCATTGTATTTTCTGTGTATGCAACTTCGTCGTGTGCTCCGTCAAGGCTCTCCTTGTCGGGAACACGCATTTGCACACTTGACATTCAAAAGTAAACGCAATCCCGTGCACCTCTTTCAAATGCGTCATCTTCCTGTAATGCTCCGCGAATCTTTCCAAGCAATGAGGGCATTTCAACGGCTTAATTTTCTTCGCGTTCGTCACTTCGTGTTTTTTGAACATGTGGTACCGAAGCTTCAGTTTCGTTGGGAATACGTCCTGACACTTATCACATTTGTGAACTCCGTTTTGATGGACGATCTTGTGATTTATTAATCTCTGATGCGACATAAAACCAAGGCCGCACGTCTCGCAAACAACATTGAAATGGGCGTTCATATGTCTGTTCAAAAGGAAGAAAGAATTGAAAGACTTCGAGCATTTGTGGCAAGAGAGGAGGCCTTTATCTGGACACAAATTGTACGCCATTAATCCGTTACCAGCAGAATTGAATTCTTTTTTATGCGCGACAATCAAATGATTTCGTATATCATCTAGATTTGAATATTTTTGATCGCATATTGTACATTTTAAGTCTGATATATCAACTTTAATAATTCTTTTGCCTTTCCTCAGATACTGTTTGAGAAGACACGATCTTTCTGGCTTCACATGATGAGCAGCATGCTTCAGAACGGAATGAACTTCAGGGAAGACTTCGTTACAGTAGAAGCACTTGAAATTAGCTTGCTGGTAATAAAACGGTTTCACTGTGGTAAATTCTAAGAAGGTGGCAGCATTTTGTCTCTCAGATATAGTCATTTGCCATATGCTGGTCTGCGCTCCTGGGCGATCTGTAGTTGGCATCCCTGGGAAAACAAAATTGTGCCTTGAATTCTTCTTAAGTTCTTATTTTGTACAAACTCGTGCATATAAATAAACACAAATTTTGCAAATGTATGATTATTTTTCAAATTTCTCAAAAGCATATATATTGTTTGATTAAATAAAGCAACTAGCTATTTTGCATAGTCTCTAAAAATGTCAAGTATTCAATACTTTAGAAATTATTTAGTAATGCTTTCGTCAGTCGTCTCATGTGGAACTAATATTATATTAAACACTCAATTGGTTTGTAGGACATGAACTGCATTAACATGATCTAACAGCGCAGCTTGATCTTCGCACTGATGACCACAAATAGAACACGACGTCAACTCATGAGTCTTAATATGTTCCTTTAAATTTTTCCTCCTAGCGTAAGCTTTCCCACAATTCCCACACTTGAAATTCTTCTCATCCGAATGAACCATCATGTGTCTGGAGAGGCAGTATTTCGAGAAAAATCTAGAATGGCATATTCGACATTCCTCATTCCTCTCCTGCAGATGAACCGATCTGATGTGCAGCAATAAGTGATACTTCAAATCGAACTCTTTACCACAAGTCTCGCATTTGAATAAACCATTAGATCTATCATGCACAATCCTAAGATGTTTAGTTCTTTGGTAGTTAGAGTTGAATCTTTCAGGGCAGATTGGACATCGTCTAGGCAACGCTTTTAAATGAACGCCTCTCATATGGCGTGTTCTTTTAGCGGAATTATTGAACACCTTATCGCATTTCTGACACGGGAAGCTACCAGTTTCATGTGTCTGTAAATGTCGTTTTAATAAAATTAGAGATATGAAAACTGATCCACATATTTCGCAACTGAAATTATTGTAGTGTTTGCTCATATGTATGATTAAAAGTCTAAGTTTTAAGTATTTTTCCCCGCAAATTTGGCAGTCGAATGTGTCTCCACCGAGGTTAAACGGTATGATGTTGTCTTTTTGGCCCAACTCCACATCCTTTCCGTGATTCTTTAGATGAGCCTTAAGAGTTTCAAAATTTTGTTGTTTTTCCAAACACAGTCTACATTCAGTATTTGTAACATCTACTTTTAGATGTTTATCTCTTATTTTCTTGCTTAGTTTTTTGTCTAATTCATCAATAGTGTGATCCAAAACAGTATGACTCTTAAGTAAGCTAGCGTCAAGGTATGTTTTGGCACAGATAAAACATTTGTACTTATTACTTGCATGAACGAAAGGATAAATGTAAGAACATTGGAATAGAATAAGAGCATTTCGCTTCATAATACTGTAGCTTAATTCCTTTGAATTCTTTTGCAAGGTATGGCCTTGTCCAAGAACCATATTGTTCTTCAGCCATATTAATTTATCTGGCTTTTTCATTAATTTGCTTGTAACTTTACCGCCTTTACTGTTTACATTGAAACCTTTTATCGTGTCTAATCGTTTTAATTCATTGGCATCATTACTCTTTTCTGCACATACATTATCATGATCTTGGCATTCAGTAATAGTTGTACGATTTGTTCCTTGGGTGCTTCCTAGAAATAAGAAAAATTACTGTAATTTTCATTATAAATAATATTTCAAGGAATAAGGTTGTTTGTTAATTGTTAGTTCTAAACCTTCACCATAAGGGTTAGTAGGTAATACAATTTCCATCTGCCATTAGTCGGAAAGGGCTTACTTAATGGATTTTCTAAAAATAAAAAAAAAAATATCACATAATTGGACTATCCATGTGAATTTAATTCTCATCCGATCACAAGAGATATATCTAGTTTGACAAATTTCATTGACATACAATGTAATCTTTGATTAAAAAACTAACGCGAAACGAATAAAAATTTTGCTGAGTTCATGGTTTAAAAGTGGCCTGGCTTGGTTAGTGTTCACTCTTCTACCGCTTCCAAAGCTCACGTGAAGAAGAAACGGCGGAACAAACTACACTATATTTTCACCGGACATAAATTTACAAATAGACCTTTATTGACTAAATTAAAAAAAAATGTAAATAAGTATAAAAGTCATGATGTCAATACGAATATTATGTTGTCAAATAGAATAATGAATTGTAGAATACGAGTTACTGCGTGGCAAGGAAAAATAAAATATCGATGATAGCACAAAATAATATATATTTTTAACTAGCTTTCCGCCCGCGGCTTCGCCCACGTGTAATTCGGTTATATATAGCGTTTTTTAATGATCTCGACAGGGCTTTTTCTTCCACAGGCTGAAATCTTGTTACAACTGGAATTAAATATAGCCTGTGTTACTCAGGGATGATGTAGCTTTCTAATGGTGAATGTTTGAAATCGATTCAGTAGTTTCGGAGTTTATCGATTACATGTGTAAACAAACAAACATATAAAAAAATAGATTGTTCCTCTTTATAATATTAGTATACATACAAATCTATATAGAAAAAGTAAAGCGAGACAAAATCATCGTCTCAAAAGAAAAAAAAACAGGATTTATAGGACGAAGAGGCCTTACAGGATTTCCTTCTGTTTAAGTATTTGCGTCTGATAGTCATCATCCCATGTGAATGAGCTGATGATGGAAGGTATAACTCCTCAACGGTTAGGAGTTGAAAAAAATTCTTACGAAGTTATACGTACATGTGAGGCTATTAGGTTGACCTGATAATAAAAAGTAAATCTCATTAACGTTAAGAATTTAGGTGAAAATGGATGCGGACAAATTTCGTCTCTTCACTTGTTTCCTTTTAGCTGTTTGTATGGGTAGTGTTAACACAAAATAGGGATTTAAAGGCGTGATGTTATTAATGTTATGCATGTATGTACATAATTATGTATGTTATTATGTATGTTAAAGAGACGACTGAAAGTTGTCATACAAAGTCTTTTTTTTTAAGGATGGGAAATCATCAAATGACCTCTCCCGCTCTGGGTGGAACGGAAGGGAGTGTCAGACTTTTACTGACTAAAACCCACCTCGTTCCTTCAGTTGCCCTTTGCGTTCCGGGGCCACGGTATCTCGTTAGAACTTTCCCGCAGCCCCGGCTCAGTTTATCCCGTTTCCCCCCCTTGGGGGTTGACATTTCAAAAATCCCTTCTTAGTGCTCACTTATGTTACTAAAGGAACCTCTGTTCAAAATCTCAGACTCCTATACCGAGCGGTTTCGGCTGTGCGTTAATAAATCAGTCACCCAATCGCACCCCCTAAATCACGATTGGAGGGTAGTTTGAAAAACTTATAATGCCAAACATATTTACTTGCCTATGTACGTGTTCATGCCAAGTTTCAAGTTTATAAACTCAAGGAATAAGATTTTTCATAGAAACGTTTTTACCCCTTTTCCCCCCCTTGGGGGTTGAATTTCCAAAAATCCTTTCTTAGTGCTCCCCTACATATCCCAAGGAACCTACATTCCAAATTTCAGCTGTCTACGACCAGTAGTTTCGACTGTGCGTTGTCTGTCAGTCAGTCACTCAGTAACGGAAGAGTTTTATATATATAGATTAAAATCAATATTTACAAATGTAATCATAATTTACGAATTATCATAATTACATAATTATTTTTCGTTTATCAGTATTTACAGTAAGGCGGGTTGGTGTCAGATGAGCAGTCTATTTATAAGAGAGATTAAGATTTAAACGTTATTTATTTATATATTCTTTATTGTAACATTTACAATTTGTAAAGTACAATAGGCGGACTTAATGCTAATACGAGTAGCATGTAGCATTAAACGCTAACAATTTGTTCATATCAATTAAATCAACACATTCTCTGAACCATGTCTCATCATGTCCGGATATAACGAAGATCTAGATTTAGATTTTAGGAGAAGATTTTATAAATTTTACATTCACCACATCTTTGTTTCTTACGAGGTAGACAGAGACAGATGGTCGTAAGCCAGCGAGACGTGGCAACTGCTAGACCACGCCAAGCAGGACCTGCTTGTCACGAAATGAACATGCTGCGCTGGATATGTGGAGTTTCGCGGTGGGCTAGCGTAAAGAACTTCGTATCCACCTTCATGTCCGTGAAATAGCAGACAAAATAGATAAAAGAGCCGTCTACGCTGGTGAAACTCTTGTGGAAACCTGCAGACTATCTAGGGAACAAATTCCTCGCAACCGCACCCACGTAGAATGGGTAGGACGAAGAAATACTGGCTTGGCTTAAATGGACTGCAGACTACAAAAACCGGTCTATGTTGAAAGAGCAAAGTCGGAAGGCGGATCCCGGGGCCCTGAAAAATTGCTGTGGACGGTGCGACTGGGATAGTGAAACGACGCAAAGATGAGAGAGGTACAAACAGCGACTTTGTTTTATACTATGAAGAACTGATGTTTTAGAAGTTCAAAATTCTTATAAGATAATATTGCATTGTGTGGTTTCTGTACTTTTAAATACCCATTTCACTTTTTTCGTTAAGTGATCATATGAACTTTCCGTTAGTGATCATATGATACGTTAGGTTTAAGCAAGTATGACCTGCTCAACCTCAAGACGGGAGTCGCATTATAGGCACAAGCAGATCACAGGGTTCTCTCCAAAAAAATCGAGCACGCAACTAGGAGTAACTCCTGAAGAATGCTTAGGTCAGTTCGGCTCAAGCAGAATATTTTAATTCAATCAATGAAATCCTAACTTCCTATGTCATGTAATCTCAAATGATCTTTCAAATTCTTCCTCCTTAGAAATGCCATTCCGCACACGTCACACTTGTGATTCTTTTCGCCTGTGTGTATGACCATGTGTCGTTTCAAAGTCTCCTTATTACAGAACCTCACATGACACACATCGCACTGTTGATTCCTCTCTTGCAAATGCACCGATCTTATATGACATATCAGATGGTACTTCAAATTGAACGCCCTTCCGCACGTCTCGCATTTATGAACTCTTGTCGACTGATTATGTACGTCTTGCAAATGAATAGTCCTTTTATAGTTCGAGTTGAACCGTTCCGGACACATCGGACATCGCCTGGGATATTGTTTCATATGCACACCTCTTATATGCAGCGTTCGCTTGTACGGCGTTGTGAACACTTTGTTGCATTTATCGCACGGATAATGCCCAGTCTCGTGTACCTCCAGATGCTTCTTCAACAGTCTCAAAGTCATAAAACCTGATCCGCAAATTTCGCAGCTGTAATTGTTGAAATGCACACTCATGTGAATCACCAAAATCCTAACTTTTATGAAGACCTGATCGCATATAACGCACTGATACGATTCGCCGCTATCGATTTTGAAAGGTATTATGTTGTCTTTTAAATCAGGATCTATTAGTTTGTCGTGGTCTTTCAAATGGTATTTCAGTTCTGCTAAGCTGTTTGGTTTGGTCGCGCAGATTTTGCATTCCATTTCGCTCACGTCTACTTTCAGGATGTTTTCCCTTCTGTTATTGACTAGGCGTTTGAGTGAGGCAAAAGTGTGATGTTCTTTCATGTGTTGTCTTAAAACGCTAGTCTCCAGAAAAGGTTGGGAACAAATGAAGCACTTAAACTTATTGTTTCCGTACACAAAAGGATAGACTGTGGAAAACTCGAATATTGTTAAAACATTTTGTTTTATATCAGCTGTTTTTTGGACTTCTTTAGGTTTTATGGTAATAGGTGTGGGCGGTTCTAATGGACCGTCTGTTTCTGGGTTTGATATAGGCAGGGGCGAAGGACTCCTCGATGGAGTAAAGCTATATGGCTTGGCTTCCATTTTGCTTTGCCTCATCTTTCGTAGTTTTCCGAAGTCCACCGTTCCCAAGGGTTTAGAGAGACTGCGGTCGTAGGACACTTGGAATAATGGCACTATCCGTGGTGTTGGTTCATCCTTGTCGCTTCCTAGAAAATAAAAAATGCATATACTTGTATATGTTCTTCGTGCTGGTAAACTTTGTGCATCAACATGTCATAGGTGCATTTGCTTTGATCGCTTGCATTTATTGTTTTGTTTTTCATATTTTCTATAAAAGTAAGTAGGTACATTTTGTTTTCATTTTGATATTTCTACATCTTTCTTATGTATAAAATATTCGCTTATATAATAAGTTCTAAAATATTTACAATATTTACATCGTAACTCAAATTCAACAAAAATATTTTGGCAGATAAAGTAACCAGAAAAATTGTTCATCGGAACAATGGGAAGAAATGATTAAGTCTCTTATATGGAACATTATAAAAAAATCGTCTTGAAAAAGAAGTACTATAGAGTACTTTAGTTAATATGTTTATTTAAAGTAAACAAACCCTTTCAACCTTAAATTCAAGTTAAAAGAAATTAAAAGAAAGACTGGTAAGGGGCAGATATTTTTAATCGATCCAAATTTCATGGGTAGTGAATAAATAAATAACAAACTTAGCACTTTTTCTTACTTAAGACACTTTATAAATGAAATATTCATGTCACAGACATCATGAAATTTTCTGCATGTCCAAATCTGGATGATGTATTTTTATATGCTTTTTCAAACTACAATTCTGCACAAACGACATCCCGCAAGCTGCACAAATAAATCTTTTGTCGTGATCATGAATTCTGGTGTGCAAAGTCAACGTATATTTCCTAGCGTAAGCTTTTTTGCAAACGTCACATTTATACTTCCTCTCCCCTCCGTGTTTTACCATATGTTCCTTCAACTCTGACTTCGAATAGAACTTCCACTCGCACGAGTCACAAGCATGTCTCTTTTCTTTCAAATGCACTGTTCTTATATGAACACCGAGTTTCCCGCTCAAAAAGAATATTTTTGGACACATGCTACATTTAAATTCTTTCAATTTCATCCCGTGTATATTCGATATGTGTTTGTTCCTTTGGAAGTAATTTTTGAAGGCCTCAGGGCAGTGAGGGCACCTATGCCTTTTAGCACGCATGTGAACAACAGCAAAATGCTCGTTCTTTGCGTTCATAGACTTGAATACCTTATCACAGCGTTCACACTGAAATGAGCCAGTTTCATGAGAATAAGAGTGTGTCCTTAATCTCTCTGGCGTCATAAATCCATTGCCGCACTGTTCACATATAAAGTTTTGAAAGTGTATGTTCATATGTTGATTGAGAGTTTTGAATTCATCGTATTTTTCGTCACAAATAGCGCATTTAAAATCGTTTTTAGTCACTTTGAATGGTAAAACACCATCGCTGTACTTGAGATCTACAACATTGTGATTATCAGATAAATGTGCCTTTAATTCTTCAAAGTCTTTGATAATTTTATTGCAAAGCTTGCAACCTACATTAGTTATGTCAATTTTGATTAATTCGTTGGGTTTTAATTTCGATATAGAATACTTTATTTGCGAGAAACTTAAATTACTGTGTTCTATTGCGTGGTGTTCTCTCAAATCAGCAGGATCCGAATAATTCTGTTCGCAATACATGCATAAGTACAAATTCTTCATCCATCTAAAAGGGCATATTCTAGAATATTCTATAAGAGCAACCGCACACAATTTCCGTGACTTTATTTCATCGTTCATTCGTTTGCGGTCTTCTAAACTTTCAATCTTGCTTTCATTTGCTTGTAAATCTTCATTTATAAGAGTGTCATCCTCGAACGAAGCATCATCACCTAAAATGAGAAAATATACGTGCATGAGCATTGATTCCAATTTCACATACAATACAAGTGACAAAAAATTTACTCAATTAAATATTTTTTAGTACATGCTCGCGTTAGTCAAAGCTCATCCACGTTTTATTTTCGCCATATATTGTGAGTCTTAAATAAACCTAAGCTTAGCTACAAATAAATTTCTCATTTTCTAGTTTTATAAGTACGAAACAGACTCAATGACACTAAATTTCACCATTAAAATTAGGATTTTTTTTTATCATTTAATATACCTAAATGTTACAAACGTGTGATAAAAAGTTAATATAAATAAAGACTTTTAGCACACCCTTACGGTCTCCTGTTCATCCTTTAACACATCAAACCATTTTTTATTACTTTTTAATTTACACTGGATTATTTATCTGTTTGCTATTTTCGAAGACAGATATATAAGAGAATGCTATTTAGCATTAAATCCACCTATTGTTCCTCTGAGGCTCAATAAAGTTTTAAATAAATAAATAAAATAAATTTATTTCACATAACATGATCCATATCAGTTTCAAAGGCATTATCTAATTTAATTGGACAAATCAACAAGTTTAAGACTTGTCAAACAAATAATTTATTACTTAATGCTTTCGATGCGTACAATAGATTACCTACCTGAATTCAGTTTTTGTTAAAACATCCGACTTAAAAAAGCGTAATTCACAGGTTTAATAAAGTTTCTTATACGTTCATATGAATAAACTACTATCTGATAACAACCTATCTTTGTTCTCCTCTATACTTGTTAAAAAACACAAATGTCACTCAGAACAGTAAAGAAAGACAAACATTGCTGGAATTTCGTGCTGCATTCAAATGTCGTGATTTTAAATGAAGATTCGGGAAGAACATTTAAAAACAAATGACACATGTATCTTCGAAGTTTTATTTATTTCAACTGTACAAAACGAACTAGCCGCCAATATCAGTTGTAATTACTAGTAAAAATTTATTAAAAGTAACTTGTATTCGATATAAAAACAAAACAGTAAAAAAAGACTAAGACTAAAAAGAAGTGAAAAAGAACGAACAATTGTATACTTCTTTAGATTTCCCTGTCGTGGGCTTAATGGAAGTTAGAAATTTCTCTAGAAATACTACGGAATTTCTTTTTAGTTAAAGTTCTATTTTTACATTTTCCTCGATGTACATAAATATATTAATAAATAAATAGTATGATTTGATGAAATTAACAAATCCGCTTCCCGATCCCTCTAATCTAGATCTACATCCTTATGATGTGTCTTTACATGACCTTTTAGACTACACTTTTGCACAAAAGTCCTATCGCAATAACTGCAAGCAAAACGCCTTTCATTATTATGTATACGCAAATGCTCCCTCAACGTATTTCTTCTGGCATAAGCCTTACCACAGACGTTGCACTCAAAAGATTTTTCGCCGGTGTGAACTATCATATGTCTCTTCAAAGCCTGTTTGTTGTGATGTTTATAATTGCACAGGTCGCACATGTAGCAATTTGTTTTCAAATGGGTCGTCTTCTCGTGGAGTTTCCAGTAAGAGGTCGTGAGGAAAACCTTCGGGCAGAAACCGCATTTGTACACCGGAACATCTGCGTTGTGTACGTTTTTCATGTGCTTCAATTTCTGGTCGTAACCTAGGAAACTCTCGCGACAGATTTGGCAGACATTCCTTCTATTTCTGGCGTGAACAGATCTGTGGTGTTCATCTCTTCCAGTCCTGTTTTTGTACACCTTACCGCACTTGGTGCATGGAAATGATCCAGACTCGTGGGACTTCATGTGATGCTTTAGATTAGATGCAGTTATAAAGCCTGTACCGCATTGGTCGCAAAAAAAATTCATGTAGTGCTCTTTGGTGTGACTTATCAAATGTTTGTACTTCACAAATTTCTCACCGCAATGTACACAATCGTAATTGTTTTTGTTTATCCTAAATAGAACCATTCGATCGTCTTCGAGGGCATCTACATGGTTATGTTCTTCAGCCAAGTGTTGTTTCAATTCACTAAAGTTTTCCTTTATATCACCACATATTTTGCATCCAAACTCTCTAACGTTGACTTTTACAAATTGTTTTATAGATCCGGCAGTCTTGCTGACAAGTTTATGAATTTCACCCTCGCTAAGAGAGTCATGCTGTTTAAAATGTTTCTCTACTTGAGCTACGTCTAAAAATCCTGCTTTGCAATACAGACATTCAAACAAACCGCGATAGAATCTAAATGGACATAATGTTGTATATTTACATATAATCGTGCGGCACATTTTAATTCTTTTAATTTTTTCAGATACAGTCGGTTTTGTTAACTGTACAACATTTATCTTTACTTTCTCTAAATTCTTCTCTATGTTTGCAAGAGGTCCTGATTTTTTAGAACTAACCACTTTTTTAATAGTTACTGCATTTGGGCGCAATAAAGAAAACTTGTCTTGTTTTTGTAAAAGTACCGTCTTAATTGTGGTCAATTTCAGTGAATCTTTTGCCCCCGCCATCGTATTTGCATTTTTCAGGGGTACCTTTCTAACAGTTACTGATTTTGGCAGATTTAAATGTATAATCTTGTCCGGTGGATCACCTAAAAATAGAAAAATAAATGTCATCATTTTATGTTAAGTGTTGAAAAGTGTGGAGCAAGATTAGTGAAGAAGTGTTTTTATATAGTAAATGATTAATTTGACCAATTCATAAAATAGGTCCAAACCCACACGGCTCACTTAAGCAGGTGGCTACATAGGAGTAGCATTTTTTCATCATAGATTACGTAACGTAACGTAGCTTCGTCCGCGTGATGATTTAAAATCCTGTTAATTTCAATTCCCACTTTCCGCGGGATTTTCGAAGAAATCTCTCTTAGTGTTCACCTACAGTCTTCAGAGAAACTATATTCCAAATTTCAAAAATATTCAAGTAATATCGTTATCAGTAGCTTAATACCGGAAGAGTTTTATCTAAATTGGTGATTGGTTTGATTGCATTTTACCTTTATTAATATGCCTACTGTTTAACAAGATGAGTTTTATTTGCATGGAAATTTGGTGGAAATTTGAAATCAAATTTCCTCGCAGAAGCTACATATTTAATATGTATGGTATCAGAGTGTCTTAGAATATTCATATTTATAGTTCATACAACTTCATTTAATTCCCATGGATGTCATAAAAGGTGACTAAGGGATAGGCTTATAAACTTGGGATTCTTCTTTCAGGCGACGGGTTAGCAACCTGTCACTATTTGAATCTCAATTCTATCATAAAGCCAAACAGCTGACCGTGGCCTATCAGTCTTGAGACTGTTGCCTTTGTCTATCGCGAGAGATATAGACGTGATTATATGTATGTTCATATAAAACTCTCACAAAAGTCAATACTTCAGGCATCACATCTATTTATCTTGATGCCGAAATACGTAAAATGACGAGCTGTCAACTAAACCATAAAAATCCCCTTAAGTTACGTAGAGTCACGAGCCACACAAGGTGCATTATATACATGAAAGTAAAGAATAATTATCTTATCAGTTATAAAATTTATTGGATTTAGGTATAACTTACTGGTAAATAATTGAATTATATCAATAAGAATAGATTCAATGAACGTTAATAATTTTTTTACTGATACTTTGATACCAGACACTTCTTTAAGAAAAAAAAATCTTATGCCTAAATACATCTACTACTCATGTTAAAAGTTTCACAGGACGTACGAGTAGCTTCAAATGACTTTTGAATAATTACTAACAGTTTTATATCACTTCTTCCTTCAATTGAGTCGGAAGGTGCTTCTTCAAATGCTGTTTCAGACTGCAATTCTGTACGAATGCCTGACCACAAAACGCACAAACAAATCTCCTATCATTATTATGTATTCGCATATGCTCTTTCAGCGTTCTAGGCCTGGCGTAACATTTCTTGCACACTTGACATTCATACTTCTTCTCCCCTCCATGGGAAATCATGTGATTATCAAGCTGATGTTGAAAATAAAATTTCGCCTCACAAATTTCGCACGCAAACCTTTTTTGATTTAAATGTACAACTTTTTTGTGCATTATCAGATTACCACTGATTAGGAAAACTTTCGGACATAGATCACAACTGAACTCTTTTATCTTCAATCCGTGTACTGTGTTTATGTGCTGTTTCTTTTTATAAAAACTGTGGAACGTCTCGTGGCAGTGTGGGCATCGGTTGATTTTGATCTTCTTGTGGACAACTGAAACGTGATGTTTCCGAGCTGTGGTGCTCGTAAACAGTTTTTCACAAGTGTTGCAGGGATACGATTTAGCGGCGTGTGATGCAACATGATTCTTTAAACGATTGACCGACACAAATCCACTGCCACACTCTTCACAAATGAAATTCTTGTAGTGAACATTCAAATGTTCGCTCAGTTTTTTCAATTCAACGTAAGTATTGTCACATTTCACGCAACCGAATTCATCATTAGACAACCTGAATGGTAGAATACCATCATTTTTTACATCTATATTCTTTTCATGTTTATTCACAAGATGTGCTTTCAAATCGTCTAAATTGTCAATGATATCATCACAGAGTTTACAATTAACATCAGATGCGTCAACTTTTATAAGATCGTAACTCTGTAACCTAATTGAAGCTTCGTGTAATTTGTCTGCACCTAAATTGTTATGATTATCTTTGATGTGTTTTCTAAATTTTTCGAGATCAGCGTTTTCGTGATTGCAATAGAAACACATATAGCGGCCTTTGGACCACTTAAAAGGGTAAATATTAGAGTACTGTAGAAGAACTAGAGCGGTCTTACGTCCATTTTTTCTCAAATTTAAATATCTATCTGTTTCTTCGTCTCTCTTGCCTTTGTTATCGGTCTTGTTGCCACCTAAAAACGAGAAAATAATTTATATTTCATTTTGCATAAAATCTATGGAGTTCATGGTCTTAAATGATCATTTAGCACATTTTTAAGAAGCAACAGAAGTTGATGTTCTGAAGTGATTTGGTCATTTGTTTCAGTTCGTAAAGTAGTGCCTTAAGCTCCCGCGTAGGTTCATGTCTTCTTTGGCTTATCGAGCAATAAGTACACGTTGTAAACTAACCAAAATAAAGGCCGTAGGTTATTTACCTACTGATAAAAAGTTTGGGTTAAATTCGCCGAATTGTTGTTGATTCAATATATGACTTTTCCTTCATTTGAAATTCCTACGTCAGAATAGTCTCTTGAAAAGGCTAGTAAATAAATACATTTATTTCTGATAAACTCTTTATTACTATTAAGATGCAGATGATAATGTATCTGCTATAAATATAACAGTAACAGCGAAATCAATCGTAGACTCAAATAATGATTCGGTTAGTAAAAAGAAAGCACCAATTTTATTAGGGTATTAAAGGTTCAATGATTTTAAGCATTAAACGCTTCTAATCATTAGTACACCAAATGGCAACACTTGAAATGCGGTATTGTCATTAATAGATTTGATATTGAACTTTTAATAATACAAGAATATCAATATATTAAGAATTTGTAAGTATTGCTGAGATTAGAACTCGTAGTAAACAGGGTTACACTAGCAACATGTTACTATTTGAATCTCATAGCCTTATAAATAACTGAACGTGGCCTTTCAGTCTTTTTGACATTGTAGGCCCTGTCTACCCCGTAAGGAATAAAGATGTGGTTGTAAATATGTGCCCTGTGGTTCCCGGCACCAGTACAAAAAAGAATAAGACCACTCCATCTCTTTCCTATGGATGTCGTAAAAGGCGACTTACAAACTTGGGATTCTTTTTTTTAGGCGATGGGCTAGCAACCTGTCACTATTTGAATCTCAATTCTATCATTAAGCCAAATAGCTGAGTGTAGCTTATCAGACTTTTCAAGGCTGTTGGCTCTGTCTACCCCACAAGGGATATAGACGTGACCATATGTTTGTATGTAAATATGTATATAACTACGCTATTTCGCAACTTTCACAAGCGTCGGATGATGAGATTTGATGTGTAGTCTCAAACTGACACTCTGTATAAACGCCTGCCCGCACACGGAACACACATATCTCTTATCATTAGTATGTATTCGTATGTGCTCCTTCAACGTCGTCATTCTCGCATACGACTTCTTGCAATAGTCACACTGGTACTTCCTCTCGCCACCGTGTCTTATAGTGTGCCTCTTCAATTCCGTACTCGTGAAGAATCTCATGCCGCATTCAGAACAAACCAGGTTGCGTTCTTTGATGTGTACGCAACGTATGTGCCTAGTGCGCGAACTGCGCTCGTCAAAGACCATCGGACAAGAGGGGCAGGGAAACTTGGTGGTCACACAGTGAACCAAGCTCATATGCTGCTGCCTGGCCTTGGATGTCTTGAATCTCTCACCACACGTCGGGCACCTATGGCGCTGATTAAACCTATGGACCGACGTCACGTGTGCGTAAAGCAGATATTGAGATGAATAGACTTCCTTGCAAAGTTTGCACGGGAAGTCCCTCTTCTGATGTGTCGTTCGTATATGATGCAACAGCCTTTGGGTCGTAGCGAATTGCCTATCGCAATTTGCGCACACCGCTCCGGATTGGTTATTATGGTCGTTCATATGTCTGACTAGGCTTAAAAACGTTTCGTAGACATTCTGGCATATTTGACAGACGTGACCGCTTCGACTCAGTTTGAAGGGCAACACGGTTATGCTGAGACTTTCGTCAATAACCCGATCGTGTTCTTGAGACAAATGAGCCTGAAGATGCTCATAGCTGGCAATGTCAACTACACATATCTTGCATTTGGCCGCAGTGAAGTCCATCTTTACAGGTGTACAATTGCGCGTGCGCAACTTATTCTTCATATCATAATGCATTGCCAGGTAGTGCGCGCGGAGATCTTCAGGCTCTTTATGTTGGACTGGGCAGAAGAAGCACATAAAGGAAGACGTGCAGAGTTTGTATCTGAAAGGGTAGGCCGTGCAACTGTCCAAGATTGTTGACAAGTTCTTTCTGAACATCATCCGTTTCCTTGATGCCAAACTCTTCGGTTCTCGTGAGTCAGTTCCTAAAATAAAAAAATCTGATAAAGGAGCTGGTCACACTCCTGCTTGGCTGATAAGGCCAGCACGGGAAGTCAGCAACCACAGAGCAAGCTAGACAGAAAATGCGCTAAGGTTTCAGTGCTCTGTGGCAGTGACAATTATGTGGAAGCGGTACAGAACATTAATTTTAGATCGCCAAAGACGCCAACCACTTTAAGATGAAAGCCTTTCGTAAATAAAGTTATTATTCCTAAAAACATCATTTATTTTATTCATTCAAGAGTTCTAAAATGTGACTCGCGTAGTTTTATAAGCTCGACCGCCATGCCCGATATGACCTGGATTCCATATTTCCTCTTTGTTTTGACGGCTATTTGTCTGTACTTTGACGTTTGCTGTCGTTAGTCAGAAAGTGACTCCCGCCTGGCCTTGGAGGGTAACCTAACTCATATTGGATAATTGAGTGTTTAAATGTTGAGACGCACTTAGCTTTTAAAGCGCACAAAAGCGCGACGCCGTTATTATCTGGAAACACCTAGGTGACCCACTTCGGCGTTCCACGGGTCAGAAAGGGTTACCTCGATAGGTGTTGTATAATTCTCAAGGCATTCCACGTATACGTTCAGAAAACTGGTCCCTCTATCAGTACCGACATTTGGTATTTTATCAGTTGTGTGAAAAGATGAACAGATTTCCACACGAAAAAATAACCTAATAAAATTGATTTTACTTTTTAACTGGCAGAGAATGCCATATGCATATGGCATTAAGTCCCACTTGTTGTACCTTCATTTAACGTGCAAAAAGTTTCAAAGAAAGAAAGAAACCAATGAATAAATTGCTATACAAGTTTCTTTTGAGTAATAAAACAATTATGTCTCCATTAATATGTTTATAATTAGTAAATACTAAATTTATATTTAAAGTTTACAAAAAAATACAAAATAACATAACATTTGATGGTGTTTATTTGTATCATAAAATAAATATGCATTTGTATAAAAGTCTTCTATTGATTAACTTAATTTTCCAACAGTACATAATTATTATTTATGGTTCTATAGTTTGTTACAAAAATTTTATCCATAATTTAAGGTCTTATAATTAATCTCCATAATCGTCTTGTATATTTAAAATTACGTCCTAACTTAATTTTACAAAATTAACTTGGCCTAAAATTTAAATCCCTAAACATAAAATGCTAGAAAAAACTTTTAGAGAACGCAATAGAATATCGTAAATTACTAAACTGATCTCTTCATAATTTCCTAAAACTGGTACTAACAAATATACCATCGTTAACAGACATTTACATCGTTGTTAATTCTGTAGGTCCCAAGACTGACAGATCATTACATAATCGACCATTGTTTGACTTACTCAATAATCATTCATTTTTATTTAATGCCGTCTAAAATTAAAAGTCATAGTTGACAGTTGACAACGACATTTTTTTACCAGTTGATACTATTTTTATAGTTGTATATTAAATTACGTATATTAACATAACATGTATGTTTAAGACATCCCATGGATGTCGTTAAAGTCGCCTTAGATAGGCTTATAAATTTGTCTTTAGAGCCTACTCTAAGCGCAGATAAAGAACAATTCCCATTTTGGGAGTCAATAAATAAAAAAGTGTTGTATGTCTTATCGTCAGTGTGGCCAAAACCCCTTAAATTTTTCGATGTCTTCACAGTTTTCAGTTCTGCCATCTGAACGTACAATTTTTCCATAATTGTATTATATTGCTAAAACAAAAGTCTATATCAAAAAAAATCATGGAATTGACGACCAAAAACAAACTTGTTCCGTCCCTAAAGTGACTAAAATAGACCCCAACGTCTCAAAATAATTACAAGAGATTTTTTACATATTTCTAGTTTTTTAAACTGATCTGGTTTTAGTCAACATTGGGGTTGGCAACACATAATCGATTCCGTTGAAGCATGGTGGAACACACGCCACTTTAACTATCTGCTGATAGCCTGTTCAACTAGCAAACAGAGTATTACCAATCATGACATAGAAAACTGTTAGTCAACATAATTTTTTTATCTATATAATATTTTATTTATATAATAAATCTGTAAAAAAAAATATATTTAAAAACAAAATAATTTATAACAGTGAATAAATAGTGATGCAGCATCAATTTAAAAAAATCTGTCTGTTAGTTTCCACATGTCAGTCTCCGGAACTGAACCGGTTAGATTGATTATTTTTTGTTGTATATATAGCTTTTAAGCTTGGGCAACTTTAAGGGCATAATTTATTTTGAAAACAGGTAAACTGTTACAATATCATAATAGACCAGCTATTACAGGATATATGGAAACAAGGACTTGATCTATTTAATAGGGAGTCAAATTAATGTCTCGAAGAATTTGACTCCTTATCAATAACCGTTCGGCCCTGCGAACGAAATTGCATAAACGAGTGTAAAATAAGAATTACGTTACGAAAGTGCGCATTCAGAACTACTAAATTATCGAACAAATCCAGTTTGCTACGATAAACAATAATTCCGTTAACTCTATAACCGATAGGTGTATCCTAAAAAATATCCATTTTCATCTGAGTAGGATGATGAACTCTCAAGTGCTGTTTCAAACTGCAATTCTGAATAAAAGCCTGACCACACACGGAACAAACAAATCTCCTATCATTATTATGAATCCTCATGTGTTCGCGCAAAGTTTTCAATCTGGCGTACGATTTCTTACAAACGTCACACTGATAAATTCTCTCGCCGCCGTGTTTGATCGAATGTTCCTGCAATTCGTAGTTCGTGAAGAACTTCATGCCACATACCGAACACACGTGATTGCGCTCTTGCAGATGTTGGAAGCGAATATGTTCAGTGCGTCTGCTACAAAGATCAAAAACTCTTGGACACGACGGGCAAGGAAATATGGCTGTTTTCTCCCCGTGCACAGAACTTAAGTGCTTTAATCTATGCTTGTACGACACGAATTTCTCGTCGCAAATCGGACATTTGTATCTTTTATTAGATCTATGTATCCTCGATACGTGAGCATATAAAGAAGCGTGTGATTGGAATGTTTCCTGACATCGCTTGCATGGAAAATGCCCTCTCTCGTGAGTCCGCGAATGGTTCACCATTCTTTGGGACGTCGCGAACCTTTTACCGCATGTCTCGCATATAAAATGTTCGTAATGATCGTTCATATGTTTGTGTAGACTTAAGAACATTTCATAAGTCTTACCGCAAACCTGACAAATGTGTTCGTCTTTACTCAATTTATAAGGCAACACGCTAACGCCATCAGTCTCGTCTATTTCTTTACCATGTTCCATAGCTAAATGTGTTTTTAAATATTCGTAACTGTCAATTTCAGCACTACAAATTTTGCATATTGTTGCAGCAAGATCAATTTTCAATGGTTCATACTTTCTCGGTTTTAATGTTTTAACATCGAAATGCATTTTCAAATTATGCTCTCGAAGGTTCTCCGGTTCTCGGAATGTGTTCTTGCAGAAGAAGCACAAATAGGTTCCCTTTCTGTATTTGAAGGGATACGCGGTGCACGACTCGATGATAATTGAAATATTATTTCTGAACGTCGCTCGCTTCTCTGATCCTAGACCGCGCAACTCTTGCAACGCCCCAAGTGTTCCTTTATCTAAATCTGTTTCCACTTCGACTTTTATCTGTATATCTTCAGATTTCCTTCCTAAAAATATAAAAACATCCGATATAGTGTCTTGAGCGTTATATTAAGCTATCACTACTTTATTTGCATATACAAGCAATCAATCAGACTTACAAAGTAAAGGCAACAAACAATTAATAAGATATATGTGCTCCTCTTTCGTACGAATCGGAAGATAAACAACATGACATGAGAAAAGTAATGGTGGAATTTACCTAAGCTCGTGTAGATTAGTTTCTTGTTCTATTAAAACATATTTCTCAACTTGACTTTCTTCAATGGCTCGGCGTTGGGATGGTGTGTTCTCATATGACTTTGCAGACTACATTTCTGTACATACGCGTTGTTGCAATAATGGCAAACGAATCTCTTATCATTATTGTGGATTCGCATATGTTCCCTTAGAGTCTTTGGCCTTGCATACGCTTTTTTGCACACTTCACATTGATACTTCCTCTCACCTATATGTTTCACGATGTGATTCTTCAACTGCGCCTTTGTTACAAATTTATCAGGACAAAAATCACAACCAAACTGTTTATGTCTAATGTGCACATATTTTATATGCTTAGTGCGTTGGTTGCAAATCGAAAAGACGGCTGGACATAAATGGCAAGGGTACTCTATCTTTTTATCATGGTATTGCTTGAGATGTTTCGTTCTGTCCGGGTAACTTTTGAAACATTCTTTACAATATGGACAGCGATATCTGTATTCGGGACCGTGAGCTAGTGCCATATGACTATTTCTTGTTGCTTTTGTCGAAAACTTTTGGTCACATTTGCTACATTTATATTTTGCCTCGCTAGCAGGTTCATGCGTTACTAAATGGGATAGTAATCTATGCGCTGCTGAAAATGCTTTGCCGCATTGAAAGCAAATGTTATTGGGATAATGCTGATTTATATGATTGTTTAATTTTGAAAATACCTCAAATGTTTCATCGCAATGCGTACAAGGGTACTGTTTCTCTCCCCCCAACAGAAATGGAGTGACGCCTAACCCGCTTTCTAATAAAAATTGTTTATTGTGTTTATTCACTAGATGATCTTTTAGTGAATCAAGACTTTCTATGTTTGTAAGACAGAGTTCGCATCTGAGGCTTGATATATCAACTTTAATATTATCGAAATACCGAGCGAGTTTTAGCGCCTCAATCTTATTGGGGTGTTCAATGACATGCTGCCTAACATCTTTAAAATCTCCGAAAGTTTGAGAGCAGAATGCGCAAGTAAAAACACCCCTAGACCACCTAAAGGGGCAGACGTTCGAACATTCTAAAATAATGGCCGCATTGTTCCTGTCACCGTAATACTGGCGCTTCGGTATCCATTTAACATTGTCGTGGGCGAGTCCTAAAAAGAAAGAAAATTTTAGTTGAAATTTTGATATTAGTTTTTTTTATGTCTAAATATAATTTTTGATAATTAATCACTGAATAATTATATTATTAATTGATACACACCCAATATATTTATTTAATCGATATGAACACATTCATAAAGTTAGGTTACCTTACAACGAAGGAACACAAATCTTAGAAGGTAAATATTGCTTAAGTTAATTAACGTTTAGAGTTTGTCGACTGTAATAATCTGTCTGTATTTTTTACAACCTATGAAATGAATATTTTCAACGGTCTTGCTAAATATTCGCAGCGTAACAAAGGGGTAATTAATTAACAAAAAAGCATAAAGTTTTCAGACAAAATATATTCACATATTTTTAAAATGCACATTTTTGACATGAGAATACTTCGTAGTGGAAGTGCCGAACACAGCTGGGCAATAGTTGCATTTGTATTCCGTTTTCTGTCCGTGAATTTTATCCAAATGCCTCAACCTCGCATGATAAGATTCAAACGATAAATCGCAAATGGGACATTTGTATCTATTCTTACGACCATGCGTTGTTAATTTATGATTTATTTTAGTTACTCGATCAGGAAACGCCACAGAACATTCAGAACACTTGTATTGGCCGTCGATATGAATCCTCTGATGCGCACGTAACTTATGCTTCCCTGAAAAACCTTTTCCGCAGGTCGAACAGACGAAGCTTTGATAGTGGACATTCATATGTTGTATCACTTGCATCAGACCAACGAATGTCGCATTGCAAATCACACATTTCTTTTCCTTCGCTGTCAACACGAAAGGTATGACACCGTCGCTAAATTCGGTCTGAAAGTCTTTTGAATGGACATCCTTGAGATGGCCTTTCAAATCTTCAATTGATTCTATTTCTATACAACACACTTTGCAAGTTAGATCTGTTATGTCTACTCTTAAGGGAAACGAATTCTTGCCCTTTTCAAAAATATCTGTAACATCCTTGTGTGTAGCGGAATGTTTGCGGATCATTGCAACTTCGACCGCTGTGAATTGACAATAGGCACACTTAAATTTTCCTCTGTCGTAACGAAAAGGGACAGCGTTAGAATTTTCTAGAATCATAGCTGCATTGGCTTTGTCTTCTATGACTTTAGGTTTACGCTTCAACTTGACCGCAATAACTGCCTGTTGAACATCTTCAGACCCTATGGAAGAAATAAGTTCAGTTGAATTTAGCATTTGCTTAATGGGGTTTTCATCGTAATATAAACTTACAGTTTCACGAAAGACGATCATCGTTAGTGGTATTGGGACTTTCTCAAAATAAAAATCTCTATCACAGCTTCTTCAAATGTGTTTCCGCATGTTTCTGCAGCTTCGAATTAGAGACAAATAGTTCATTGCACTGCTGACATTCGAATTTCTTATCTACATGCGTGTGTACCAATCTATAATGCGCCGCTCTTTTAGACGCTGCATCAAATGTTTTAGAGCAAGCGGGACATTCGTATTCCAACATTTGCTGGCCGTGTTGTTCAAACAAGTGCTTCAGTCTCGAATGGTAATGTGTGAATGTTTCTGGACATCGAGGGCATGAATAACGAATTCCTTTATTGTGCACCTTCATTCTGTGACCTGTTCTGGCCGCTCTGGTTCTCAATACCTGCTCACAATCACCACACGGAAATTCACCAATCTCATGGGATTGTACGTGCCTTCTAAATCTAGACTTGGACACGAACGCTTTGCCGCATTCATCGCAAATGTAATTTTGATAATGGCTGTTCATGTGTTCGTTTATTTTGGGGAACCTGTCGAAATTTTCATAGCATTTTTGACATTGAAAACTGTTATTATCTAGCTTGAATGGCAAAACGCCATCGCTGTAATCCAAATACAATTCTTTGCCATGAGTATAGACTAAATGTTCTTTTAAAAAATCGACACTGTTTATTTGACAGTCACAAATTCTACAGACAAGTTCCGTTATATCGATTTTAACCATATTGTTTTCTCGCAATTTACTAAATATCTTTTTAGTCGGTGGTTGATTTAGATGACTTTGGACATGTTGCCGCAGTGGTTCTATATCTGGAAATTTTTTATCACAATACGAGCAATAGAATGTGCCTTGAAACCAACGAAAAGCCCAGGCGGAGGAGTGCTCCAGTAAGGTCAAAGCGTTCCTTCTCATCATCGTGTTAGCTATACGTTTCTCTGACTCCTCTGGCAGCTCGTTGTTTGCACGTTTCCTTCTGCGCATTTGACGGTCACTTACTATTTCTTTTAATTTCCTACCACGTCTACCAGGACGAACACTATCCTCCTCGTCCGCATTAGCGGAACCTAAAAAGAAAATGACCAGGCTGTAGACTAAATAAATAACACAAACTATTGGAAACTTATTTAATAATACTGATATAACATCAATTCCATTTTAAATGTATAGATTTCAACATGAGATAAAAAAACACTATATTTAAATCAAAATAGCTTGTATACTGTACTTAATATTTTGTATGTTACTGTGATACCAAGTCAATTATATGGTGATCAGTACTAATATGCGCTAACAACTGTGGCTTCTGTTTAAAAACTGACGAACACCATTTACAAGGAAAGTAAAACTCTTCATGCGTCTTCATATGACAAGCTAAAGTCTTATTTCTCGAAAACCCTTTACCACACGCCTCACATTTAAACTTCCTCTCCCCAGTATGTCTAATAATATGATTTTTTAATTCGTATTTAGTTTTAAATTTCCATTCGCAATACGGACATGGGAATTCTCTTTGTGGAGGAAAATGCACAGAGCGAACGTGTATAGCCCGTTTTCCACTCGTCTTAAAACTCATATCACAGTGCATGCATTCATATGACACTTCTTTCTCCCTGTGAGCTTCTTTTAAATGCTTCATCCTATCGTAATAAGCATCAAATCGCATAGAACAATGAGGACAGCCATATCGGGGTCCTTTGGCGTGCGCATGCGCTTTATGATAATCCCTTGCTACTCTAACGGTGAAAACTTTAGCACATTTATTACAAGGAAACTTCCCAGTAATATGAACTTCTGAATGTTTGCGAAGTCTGGGCGCGGTCATGTATCCTTTGCCGCACGTCGCGCAAATATAATGCTGGTAATGTGAATTCATGTGTTCATAGAGTTTGAGGAAATTATTAAATTTCTCATGGCAAATAATGCACCTCCATAATTCTTTATCCAAACTGAACGGCAGTACCCCATCGGGTTGTTTGTTATCAAAGTAAAACCCGTGTTGGACAACGTGGTTTCTCATTGAATTAACATCAGTGAAAGCAGAATTACATATTCTACAATGAGCTTGAGTAACGTCGACATTAATGAGCGGCATTTCCTTGAATTTGCTATATATATCTTTTACTGTATGTTCGTTATAGCAGATCAAGACGTGGTTTCTGAGCATGTCACAGTCCGTGAAGGTAGCCTCGCAGTAGGCGCAGGTGAATTTGTTCTTTTTCCATCTAAAAGGCGTAAGCGTCCAACATTCTAGTATGGACGTTGTGTTTTTCTTTATTATAATTCGAGCTTCGGCTCTGGCACTCCTCTGATACCTACGTTTTGGAGGAACCTCTTGTATAACATTTTCCTCCTCAATTATATTTAATAGTTTCTCATTCATTTGTCCGGGGAGTCCTAAAAATAGAAAATTCTGTGTCAGATCTTTTGTATAGGTATTTGAGTTCTGTAACGTGAGTTGATTTTTGTAGAAATAAGTACGTAACTTATTTATTCATGCAAATTAAGGTATCTCGCGGCAACGCCTGCACAAAATGATAATATGCCGATCAACTTTTGTTCTCCTTTGTGTTAATGTGTAAACCCAGTAGTTTGGTTTGTGCGTTAATATATTAGTAAATCAATCAGCCAGTGTTTTATATTTTTTTTCATATTGATTCCACATAAAATATAGACCCCATCGGGTCACAGATTATGAATGAATGTAAGGAGATATTGGTTGGTAAAAAAAAGTGTAACTAAAATCCTTCATTTATTCAAAAGCTTACAATATTTCTTATCAGATCCATAATACGTTTCTACTTCTATGAAATAGAAGACAATATACTTAATCTACAGCTATATCTTACTATTATATTTACATATTGAGCTATGTTACCACACTTTATGCTTAAAACATACCATTGGTAAAGATTCGAAGCTTAATACTTATAAGGATTCAGTACACAACTTATTCAAATCCCTTGTGGCAATAAAAAAATATACCTAATCTTGTTCACTTGAGAGTTATTTGTTAGAATTGTAAATGCATCCGAGTAAAAATTGTAACTGCATCCTACACACTTTGATAAATGTCAATGTCAATTGTGACAGCTGACATATACATTGTTCTCTTTTGTCTGTTGCATTCATGTAATAAATTACATCCGAAGAAATCTCAGTTGTTTCGCTTGCTATCTGGATAATCTACTTTAACATAATTACGGAACAGAATGAAAAAAATAATGGAAAGGTCGGAGTAGGAAGACCTAGACGAACGTATCTTGATCAAATTAAGGACGTCCTGGTAAAAGGTCAGGTCAAAAGTACCCGAAATGAAGCGAAGGAAGTATGCAGAGATCGTGGCAGGTGGAAAGAGGTAGCCTCTGCCTACCCCTCCGGGAAAGAGGCGTGATTTTATGTATGTATGTATGAATAAAATAATCAATTATATTAAGTATATCAAACATGGAAGTGTTTTTTCGCAATGTGTTTGTCCAAAGACAACTTCGTAGCGAAGGCTCTAGAACAACTCCCACACGGAAAGCTATACTCTGTTTCTTTCTTAGTGCGATGCGCTTTAACATTGTGGTGATACTTCTGCGATCTAGTCTTAAATGTCATATGACATGTAGTACATTCATACATCTCTGCGCCGGGTTTATAATTATGAAACTCCATCAGGTGACGCTTCCTCAGCTCCCACGTCGCAAATCTCGGCTTTTCTTTACAATAAACGCACATGTACGGCAAAGTCGTGTGCTGTGTTTTTATATGTACATTCCGCTCTTCCAAAGTCGTAAAAGTAGCGATACACCGACTGCAACTGTATTTATTATCGTGTGGTTTCTTCGTGTGAGCTATCAAAGCAGATTCGGTGATGAAACCTTCGCCACATGTATCACAAACGTAGTTTTGATAATGTTCGGCAGTATGCTTTTTCAAGGATAAGAAGTCAGAGAATTGAATTTTGCAAATAGCACATTTCCAGCAAGAACCATCCATGAGTTTAAAAGGGAGCACTCCGGGTTGTACGTCGGCGTTTATGGGCTGCTTGTGATCATTTTTTAGATGATTTATCAAATCATCCAAGCTGTCTATACGTATAAAACACAATTTACATTGTAGGTCAGTTATGTCTACCTTGAGGAACTCCTTACGTAGCTTTCTGTTAAAAACGTCTTGTACGTCAAAATTTGCATGTTTTGATGCCATGTGCGTTCGCAATCCATTTGGATCGTTTGATTGAACCCGGCAGAAGACGCAATTGAAATTTTGACCCCAAGTTCTAAAGGGACACGCCGTCGAACATTGGAGTATAATCTCAGTATTACTACGATGTTGTAACGCCTTCCCAAAACGAGGTTTATAGGTTAGTTTGTAGCATTTGAAATTCCTTTCGTGCTGCCTTAAGCCATGCTCTGATAAAAAGGTCGCACTGCATTTGTCGCAAGTAAATATTTTGACGTGGCTCCTGAGATGTACATTGATTTGGGAAAATTCTGCGAAAGTTTTGTCGCAGTCTGAACACATCCAGAGGCCAGTAGGACCCTGCCTGTATGGCAACACTCCGAATGGCGCGTCAAAATTGACAGGAATATTATGGTCACCAGCTAAATGGCTCATAAACGTATCTACATTGGGTATGTGTTCGGAGCACAGCTTACATTTAAATTCTGTCAAATCAATTTTCAAATCATCTACAACTTTGTAAAAAGCACTATTAAAATCAGCATTCCCATGCTCTGCCTTCAAATGGTCTCTTAGAGCTGCCATCGGCTCAAATTCGTCCTGACAATAAGAACAAATAATTCTATTAAATCGTGTTTTAAATGGGAACGCAGTGGAATGTTTTAGAATAAGCACAGCGTTTTTTCGTTGCGGATTCTGGTTAACGGATCGTTCGAATAGCCGCCTTTTCGACTTTCTTTCTTTCATTACGATTCCGTCAAGTTCCTTTCTGGATCCTAAAAAAAGAAAAGATTTGATCATTATCATATTCTATCACATCTTTTTCAATACTCCTGTGGTAACATATAGATTCATGCTAAACAGATTCTACATACGTCAACCTATTATTCGTTTTTATTCAAAAGATTCAATTCTCACATATCAAAATGCTTTTTCGCTATGTGCTTGTCCAGGAATAGTTTTGTAGTAAATGCTTTGGGGCATTGTGCACATGGATAGTTCAACTCTGAATCTTTTTTAATTCTGTGAGTTCTTGCCATATGATTGTATTTTCCCGATCTGGTTTTAAAAGTTTTCTGACACGTCGTGCACTCATACTTATCAGCACCAGTCTTATAATTGTGCACTTCAATAAGATGCTTTTTGCGGAGTTCCCAATTGGCAAATCTAGGTTTTTCTTTGCAATAAGTGCACATATACGGCATGTTTGTATGTTGTGTCTTCAAATGGATGTTCCTCTCGTCGAGGGTGGTAAAGGTAGCGACACACCGGCTACAGCTATACTTATTTTCGTGTGGTACTTTTGTATGGGCTACCATAGCGGATTCTGTGATGAAACCTTCACCACATGTATCGCAAACGTAATTTTGAAAATGTTCTGAAGTGTGCTTTTTGAGAGAAACAAAATCTTTAAATTCGTTTGGACACATTGTACATTTCCATATAGACCCGTCGTTTAATCTAAACGGCAGAACACCCAGTTGCGCATCAGAACTTATAGGTTGTTGATGATCGTTCTTTAGATGATAAGTTAATGCTTCAAAATTATCAATAGGCATAAAGCACAGTTTGCATTGGAGATCAGTTATATCTATTTTAAGAAACTCTTTCCCTAACTTCTTGTAGAAAGCCGCATTCACATCATAGTTGGCATGTCGTGTGGTCATGTGGTTTCTTAAACTGATGGGATCATTTGATTGGACTCTACAGAAAACACAGTTGAAATTATTCATCCAAGTTCTAAATGGACACGCCGTAGTATATTGCAGAATTATTTGAGCGTTTGTTCGTGGTTTTAAATCTCTACCATTTCTAGCTTTGTAGGCTGTACGAAAGCATTTAACCTGACGATGGTGGTCGCGCAAGGCGTGTTCAGATACGAACATTGTGCCGCATTTGTCACAACTAAAGCTCATGAAATGCGTATTTATATGCTTTTTGAACAGTACGAAATCCGTAAAATATCTTTGACAGTAAACACAAACGTATCTGTTGTCTGTGTCCTGTTTAAAAGGCAATACTCCAAAACGTGCATTGAATTTTACACCCTTTCCGTGTTGTTCGGATAAATGTGACATTAACGTGTCGACATCAGGTAAATCTATTGTACAAATTTTACATTTTAAAGCTGTAATATCTACGTTGATGAGGTTATCTTTGATTCTATAGAAAACATTTTTAAAATCAGAATTGAGATGTTCCGAAGTCATATGATCACGTAAATTAACTAATGTATCAAATTCTTCGTGACAATATGCGCAGAGGATTTGATAAAATCTTGTTTTGAAAGGATAGGCGGTAGAAAATCTCAGAATTAATTCGGCATTACGCCGCTGCGGCGTCTGGTAAACAAGGACTATTTTCTTTTTTGTATCATCATTACGCCCGTGAATTTCCAATGTGGCCCCTAGAAACAAAAAAGAAAATGGTCAGTGTCTATTGTTCGCGTAAACTTTTGGCTTAATTTTTAAGGCTCTGAGATATTTAAGGTCAAAATTCCTTTTCAACTTGATAAACAGCGAAGTAGTTACCTACCGAAAAAGATTTCAGATTTTTTCAAATAAAAACCGTTTATTCAACTATTCACTTTATTCAAAAAGACAAGTAGGTAGGTAATTTTCTTTCCATAAAAAATGTTAGTCTAAAACTCAACAGAAACATCGGGGTGGTGAGACTTCATATGACCCTTCAGACTAATTTTCTGCGCGAATTGTTTGTCACAAACGTTACACGAAAACCTTTTTATTTCACTATGGATCCACATGTGCTGTTTCAGACTCTTCTCCCTGGAAAACGTCTTGGCACAAACGATACAAATGTGTTGCTTCTCACCAGTATGTACAACTCTGTGATCTTCGAGTTGGTTCTTCGAAACGAACTTTAATCCGCAGCAAGAGCAAACGAAACTCTCGTTCGTGTGGACCAGCTTGAAATGTCTGTAAAACTGCTTTCTGATGACGTAAACTGCTCCACATTCAGGGCATGGATAAGTCCTCTGTGGCACTTGGTGGACTTCATTCAAATGTTGCCGTTTAGCCTCCCACGAGATGAATCTTTCTCCACAGTTCACGCAGCAAAACGCCCAACACTTTTTAGATTCCCTCTGATGTTCCCTCCTCTTCTCTAAAGTGTCGAATTCTGCCCAACATTTCCTGCATTGCTGCTTTCCAGAGTGAGAACATTTTACATGGTATTTCAATGCTTCCTTAGTCAGGTAGCTTCTGCCGCAAACGTCGCAAGTGTGTTGCAAGAAATGGGTAGCGGTGTGCCGGCATAATTTTGTTATCGATGGTAGTTTAGTACTACACAAATAACATGTCCAATTGTCTGTTGAGAGTCTGTATGGTTGCAAGCCTATCACGTGTGAAAGGTTCATCTTGCGGTCATGGGATTCGTAAATATGTTTGGCGGCTGAATCTAAATCCTCGAACTCTTGACCACATTTTCTGCATTTGATCTCAGTGCAATCGGCTTTCAGGCAGTCTCTTCTGTATCCGCAATGAGCGAATGCTGTGGATACTGTAAAATTTTCATGATTCTGGTGCATGTGTTGTCGGTAATCTGCTGGGTCGGCAAATTCCTCCCAACAGTACACACATACCATATGGTGCCCGCTGAGCCTGAACGGGTGCACTGTCATATATCGCAACACGATCTCGGCATTCCGTATCGCGATTGCGTGTTTGACTGGTTCTAGAAAAAAAAAGAAAAAACTCCTTTGATTTTTCGTCGTCATATCAGTCGGTTTTTCGGATCTTCTTGATGAAGGTGACATCTTTTAGAATCGACGAACATGAAAGGTTAATATTTTCGTATGCAACAGCTCAGTCCCTAAAAAGGCTTCATAAAGCTATAAGGTTAGGTTGAATACAAAAAGGAATGAACACAGACATTCATATACTTTTGTCACGGGAAAGCAGCTCTAGCCAAAAACGTGTGAATTATGTTTGACTATCTTTGAACTATATCAGTAAAAAGCGAACGTCTTCACTGCATAGTGTAAAGCAAAGTTGTTTACAGTTGCAGTTCAAGGTGTAACATATGTAGGTATGCTTAATTGGTACAGATCTTTAAAACTTCACAACAGTTTTTAATGCAGTTTTTTTTTATAGATAGAGGAAGGTTTACATGTATAATTTCTATCTGTGCGTAGCAGGTCGCTAGTTTACAATAGCAATATTAGATCACGAAGCACAAAAAATCAAGAATGCTCACACCCACCGTAAGTTTATTGGGAAATAATAAATTCCAGTTGTTTAAAAGAACTAATCGGTAGGACTACTGAAATCGGGTAAGATAGCAAACTAACTAAGTAACAATTCAGGAACAAAAATTTAAAAGACCAAGAGTACTTCCTATGCTGACCGAAGATGTGACCTCAAAATGGGTGAACTACTATTACCTTATTATTAGAACCGGGAGCTTTTTATTGTTCACCTCGAGTAAAATCTACACCTGTTCTTTGAATGCGATAGTTACTGAAAAGGTTTGTTTTCATAATCGTTGCTACATATAAATGCGTTTCTACGCTTTCACGAGTAGGCCGATTTTAATAAGTTTGTATTTTTAAAATCATCAAGGGTTCAAACATAGGCTACTTTTTTAATCCAACAGAAGAAAATCCGCAGGCAGAAACTAGTTTATAATAACTGTTAGTTATTACCCTTATTATTGTATTTTGCGCGTTGGCATCGTCTTATTCTAACTAATAATAAAAAAAAAACAAATAATTTTTATCTGTTTATTTTCTAAATAAACGTACTAACGTATAAGAACAAATTAACATTATCTTACAATAATATGTAACATATTATTATAGTAAATCATACACCATATCCATCTTTTCTTATAAAAGGTAATAATATTTTAAATCCTGCGTTATTTTGATCAGATATGAAGGCAAAAACAAAACCTATCATTCTAAAACAACATAATTATACATACATACAAAATATCACGCCTCTGCCCCAGACAGGTAGGCAGTGACTACATTTCCCAACTTGGCATGATCTATCACAATTAAAGCATAATTATCTTCTCATATATAAACTTATAACACAATGATTAGCTATTGTATGTAGCAGGTACTAGGGCGATGTGATGTTAGATTTATTAAAATTGTAAACTCTGTATAGATAGATTTAGTGATGTTGAAATGTCCCATAATGATGAATAAAAATTTTGTATAACCAAAATGAATAATCAAAGGACACAAATACAATATGACATCTTTTAACTGCATAATAGACCTTAAACTAAATAATAAAGATGTATCACATCAATACAGAATAAATAAAAAATAAAAATAAATATATACGGGACAAATTACACTGATTGAGTTAGCCTCGAAGTAAGTTCGAAACTTGTGTTACGAGATACTAACTCAACGATACTATATTTTATAATAAATACTTATATAGATAAACATCCAAGACCCAGGCCAATCAGAAAAAGTTCTTTTCTCATCATGCCCTGGCCGAGATTCGAACCCGGGACCTCTGTTGTCACAGACAAGCGTACTACCGCTGAGCCACAGAGGCCGTCAAATATGAAAATAATAGGTACATTGTAGGTACATATGCCTTTTTTTTCAAATATATTATCATAATAAAAATTACAATTGCAACTGTCCGATTACAACTTTACAAGATTTACATTTTGTGATAAAAAACTATACAATATTGTAAAAACCTGTCCGATTCGAAAACAAGAAGACATAAAAAAATACGAAAACTAAACTATAAAAAAATAAATTAACGAAAATCGGAAAATCTACAATTTACCCCCATTATTCGAAGAGTGGGCAACTCTATTTATACAGTTTAAGTGTTGCTATGTTAGTTTAAAACGTCATATTTAAATATTTAACGACTGCATTTTCTATTTACTTACACAGAGAAATCGACAAATAAAATTCACTCAAACATGACCTTAGCGGGTCGGAGAGGATTATTGAAACAGTTTGTATAGCCACTGAACCTGCTACTATATAAATACAATCGGCTCGAAATAATCCTCAACCTGTACGTACAATAACGGCCTGTGATTGATCGAGAGCGATTCGACCTTATTAACCCCTCAACAGTCCAACTATAGACATAGAAATAGCTGTGAGATAATAGTTGCACGTTGTTGTTGAAGTTTTTAGAGTTCCTCTTTTATGATGAGGGATAAATTAAAGGAATTTCGCACGACTAGGACTTATTGTTGGATTATTTTGGGCGCCATATCCGTGGAATGTACTTCATGCAAAAGTTTTTGTTTCATCCCGTATTTGCGGATAAGACATTATTAAAGTAAGAAATTAATTATTAAGACATTTTTGGAATGAGGATTATATTTCTTCCATTTTCCAACGTAGTATCAGAACTAATATGAGAGTTTAACGCAAATTATTTTAATAAGTCTAAATACTTGTACACTTCATTTTAATATATCCCAAAACCTCTGGCTCTGGTAGTAATGGAACGCGTTCATATAAAAAGAAGACTTGATTCTAGAAATATCTTTGCTTCGCATTAGAGATACACTCGTCCGAGCGATGGTTGGCCTTAAAATGTACGCTGAACTTGTTCATATCGGGGAATACCATTTTGCATTCGGGACACACATAGGTCCTCTTCTGAATGCCGTGAGCTTCCTTCTGATGGACAGTTCTCAAATTGCCAGATTTGAAACGTTGGAAGCATATGTTGCAAGAGTACCTCCAACAATTAGGCGACTCCGCAAGATGTTTGCGTTTGGCCAGAACAGATTCGAAGACAACTTTGCACTTCTCGCAAATTCTCTGCTCAGAACTGATAGTGTGAGTGAATCTGACATGATGGAGAAGAGACGACGATGTCAAAAACGATTTGCCGCACGTTTCGCACGTAAACTTTCTGAAGTGCGATTGAGTGTGACGGCTCAAAGCGCGAAGCGTCGAAAACTTGACCGGACAAAGGGCGCATATAAGTTGATCTGTGACAAATTTGAAAGGTTGGACGCCTAAATCGTAAGTGAAGTCAATGCGTTTGTTGTGGACGCTGAGGAGATGGTTCGCGGCGTCCTCCACGCTCGCGAACTTTTCGTGGCATTCCCTACATTTCAAATCGCTGCAATCTACTTTGATGTAACCCTCAGGGATGTGGGCGAAAGACCCCCTAACGCTAAACGTTTGATGATCACTGCTCATGTGCTGTCTGAAGACCGCGGGGTCATCATAACTTTCGCAGCAGTGCACGCACACCATGGAACTTTCTGGCAATTTGAAGGGATACGCTGTCGTAAACTCCACTATGACCTGAGCATTCCGTCTCGCGTAGAACATCGGCGTAAGTTCTAGAACAAACAGAATTTCCAGATCAGTTTTCATTTATCAAAAATAACCATTCGCTGATTTCTAAATAAATAAGAACTGATCTCATGGACTTCATCTACTTTTCACAAATATTTCATAGAGTTCCATGGTGTTGTTCCAAACTATGTTAAACTAATATGGACCAATTATGGGACATTGGTTTTGATTCTCGTATGAGTAACTTTGTGTCTTTCCAAATGATATTTAGATTCAAATTTCCGCCCGCAAGCACAAACGAATTGGTCAGTATGTTTAATCCTGAAATGAGTACTGTATCTTCTCATATCGGGAAATTCCATTTTACATTCTGTACAGATGTGTGATTTTTTACCAACGCCATGCGATTGTTTTAAATGTGCATTACGCAAAGTTGTCGTCATGAATCTTTCCGTACAAACTCCACAGGTGTATCTCCAACATTTGGTCGATTCACGGATGTGTTTTCTCTTTGCTTCAATGGAATCAAAGACCGTTTTACATTTCTGGCATATTCTTTGTTCGCCGCTTATGGAATGCGATGATCTAACATGATATTGTAGTGCGTTGTGTGAAGCGAAAGATCTGCCGCAGTTCTCGCATGTACAGTTAGTAAAGTGAGATTGTATATGTCTACTTAAAGCACGCAAGGTCAAGAACTTCTTCGGGCAAAGAGTGCAAATTAGTTGATCAGTAGAAAATTTAAAAGGTTGCATTCCTAAATCAAATTTTAAATCCAACGGTTTATTGTGATTCAAATAAAGATGATTGGCGACTTCTTCAACCTTATCAAACTTCTCTTGACAAATTCTACATATCAGATCAGTGCAATCAACTTTGATATACGCATCTGTATGTCCAAACGATACTTGAAGGTAAAAGTTTTCATGATCGACATTCAAGTGGCGCCTAAAGACCGCGGCGTCCTCAGACTTTTGGTCGCAGTATAAGCAAGTCAGCGAATTTTCTGGTAATTTAAACGGGTATATTGTCGAGTAACGAAATAAAATCCGGGCGTTCTGCCTCGCGTAGAAGTTCGGCGTTCGTTCTAGAACAAACAGAATTTTGAGATCATTCTTCTGTTGCTTATCAACATATACTTATTTTTTCATCATATACCGGCAAAAATTTTCGAAATTTCATATTGATCAGATTACACCTTTTGTAGAATAAATTTGTTTTTGTAAATTAATTGCAAATTTCGACCGACGCATACATACATAAAACCTAGAAGTCCACCAATTCGGGATGGTAAGACTTCATGTGAGTCTTCCAGCTCACTTTTTGGTTAAACGGCTTATTGCAGAGCTTACATTCGAACCGTTTGTTTTCGCTGTGAATCCACATATGTCCGATCAATGTGTGTTTTCTGGGAAAACTCTTCGAACATTCGGGACACGAAAACAACCTTTCTTTAGTGTGAGTGACGCTATGTTTCTCTAAATGATACTTTGACTCGAATTTTCGACCGCATGCACACGCGAAAAACTCATCGGTGTGGTTGATTTTGAAATGCACTCTATATCTCATCATATCAGGGAACACCATTTTGCATTCGGGACAAACGTAAGACCTTTTATCGATCCCGTGAGATTCCTTCTGATGCGCGTTTCGTAAAGTAGACGTCATGAACCTCTCGAAACAGATCCTACAGGAGTATCTCCAGCATTTGGGCGATTCCGAAACGTGTTTCCGTTTGGCCTCCGGTGAATCGAAAACTGTACGGCACTTCTCGCATATTCTCTGTTCACTGCTGATAGAATGAATGAACCTCATGTGGTGTTGAAGTGACGACGTGGTCAAATACGACTTGCCGCACATTTCGCACGTACACTTTCTAAAATGCGACTGAGTGTGCCTACTCAGAGTCCTAAGCGTTGCGAATTTCTTAGGGCACATAGCACATTTAAGCTGATCTGTTTCAAATTTAAACGGTTGCACGCCTAAATCGTAATTCAAGTCTATTTGTCGTTTATGCGCATCGACTAAATGGCTAGCGGCATTTTCGACCGTATCGAATTTCTCTAGACATGTCCTACATTTAAGGTCCGTGCAGTCTACTTTGATGTAACCCTCGTTGAGGTGAGCGAACGCTACGCGTATTTTAAACTCTTCATGTTGGGTCTCCATATGGATTCTAAAGTCAGTAGTGGCTAAGCTTTCCTGGCAGTAGACACAAACCAAACTACATTCCGGTAGCTTGAAGGGGTAAGCTGTAGTGTACTGCACTATGACTTGGGCATTCCGGCGCGCCATCGTCATCGGATTTTGTTCTAGAACAAACAAAAACGCCGTGGTCAGTCATTCCGTTACCCGGTTATATTTTGACGATTGATTCTTTTATATACTTGTTACTTTATTTTTTAAGATCCGTCATTATATAGTATATCATATCATCAGTCATCATATAATTTGTAAAGTAAGGAAAGTAGAGCTACGTTCGTTTCAATTTCTTTCTAATCCTGTATTCACAAAAACGCGACTAAAATGGAGTAGTTTTTATCCAAAAGACAACATTTACCGACTTGATAACATCTATTGCTTTTTAAAACGTTAAAATTAAAAAAAAGAATACTTTTTAATTTTGTTAATTTAGACATCTTCCCCAGGATGGTACGATGTCATATGTGTTTTCCAACAAACTTTCTGATTGAACGGCTTGTTGCAGATGTGGCATACGAATCTTTTACTCTCACTGTGAATCCACATGTGCGCCACTAACGTACTCTTGCGAGGGAACGCCTTGGCACACTGGTCGCACGAGAACAGCTTCTCTTTCGTATGCGTAACCGTATGCTTCTCCAGCTGACTTTTAGAATCGAACCTGAGCTCGCAATAAGAACACGCGTGGTAGCTATCCGAGTGGGTAATTTTAAAATGCCTACTATATTTTTTTCTATTCGAGAACACTATATTACACTCCGGACATTTAACTTCGGTGTCACAACCGTGAACCTCTTTCATGTGCACGTTTCGTAAACGTCCCGACATGAATCTCTCGTAGCATATCTTGCAAATGTGCCTCCAGCATTTAGGAGACACACTCAAATGAGCCCTTTTCTCCTCGCACGAGTCGAATATTCTATTACATTTGATACATAACTTATGATCAGCGCCTACCGAGTGATTGATCTTTATATGAAAGCGAAGTGATGAAAGTGAAAAGTAAGATTTTCCGCATTTTTCACACGTGCATTTGTTGTAATGCGATTGAGTGTGCCGACTCAACGCACGGAGACTCTTGAATTTCCGTTGGCACATTGCGCATAACATTTGCTCGTTTGAAAAATTAAAAGGTTGTATGCCACAATCGTAATTTAAATTTATTGGCTTCCCGTGAACCCGTAAGAGGTGCTCAGCTGCCGTTTCCACCTTTTCAAATGGCGCCTTACAAATTCTACAATGTAATTCAGTGCAGTCCGCTTTAATGTATGCGCCGTTAAGATGAGCGAATGCCAAGTTAATTTTACACTCGGCGTGTGTGGATTCCATATGAGCTCTATAAATGGCCGAAGTATCGTAACTCTCATCGCAGTAAACGCAAACCATTTTAAGTTCGGGCAATTTGAAGGGATACGCTGTCGTGAACTCGATAAGGACTTGGGCGTTGCGTCTTGCCATTGTCCTCGCATTCGGTATAGGTTCTAGAACAAACAGAAATTAAGAAAATAAATAAAACCGTTTATCATAATATTGATCTTCTCAAACGATTTCAGCTTGCAGCCACGTCAGGGTGGTAAACCTTCATGTGAGCTTTATACGGCCCTATTTGGCTGAATTTTTTATTGCATTCTTTGCACTGGAATCTTTTGTTCTCGCTATGTATCCACATATGTTGCACCAAGTTCCTTTGCCTGGAGAAAGCCTTCGTACACACTGGACAAGAGAACAGTTTCTCTTTCGTGTGAACCACACTGTGTTTTTCTAGATTCTTTTGCGTGTCGAATTTACGGCCGCACGAACATTCGAAATATTGGTCAGTGTGTGCTATTTTGAAGTGTATTCTGTACTTCATTCTGGTAGAGAAGACCTCTTTGCACTCGGCGCACGGATACGTTCTCTGTTCAGCTCCATGCACTTGCCGTTTATGGGCGTCCCTCAGGGTGGTACTTGGGAAACGTTCGTAGCAGAATTTGCACGCGAAAGGCCAACACCTCGGCGATTCGCTGACATGCTGCCTCCTCTCGTCCAACGTGTTAAACACGCGTTTACATTTAACGCACAGCTTTTGATCACCAATGTGTGACCATTTCAGGTGCTGTTGCAGCGAACCGGATGAGAAATACGATTTGCCACAACTGTGACACGTGTATTTGCAGAAATGTGATTGTGTGTGTCTACTTAGCGAACGCAATGTCGGAAATTTCGCGTCGCAAATTGCGCAGTTCCATTTCCCTATAGCAAATCTAAATGGCTGTACACCTAATGGCTCATTTAGGTTCAGTCTAAACTTATGCTGTATGACGAGATGCTCAGCCGCCGTTTCAACATCATAGAAACTTTTTGTGCATTCCCGGCATTTTAGGTCGGTTATATCGACTTTAATGTACCCATCGGGTATATGAGAGAACGCTAGACGCAACCTAACTTCGGGATGTTCGTCTTCCATGTGTTTTCTAAAAACGTGACCTTGTTCGAATTCTTCCCGGCAATATACGCAAACGAGAGAACATTCGGGAAGCTTGAACGGGTACGCGGTAGTGTGCGCGACAATCATCCAAGCGTTCCGTCGCGCCAGGTTTGGGGACAGAAGTATTTCCGTCATGTCTAGAACAAAAAGAAAGGTACTTGATCAGCATCAGACTGGTTCCTTTCAGCTTCTTTTAACTATGACATAAGTTTCTCGATATAGAACGTGATGTTTTCTGACTGATAAATATCATTACAGAATTTTTTGTCAATTTATACGAAGACTGAAACAGTGATGAACCGGGCCACGAGTAAAAAGAGTAGATAATTATAACACGTTAAACTGCTCGTTGAGTCTAATAGCAGATATACATTTTTTTAATTAGTTAAATTATCATAATATATCTGTATATCCATACTTTATATTATAAATGCGTAAGTCTGTCTGTCCTTTACATTTTCTTTTTAGGAGTGGTCACGCAACGATATGTATTGACTGCGTTGTAGTGCCACCGATTTACACTACGTGTTTACCGATAAGCACTGTTTTATACTCTATGCGTTTCCCATCCAACGTTAAACGATTTTAAAATAAACATGGAGACGACTAACCCATCCTTTTTTTCTTATATTTCCTATCTTCTTAATTATAGATTCAAGAAATTGATTGGCATTTTTTTCAGTTGGCCTATTTACAATGATAAGTATAGGGTTAGCCGTTTTTAAATAAAGACCGCAAGACCTTGACACTGTGGCCAATTGAAAACGATTAAAGATCTAATAAACTATGAATTGGTATAAATTTTATTTTGATATTGAATAAGATTGATGTATAAAAAGTTAAAATTCCTACAAATCATTATTAGTTGTATGACACTGCTTCTGAAATGCGATGCGAGAATGATGACACGAGAGCTATACATATTAATTCTGTTCCTCAAATAAGTATTATAACTAGGCCCTAGTCTTCAGAGTGGTGCATTTTGAAATGAGCCGGATACTTTTTCCTGTCCGTGAACACTTCCTTACATTCCGGACAAACATATACTCTTTTCTGCCTTCCGTGCACTTTGGTCTGGTGGCTCAACTTCTGGTTCCAAGTAATAAACCTCTCGCCGCAAATTCTACAAATATGCGACCAGCACTTGGGCGATTCGTTCAAATGCTTCCACCTCTCCTCTAGTGTTTTAAAAGTGGTTTTGCATTTCCTACATAATTTTTTATCACCTATATGTGAACGCTTCATGTGGGCTTTCAAAGACGACGCGGTTGTATAAGACTTGCCGCAAGATTCGCACGTGAACCTAGCGAAGTGCATTTGTGTGTGTCTGCTTAAAGATCTGAGAACGCCGAATTTTTCGCCGCATATTGCGCATGACAATTTCCCTTCTAACTTAAAAGGTTGTATTCCTACATCGTGTTCAAGTCTGAGTTCAGTTTTAGAGTGAACGTTGAACAAATGATCAGCGACAAGTTCTAATGTGTCAAAGGGGATAGAGCATAGTTTGCAGGCGAGTTCGGTGCAATCCGCCTTTATGTATCCTTCGGGTATGTGAGCAAATGCAGACTCGGGTTTAAAGTCTTTGTGCTCGTCCACCATATGCCCTCTGAAACTGGCAGAGTCATCGAAACTCTCGCAACAATAGACGCAAACTATAGAACATTCTGGTAGCCTAAAGGGGAAAGCTGTAGCGTATTCCATAACGATCTCGGCGTTCCGTCTCGCGATGTGAATTGGATCGTTTGCTAGAACAAAAGAAACGTTCTCGATCAATCATTTTGGCAGCACCTTCACCAGTTAACCTAATCAGTTTTTAAAACAGAGAACAGCAATTTGAGATTATTATTTTTCGTTTCGTCGAAAGCGCTCGTGGACTGGTAAGGAGGGATGTATATTTCTGGATGATAGGCTTTCATATGGTTCTTCCAACTGACCCTTTGATTGAATTGCTTATTACATAACGTGCATTCAAATCTCTTATTTTCGCTGTGAATCCACATGTGTTGAGCCAAATTCTTTTTCCTGGGGAACGATTTCGAACAAACGAGGCAGGGGAAAAGCCTCTCTTTCGTATGAACAACCCTGTGTTCGTCTAAGCCACGTTTAGTTTCAAACTTGACGCCGCAATTCGCGCACATATAGTTATCATCAGTGTGAGTGACTTTAAAATGAACCCTATACTTTTTCCTATCGACAAACACTTCCCCGCATTCGGGGCAAACATAAGTTTTCTTTTGAGCGCCGTGTACTTGATTCAAATGGGCTTGTTTCATATTCCACGTGACGAACCGTTCACCGCAAGCGTTGCATAAGTGCGACCAACACTTGGGCGATTGTTTCAGATGGTTCCTTTTCGCTTGAAGCGAACCAAACGTCATTTTACATTTCCTACATATCCTCTCGTCCCCAATGTGTGAGAACCTAATGTGATGCTTCAAAGTGGTCAACGTGCCGTACGATTTCCCGCACGCCTCGCAGGTATACTTCAAAAAGTGCGTCTGCGTATGCCTGCTCAGCTGTCGCAAGCATAACGACTTAGAGCTACAAATGGCGCATGCGAATTTATCTTTCTCTAACTTGAAAGGTTGTATTCCTAGGTCGACGTCTAAATTAATTGGTTCCTCGTGTTCGTATCGTAAATGCTGAGCTATTTGCTCTAACGTGTCGCATTGTTGTGAGCACGCTCGACAGCGGAGGTCTGTACAGTCAGCCTTGATGGATCCTTCGGGACAGTGTACGAAGGCCATGCGGCTGTTGAAAACAACGTGTTCGTCCTCCATGTGTTTTCTATACATGGAGGGGTCATCATAGCTGTCTGCGCAATACACACAGACCATAGAGTTCTCCGGTAGTCTGAACGGGTAAGCAGTTGACAATCGCACTATTAACTCGGCGTTGCGTTTCGCGACGAGATTAGCATCTTTTTCTAGAACAAAAAGAAATGTTCTTGGTCATTTAGTGCTTGTGTTTCGTCTTCAGCTGTTCGCTTAACACCTCATTAATCCGGTTTTGTTATAAACTTACTGGCCAATGATTTTCCATAAGTTGCATTATGCAAAAAAGCCAATGTTTTGACCATTAAAGTTTGATTTTAATAGAATTGCGGATGTAATTTTATAACCTAACTGGTATTTGAACTTCCATAGATTTCAAAAATCTTTTTGAGCCACTTTTACCGTGATTCAAAGAAAATTTGTTTGTTGTTAGCTGTTTTAATACTTTGGATACTTCCAATAGATCGATATGTAGATTTATCCGTCGTGGTCTATAGTACCTTTTCTAACCAAAATGACTAGATCATCACTTTGGTTGAAAAATGATAACCTTTATCATAATATTTGACGAGCCAAAGAAGAGGCGAGGTAAATCAGATGTATAGTAGAAAAAGAAAGATGTTAAATATGGCTTCAATTTTTATTTCACACTTACAAATGAGTTCATAGATTAATATGAGATTAACAAGTTAGTTCTACTACAAGGCGTGTATAAATTATTGTTAAATACGACGCTACGAATGGTTGACTGGAAGAGATTCCTAAATGGGACAAGTCCGCCCTTGTATATTTTATTTACTGTATTTTTGTATTCTTTCGTACGTAGGTACAATAAAGATATTACAAACAATTAAACGCTATTCATATACTTATTATTACGAATACTGGAAGATATCTCACAAGTCCACAATTATTGTACAATGTAGTACTCGTAAACACACTATGCGATACTATTTTCATATTATATTATCCCATTTAAACCAATTTCAAGCGTTACAGATTTAAAATGTTTGTTTCCATTTCTACCGTGTTATTGGTTCATTTCATTTACAAGCTATGAAATTGAAATGGCGATATTTCTCTACCAAGGGATTGTAAAAAGTTTTATATATCTCTTCAGTCATCGACGTCTCCAAACAGTATTGAGCCAGTACCAAAATATGCGAAACAATGAACTCAAAACTCGAAGACGCCGAAGACCGGTAAAGTGGAGATAGAAAATTAAATGTCGACAATATTACCCCTGTGTCCCTAAATAAAGCGGGGATAGTGCAAATGGAACACATGAATAAAAAAGAGAGATCTTTTGTACTGTATTACACTTTTCGATTTTTTGTAGAAAATAAAAGAGCACTAACGACTGGTGAACTAGGAATTTTCAAGAAAAGTCTATCGAGTAGGCATCCGATCTCAAAACCTTTGCCAAAATATTGCCAATCTTAAATGTAAATGCTTTTAACAGCTGATCATATGCAGATGATATAAAATAAAAGTCATCCAAATAAACCCATGGTAAAAATCCTAAATGTAAATAGAAACAATGCTTTAAAATTTAAACGCTATGCTTCGATATATGCCGTTTCAATCTGTACAGCGACAAAAACTTCATACCGCAATGCTTGCACGAGGCGCAATCGGCCGAATGTTGCAATTTGAAATGGTCGTAGTAAGTGCCCTCATTGTTGAACGTCAAATCGCAATCTCTGCACCTGTAGACCTTTTTGCTCTGACCGTGCGCCGCCTCCATATGCCGCTTCCTAGTCTTCCAGTCCAGGAATCTCTCGTTGCATTTGAAACAGCAATACGGCATGCACTGTTTCTCTGTACGCCTGTGTTTCTCCTTCGCTTCCATCGTGGGGAACTTCTTGCCGCATTTTTTGCACGGCACTTCGTAATCCTGGTGCTTGGAGCGCACATGCCGCAATAGTCCCGTGCTGGCCACGTAACTGCTGCCGCACACGTGACAGACGAAACTTAGGAAATGCGTGATCGTGTGCCGGTTCAAATGGAACAGAGACGGGAAGTTTTTATCGCACACCGCGCAACTGTACTCGTCTCGCTTCAAATAGTACGGCATTACACCCAGTTTCCCATCTTTAGTTAACGTCTGTTTGTGCATCGACGACAAGTGTTCGGCGGCAGAGTCGAGATCGTCAAAATTGACAGTGCACAACCTGCATTTTAAATTCGTCAGATCAGCTTTAATGAATTCCGATTTTGGTAGGTTATTAAAGGCGACTTTTAGACTGAAGTCAATGTGCTCCTGGTCCATGTGGTGTCGGAATATGTCGGGGTCGTCGAACAAGTCCTGGCAGTAGACGCACAGTATCGACTTATCGTTGACCCGGAAAGGGTAGGCGGTCGTGTTACGTATGATGACCTCAGCGTTTGCCCGCGAGGGGTCGTAAGTGTACCGTTCGTCTAAAAAAGAAAAAATTGCTCTATATCACGCTTGTCAGACTGGTTAATATATAATAAGAATAGTGTAATAACGTTTTACATATTTACATATATTTACCATAACGCTTAGTCATGACATCACACTTATTTGTCGTATTGGTAAGCGCATTTTAAATTCTATGTGCATTGCTTGTAAAGAGTTAGATCTAAGAGATAATAGATGACACTTGCTTTTAGCTGGTAACGTTTCCATTTTTATAATCACAATTTTCATTCACAATATAGATTTCTTCAGACTACGGCACACCTACTCGCCCTGCCCTATTTAATTCCTTTTATTTCGTCTCAGATAATGATTTTTTTTATTTATCAATAGCATTGTGCAGCGTCGTAAAAGAAATTGTACTGACTTCAAATTGTTATGATTTTTTAGGTTTAGATTTACATGATTTATTGATCATGATTTATTAGTCATGATTGGACCCTTCAGGACCAGAATTTTATATTCCTAAAATGTTAAGTGTACCTATATTAAAAACAACCAATATTTACGGCTGGCAAATATTACAATTATTATACGATTGTATGGTTCATAGTTTCCTCAATTTTGTTTTCTGTTAAAATGGAAAAAATATCCTAAATAATTTTTGTTTTGCAATAATAACGTAACGTAGCTTACAGAGTTTAATGTTATGTGACGTTGAGAATGGTGGTCAGTTGTGCCTTAAGGCAGATTTAGAAGTTCAACAATATTTAGAGGTTTATCACTTTAGTATATCTACAAAATCTATATCTAAAACACACGACCCAATTGAAAAGTATTCTGCGAAATAATTACGTCATTAAAATAAAACACGTAACTTTTCGATTGGGGAAAAAATATTGGGACACTTGATAAGGATTATTGAATGTTTATTTTAGAAAAAATAAAGTATAGATAAAAAAATATCAATAATGATGTTACATCCTCGTATACGCACTTATATAAAATTAGCTAGACAGATTTGTACCAATAGAAAATATCAAATCTATAAAAAGCACAAGAGTGAGATACAAATAAGTTTTAATTTTACAACAGTAAAACTTCATAACATACTCTACTAAGTTCTTTACAAGATTTTTTGATTTTAATATCGCACACTTGTAAAAAAAAAAGTTGATACGCGACACATCATATTGTAACTCATAATCAATCATCGCGTATCACATTTTTTTTATACAATTCATTGTCAATTAAAACCAAAAAATTCAATTCAATCATCTTTATCAAGTGACTGGGTAGTTACCACATGGATATATCTTGACATTTTTTTAATAATATGACGAACAGAGCCTCAAAACTTATATCTATAACTTACCATTAATGCTGTCCGCCATCACAGGTACTTTATTTCTTCTTATAGAATCCAAACCTACGAGCTATTTTTCAGCGCACGTACGTTCATATGTATAAAATCCAATGAATCATATAAACGAAATTTTTCATATTAATTCATTAAAAAAAATGTTAAATTGTTTCGTCTGAGTTATCTGTGTTACACACACATTAATTTGTTATTGTTATTTGTTATTTAAAATTTATCACGTAAAATTTACAAAGGGTGGATTTGATGTCGTAAACCAGTAGAACCTTTGTACCAAACTGAGATGGATGAACGGGCAAATTATACAAAGAGAGGCATAGGGAGACGTTAAGAATGTCCCTAATCGTCGAGAATGTATAAAAAAAGAGTATAGAGTGTGGAGGAGGCAACGGAGATATACTTAAATATATCATATCAATCTCTTCTTACCTCTGTGGGAAACAGGCATGTCGGTAATGTACATGAATACACATACATACTTACATATAATCACGTCTTTATACCTTATAGGGAGGATAGAGCCTACAGACTTGAACATACTAAAAGGCCACGTTCAGCTGTAAAATTTAATGATGGAATTGAGAAATATTGACGTGTTGATAGCCAATCGCCTATAAAAGAATCCCGTATACATACAATGTAAGTACATGAATGGTCCCAGTTTTTCTCTGACAAAGTTTTTAGTAGTTACACTCACGGCGAAATTCTTGTCCATGATATACTTATTAAAAAAAAAATTGTTAAGCAGAAGTCAAGAAAGCCGCGTTTACGTGTTCGATTAATACCTGTATTATAGAAAGGGCAGGAGAAAATGGCGGAAAGCTGACCCTGTATAGGTGGAGGGTATAAGCGGGAAAACACAAAGTTGAGATGAAATGTCGTGTCAGAGCAATTTTCTGAACAAGTCATGTGCACTGAAAAATAACTGATGAAATACACAAAAAAACTCAAATTTGGAGGCAAGACTTCCTTTCTGATGAATGATTAAAACAGGTTTAATTAACATTTTTAAAATTATTTTTAATTTCACAAAATAGGTAACTCCGTGAATTCTTTACTTTTGAAACGAAAAAAAAAAACCATTTTCAATTAAATACCTAAAAACTTTTGCAAATTAATTCATATTTCCCTATATTTAAATAAAGAACAAATAATGTCAATATGTAACGGAACGTCCCAAAATTCAATTGTTGATTTTCTTCTCTGTGGTAACCTAAAAAAAACTGCTGAAATGAAATGGGCTATTCTTACACGATGCAGCGATGCAGAATTAAAACATAGATAAATCTTTAATTCGTACTTATGACATCTGTGTATAAATCATTTCATCAATATCATAGGTAACTGAATCGTGTAACAGTATGCATATGTAAAAATACAGCAATAAAAAAACACAATAACAGCTCTGCATGTTCCAACAACATTTTTCAAAATTCAAACATGGAACGTTATCGAAACATGACACTACTAAGACATATCCATGTGATGCTAGAACTAACGTGCACAGTTTTAAAAAAGAAAAAACTATTGACAAATATTCGGCAGAGAACATTTGTTTTTCCAGCACCAACTTTTCGGCGGGAACCCAAAAGTCATGCATTTTGTTTGTGCAGTAATATTTTTTTACTATCTTTAAAGCATCATATTTTATGAAGGTACGTATACTGCACAATTTGTGTAAGATATTTTGTTTTCATTATATTATAAAGATTAAACAAAAACGTAGTTATACATTTAAACTTTTCCTTTTACCATTTCGTGTTACCGTGATGAGTTAGGGTTCCCTGCAAAGGTCGCGGAGGTCAGATGAGAGTCGCTTCGTGAAAAACCTGACTCACCCAATCTAGAATCGTGGTCAAAGGCGCACTCAGGGCTCCGAAGAGGCGAGGATGCAATCGGGACTTACGCCAGGAGAATGATAACCATTCCAAGAATTTCGATACATAAAGAGCTTCGATGATCGAATCGGTAAGGTGGTTGGTTAAAACGCGGTTGCGAATAAAGGCACCGGTTCGAATCCCACCGCGGCCATGTACCAATGCCTATTTCCGTACATTAGTTTGATAACTAACCGACGCTCTTACGGTGAGGGAAAACATAGTGAGGAAACCTGCACATTTAGGCAACTGGATGTGTAACCATATGATCCAATACGGATAAGATTCCCCTGCAAAGATTGCGGTGGTCAGACGGGAGTAGCTTTGTGTAAAAACCTGACTCGCCCAATCCAGGATCCATGGTCAAAGGCATACCCCGGGCTCCTCGGACCTCGACCTTTGGAGACCAAAAGCTGAGAATATGATGGGAATGGACGAAATGAATTGACCCTTACATACATACACACATATAATCACGTCTATATCCCTTCCGGGGTAGACAGAGCTAACAGCCCATCGCCTACAAGATAAATCCCAAGTTTATTAGCCTTTCTCTTGATTGACTTTTACAATATGATTGCCGATTCTGAGACCTACTCAATACGCTCACAAAATTTCATGAGAATCGGTCAAGCCGTTTCGGAGGAGTACGGAAACGAACATTGTGAACACGAGCATTTTATATATATAAGATATGTAAATATATATTTATAATATACAGATGGTGTTGTGACGAATTGTAAATGTTAATTCATTCCAGCCGAATACTTGTCAAAATTAAAGTTCGGGAGGTAGAAATGCCGTGTTAAGAATAAGTCTTTCATAATAAATAATATACCACAGTCAGCGATGAATCGATCTGTTATCAACTCTTTAAATATGATGGAATTGTCTTATTTTTGTCCAACACTAAACATATTATTCGGAAAATATCAAAATTTTTGAGCGTTATATAAAAAAAAACCTTTGTCAACATACATACATACAATCACGTCTTTATACCGTACGGGTTAGACAGAGCCAACGGTCTCGAAAAGACCGAATGGCCACGTTCAGCTGTATGTCTATAATAATCTCTCTCACTGATCGCGCATCGAGAACAACTAATTACATTTTGTCGTTGTAAGACTAACATTTAATGTATGAAAAGTTCGCACCATGTTCAACATAGGATAATAAATATTTTAGTATTAATGCAAATCGATAATTGTGCGAGATAATCAAAAAAGGTAATGCAACAATTTAAAACAATGCTAACAGTCTTGAAAACAATAAAAGGCCACGTCGTTATAACTCAATGATAGAATTGAAATCTGAATCTGAAATCTTGAATTCAAATATGTAGTGACAGGTCGCTAGCCCATCCCCAACAATAAAAATCCCAAATTTAAAGCAATTAAATTTTAATTCAATTTAGTTTTATGCATGACAAACGTAAAAATCAATAAGCTATATCACCAAAAAAAATGTTTAGAAAAATTAATATCGTCAAATTGAAACCGTCAAAAAACATTAAACACAGCACTACCCCTCACCGAACGCGATAAAAACAAAATGGACGCCTACCTTTTTTCTTCTTCTCAGGTTTAGGCGTCAGCTTGCTACCAGAAGGCTTAACCTTCACCTGCTCCACTTTACTCTTTGCCTTCTTGGGTGGTGGCGGTTTGACCTTGGTAGAAGACTTCCTCTTCTCCGCCGTCTTGGAGTTGTCCAACAAATCCAATAGGTCTACGGATTCCTTTGTGGGCATTTTACTCGCAAGTTTTGTTAGCGGTTGATTGTCAACTGAAAGAGGGAAATCTGTTTGTACGTACATACATATGGTCACGTTTATATCCCATGCGGGGTAGACAGAGCCAACAGTCAGTGAAAAGACGGAATAGCCACGCTCAGCTATTTGGCTTAATGATAGAATAGAGATTCAAATAGTGACAGGTGGCTAACCCATCACCTTAAAAAAGAATCCCAAGTTTGTAAGTTTAGTCGCCTTAGTCACCTTTTACGACATCCATGGGAAAGAGATGGAGTGGTCCTATTCTTTTTTGTATTGGTGCCGGGAACCACACGGCACTATTATTACTATTATTGACAGGAATCTGTTTGTATAAACGTAAAAGTCTAACTGGTTCTGTAATGCTGATGGACAACCATGATTCAATATGAACCTAACCGTTCCCTTTACAAAATATTGCGGAGGTCAGACGGGAATTGCTTCGTGTAAAAACCTGACTCACCCGAACCAGGATCATGGTCATAGAAGCGCGCCCAGGGCAGGGCTCCTCTCTTGAGAAGGATATCACCAGGTCTAACGCCAGGAGTGAGGGTTATATGTTGTTGGGCAGCGTTTACTTTCAGTAAGTGGTGACGATGTGCCGCTGCGGTCTCTCCCACAGCCCGGGAGCCCTATAAAAGCTCGCGGGCGCCCCAAGCCCTCGCTTTTTGGTCTCACCAAGTAGCTCGCTATCATCTGGCGGCTAGTTCCTTTATCTCGTGTCAATAGCTTAACCCACACGAGTATAAGTATTATTAAACTAGCCCGCTAATAAAGGTTGTGTAGTTATTCTATCGGTCTTCAAATTATATCTCATCTCTCTCGCCTGCGACGTTTTACCTAAACGTCACAATGACAGCTAATGTCATTGTGACGTTTAGGTCACAGCTCCACACGGACGGGTCAAATCTGATCTGATGACGACAACGGACACGAGAGGGGCTTGGTGTGATGGCTTAATGATGAAATTGATTTCCCAAGATGAGTCTGAATACTTCCCCAATTCATGGCTATACGAGCTTAGGTGTTTCTCTTGCATTTTGTCTGCTTTTTACTGAGTACCTCATGGGATCTCTCCGCGAACTGTGCAAATCCAGCTGAGTACTTTCATCTCCATGGTACAAAATTTTCCGCTCGCGTGGTAATTCAAATTTCAATGGTTGAAATCAAATAAATCACTTAAAACTAGGTTTACTGCCGCTTCCAAAGCGTGAGAGCAGAAAAAGCGATAGCAAACTGCACTGCAGCATTGTGTAAGTTATTGTATAATCGTCGGTCGTCTTTCACGTCAACAGATCTCCATGAAAAATATGTACGCACGGCTCACCTGGGTTACCTCCCATATATCAATGAATCCGTGGTGACACAACTATTTTCTGACCCCCACTGTACATACAGTGTACATATAGGGTACTTTTCAGGCGGGCGAAACCTAATTTATAATATTAGAATGGATGGTAAGCCGTAGACGAACGTATCTTGATCAAATCAAGGACGTCCTGGCAAAGGGTCAGATCAAGGGTACCCGAAACCGCCGAGCTTGCATGAAGAGAGTAATGAATGTAGATGAAGCAAAGGAAATATGCAGAGATCGTGAGAGAGATTTCATGTATGAATGTGTATGAATACTCACGGTCATCGTCATCATCGTCGTCGTCATCACCAAAGGCGTGTCTGTTGTCAAAGTCATCATCGCTGTTAGACTTCTCTAATTTAACACCTTCCACTTTGATCTTCCCCACTGGCTCTGTTTCCGCTGTATAAATGAAAAGTAGTAACAACAGGTTACAAATGAAACTTCCTAATAAAAAAGTTTGTACTTAATTTTTTTTTGATATGTTCAGTTACAAACATGGAATAAAAATTTAAACTACAAAATTGAAAAATATAATTCTCTTTTCACAACTGGTTACCAAATAGCCAAAGAAAATTCTTCTTTCGTAACTGGTTACGTAAGTTTATTTACCAAAGTGGGCCAAGGGTAACTGGAATTTTTTACTCGAAATTCCAAATTTCAATAATTATAAGTTTTGATAGGATGAACACAAGACAAACAAGGTTGTTATAAATTTCCGTAAGTCACAGATAGAAACAGCCATGCAGCTGAATGTAGCCTTTAAGTCTATTCTAGACTGCGGGCTCCGTCTATCTCCCAAGGGATATAGACATGACTATATCTACGTATGTATAAGTCCCGAACTAACCCTCAATAGCTGCACTCGAACTTCCAGGGTCCAAGTGCTGCATAAACATCCTCTCGCACTCCACCACCTGCCGTTTGAACTCTGTCGCATCACGGAGCCTGGATATGCACGACTCACAAATGAGTCGACTGTTGCTGTTCGGACCACCAGCCTTGGAATAGGCTATCTGTAATTTTCAATTATCTATAGACTTGAAAGTGGAAATTTATAAACTTGGGATAATTTTTGTAGGCGATGAGGTTCCAACCTGTCACTATTTGAATGTCAACTCCATTATTTAAGCCATATAGCTAAAAGCGGCCTTAGTATTTCAGCTTTAGTCTTATAATTGGCTCTGTCTTTCCCCATACAGAGTGCCTCAGAATTCCAAGGGTTAACCTACTAGATGTGTCACCAATTTTTAATAAACATTTACTATTTATTACATTTTGAAGAAGATTTTTAATAGCAAACTCTTTCTAGACTCCCTTAAAATCTATAGCTCACGCTCAGCTGACGCTGGCTTACTTCGACATTAGGGCCACTTCACACTTGAGGCGAAACACAGCATAAAATTAAATAGATAAGAATGCCGAAAATTAAGCAAAATTAAATAGTTATCTTGTACAGATGAAATGGTATTGGTAAGTGGTATTGAGTTACGTTTAAATTTAGAACAGTTGAAATGAGTCGATCTTATGGAAAACAAATTCAAGGTTCACACTTACAAAAATCAAACTGTTTATTTATTTATTCATATTGTTGGGAAACATAAATTTGCTACTAACTACTGAATGATATTGACTTAAAAATAAGTGTACCGATATTTTAGTCGATAACCATGGCATATTGAGTAGGTACATATTTTTTGGATTGGTGCAAAAAGTACTGGTTTCATAAGTTTCAAAATGTTACCGGTACTGAATTCGATACAAGTTGGAAAAAACCTTGTAGTTGATAAAAACAGGGGATACAATTATTTTGAAATGTTTATCAATAGTAATAGGTTCTTTGTAAATCTGAATAAGTACTGGATTTGAATAGACCCTCTGCTATGCTCTCTGAATCACAAGCCAAAATCGATCCATGTAAATTGGGCATTAGCTTCAGAAAATAGCGGCTTAAAACCAGTTCTAATTAGACATCATTTAGCAATTCAAATAAGCATTTCGCGGAATGTAAAAAAAAATATATGTACAAAATATGTATTGAAAAAATTAAGGTCTTTCTCTCATTTTGTTTGGAAGTGGAACGAGAAATTCATTGATTTTCATAAGCCAACCAAAATGAATTGGATCAAATTATATGCCGGTATTACGCTTGTCTCACTTATCTCCAGTGCGAACGAAAGAGACAAGTAAATAATTTGGGCGTAGAGAATCAAAGTTACGGGTCATTTAATTTCGGTCGGATAATAGTAAGATAAAATGGACGCCATTCGAAAGAACACAATGAATCAAGAAAATATACTTACAGTAACTTCCAAGGTGTCTTTTAACATTTCTGCATACACTTCCCGCTTTCCCATCCAAAAATATTCTGTAGAAATATCTTTGTAACAGCCTTCTGTAAGACAACACCGACACACTGTAGGGCCCGGTCGCCATTCACTTTTCGCTGCCATTATCACTATTATAATACGATTTTCACAGAAAATACAACAACCATACTATTGAAGACAGTAATATCTAGGTTTTTGTGCAAAATTAATGTTACAAACTATCTATTCTATTATTCCAATCACAGACGTGAAAAACCGACGCCATCGCAGGAACACAGCGGCGATTCTTATTAGTGTTGTAGTGTTGCCAACTGCTTTTGCTTGGCTTTGATTTTGATGATAAAATAAATAGTGATGTTCTTTCATCATTGGTTTAGTTCAATCGATTCGATTAAGTTAGGTTGGATCTACTTTCTTGTAGTGATTGACTACGAGAAAAGCTGTGAGAAAATAACTCCTCTCGTTTTTAATTTGAACTTTCCTTTTTATACGCGCACGTTTAATAACCTGTATCATCTCGTCAATGCCCGAATGCTGAGAGTTAATTTGATTTTTATCATGACCTAATCGACCGATCAAATATATGAGTGTTGCTTCGCAGCAAAGCAAACGGTATGGTGCCCGTGCAGCGTGCCGCCGTCTTCGTCCGACCGACTGGATATTTCTTCTTCCCGGCTATTGTCCCGATTGCATCCTCACCACACTGGAGAGGAGCTCAGGACATACTCATTACCATAGATTCTGAATTGGATGAGTCAGGTTTTTACAAGCGATCCCCATCATCTTCGTAACCTTTGCAGGGGTACCTAACCCTTATTGGATCATAAGGTCATCAAGATGCCTGAATGTGCCCTCACGATATTTTCCCTCACCGTAAGAGCATCGGTTAGTTATCAAACTAATGTACATAACTTCGAAAATAGTCATTGGTACATGGCCGCGGTGGGATTTGAACCGGTGCGTTTATGCGCAACGGCGTTTTGACTCTCTTCATGCAAGCTCGGCGGTTTCGGATACTCTTGATCTGACCTGTTGACAGTACGTCCTTAATTTGATCAAGGTACGTTCGTCTAGGTCTTCCCACTCCGACCTTTCCCTCCACACTCTCCTTGTATCTATATCTGCGTAATTATACGGCGCTGCATATGCGTAGTCGCAGATATTAATATACCTATAATGTGTCCGGATTCGCTCCCCGGTCAGAAAGAGATTTTTTTCTGATTGAACTGTGTCTTAAATGTTTATCTTCCTAAGTATAAAAATAAAGTACCTAGTAGGTATATTATCGTTGAGTTAATATCTCTTGTTAGTACAATATCGTTGAGTTAATATCTTTCCGGGCTTTACTCTCTGTAGAAGGGACTAGGTTCTTTGCCATGAACCCTGAATAAGCGAGTCAGGTTGTCATAAGAAGCGACTCCCGTTTGACCTTCGGAATATTTGGAGGGGAACCTTACTCATATTGGATCACAGTAAAAGCTGCACTAGATGAATGCGCCTATTTACTTAGTCGCCTTTTACTACCTTCAGGGAAAAAGAGAGGGCGTGGTCCTAATCTAATGTGCCGGCAACCACACGACACTGGAACCTTTAAGGACCCCAAAATAAAACACATTACGTACTTCAAATAACTTTATTGCATTTAAAAAATGGAAGATTTTGTCTTTATTGCACAAAATACATACATAAAATCTTGCCTTATTCCCGGAGGGGTAGGCAGAGACTACATCTTTCCTCTTGCTACGATCTCTGCATACTTCTTTCGCTTCATCCACATTCATAACTCTCCATGCAAGCTTGGCGGTTTCGGGTACTCTTGACCTGACCTGTTGTCAGTACGTCCTTAATTTGATCAAGGTATATTCCTTTCCATCCACTCTCCTTGTATATTATTGCACAAACCGTAAAAATAGCCATTTAGGCAATGATACAAATAAAATTTACTAACAATAGAATATTTTAAAATAAACAGAGAAATGAAACATACATGACATAAATATGACATTACTAATTTTGAAATTATTAATTTTGAAATTAATTTATTACAAAACAATAATTTATTACAAATACGCTTCTTTGAAAGTGATATTTCTTCAAATTTTGATGAAATTTGGAACAAAGATAAAATAGACCTAATTTTTTTTCTGGAAATTGCCACGGGGCTGAAGCTCCTCACAAAACCCGGTTTACATAGCAAATTGATGAACCCGTGGTCGTATGAGAAAAAGACTATAGAATTTGAACCTTTTAAATGGTGCAACAAAATGACACTCTCTCTTAAAATACTCTCCTTAATATATTAACCTATACACTTAACAAACACACACTTATATAGAATGTAAAGGCTGAATGATCCTCTCATCCAAATCTAGCTTTCTATCGTGAACCTTAAGGTGTCCCTTCAAAGTACATTTTTGGGTGAACGCTCTGCCACAAACGGGACAGACAAACCTTTTATCATTGTTATGTATTCTCATATGTTCTCTCAACGTCTTCTTTCGCTGGTAAGACTTCTGACATATCGGACAGGAGTGTATTCGTTCCCCATCGTGTTTAATCATATGCATTTTCAAAGCATTCTTAGTGTAAAACGCTAAATCGCACTTATCACACTTATGATTCCGCTCGTGTAAATGGTCTCTTCTCACATGACTCGACAAGTGTCCCGGTGTGATGTAGCTCTGCGTACAAGCTTTGCACTTGTACCGTTTAAGTTCTTCATTGTGCACTTCGGCTAGATGCTTCTGTCTGGCGTAGAACGACGTGAGTGATATGTTACATCTCTTACAAGCATAACGCACCCCGGACTTATGTTCTTTAGACACGTGATTCTCTCTCTTCGTGACTCTGTCGAAGACAGCGTCGCAATGTCTACACGGGAACGTACCAACCTCGTGCGTCCTCATGTGCCCCCTCAAACGGGCTTTCGAAGCGAACGCTTTGCCACAATTCTCACATATATAATTCGGATAATGAACGTTCATGTGTGTGTTCAAATTGACATAGTTAAGAAATGTTTTCTTGCAAATCGGACAGTCCAGCTGGTCTTTCTCGAGTTTGAACGGCAGATTATTCCATTTCTTATTATAATTCAACTGGCTGCAATTCTCCAAATGTTGTTTTAAGTCTTCGTAGTTGCAAATATCAATTGTGCAGATCTTGCACCGCAATTTGTTCTCGTACCTGTAAAATCTCTGCGCGTTTGAAAACATCATCTTCTTGAATGCTACATGTATGTTGGTGCGGTTGTGTTGGCCTATATGTTTTCTTATGTCGTCTAAATTCGTTGATATCTCTGGGCACACCGCGCATGAGAAGGCTCCGTTCTTCTTGATTTTGAACGGGAACAATCCGGATTGTATCATGGCGTCGGTGTCGTGTAAGTCTGATTTCTTGATTGAGTACTTCATTTTGGACTTGGTCACTGACCTCTTGGCTTTCTTCACCTCCTCTTTAGGCTCCACTTTGATTTTGAACTCTGTCAGGGCTGTAACACAAATATAGATACATTATTACTTGAAATTCTTGAAATGAAAAATTAAATAAGTGTAAGTATAAAAATTTTCCGAGTGGTATCTGGCACTTTATAATAGGACCACTCCGTCTCTTTCCCATGGATGTTGTAAAAGGCGACTAAGAGATAGGCTTATAAACTTGGGATTCTTCATTTAGGCGATGGGCTAGCAACCTGTCATTATATGAATCTCAATTCGATCATAAATCCAAACTCTGGTGATAATGCAGCCTACTAAAGCCAAGGGGAAGATTTGGTAGTACTATACTCTAGTTAAGAATACGGTAACATACCCATATCATCCTCTTCGCAGAAATGGCCGTCCAGCTCATTATCAGCCTCGTCGGCTGAGGACTCCTTCTTCACTTCCGTCTGAGACACATCCTGCTTAATGATCTCTGTGAAAACAAACAGAGTTCAAATTAGAGGGATAGGGAGGAAAATTAAAAATTGCACAAAAAAAAACAAGATAAATTGACACAATGTCGGTTAGTTGTGGTTCTGGGTATTTTAGAATAAGACCACTGTACAGCTGAACGTGGCCTATCAGTCTTTACAAGACTGTTGGCTCTGTCTAGCCCGCAAGGGATATAGACGTGATTATATGTATGTATGTACCAGTACGGCCAAGGGAAAGGCTCATAAACTTGGCATTATTCTTTGAGGCGATTAGGCAGACTGTCACTATTTGAATCACAATTCCATCATTAAGCAATACAGTTGAGTCGGGCCTTCAAGTCTTTTCCGTGGTTATTGGCTCTGTCTACACCATAAAGGATAAATAAATAAATATATATGGGACAAATTACACAGATTGAGTTAGCCTCGAAGTAAGTTCGAAACTTGTGTTACGAGATACTAACTCAACGATACTATATTTTATAATAAATACTTATATAGATAAACATCCAATACCCAGACCAATCAGAGAAAGTTCGTTTCTCATCATGCCCTGACCGGAATTCGAACCCGGGACCTCCGATGTCACAGACAAGCGCACTACCGCTGCGCCACGGAGGCCGTCAAATAAAGAATAAAGATGTGATTATATGTATGTAGTATATACTTACTTTGAGTTTGAACAATGGTCTGCAAATTTTCCAGAGCAGCTTCAACCTGTTCCTTGAATGACAATGAGTCTTGCAGCTTCCCAATGCACAGGTCGCAGATCAGCCTCTTTGTATCACCGAGCGGTAGCAATAACACCTGGAACATTAACATGAGACATTTCGTTACAAATTCGTGAGTCCCGGGGCCGTCCTGAACAATAAAATAAAACTTTAAATACCGCACTGCCTTTATTGTGACCGAAAAATATAATAAAACAATTTTATAAAAGACAGTGGAAAGACTAAGGTAAAACACCCAAAGCCCGACAGAGCACCATTCCTCGACAATAAAAAAGTAATTTTTAAAAAATAAGAGTTTCTTTAGCATTTCCGAACGCATTTCAAGGATAACTCATAGACAAGGATTATAAGATGTCATCGCCCATGACATATACGTCATGCGGCCATTTTTAATAAAATGGTGTAGAGCGATACATCGACTGGCGGAGTGGCCTTATTTTTTTTAACTATAATAATTTTTTAACTCAAGTAAAAAAAAAAATAAACTTATTTTTTTTTTTACTTGAGCATTTTAATTAATCCTTTTGCTAAGTTATTTTTGCGCTTTTTAAAAATAGTTATAACATTAAAATCGAAATATTGCTTCCAATATTCGACAGCTGTGTCGATGATTGGAAATTCCATATATACCAGTAATCGACATCAGTATTTTGTTTGCAGGAATGGCACCCAAAAAATCTTATACGCCGTTACAAATGGCGCAGGCTATTACAGCCGTCCGTGAAGGTGAAAAAATTTCAACGGCAGCGAAAAAGTTTGGTGTTCCCAGGATCACCTTACATGATAAAATTTCCGGTAAAACTCCAATTGAATGTTCTATGGGCCCTAGTACATATTTGTCAACAGAAGAGGAAGCTATTTTAGAAAAATGGATACTGGACATGGCTGAACGACACATTCCTATTACTAGAGATGAGTTGCTTGATAGCGTGCAACGTATCATCGTTGACCAAAAAAAGACTACTCCCTTTACCGACAATAGACCCGGTAAGAAATGGTACAATCTATTTCTTAAGAGACATCCTTCATTGTCTGAGAGAACGGCCCAAAATTTGACCACAGCACGAGATGCCGTTACAGAAGAAGGTATAAAACGTTGGTTTGGGGAAGTGAGCTCTTATCTTCAGGAAAACAACCTTAGAGAGATATTAGAAGATCCGTCGCGAATTTTTAACGGAGACGAAAGTGCTTTTTATTTATCACCCAAAGCCGGAAAAGTTTTAGCAAAAAAAGGTGATAAGCACGTCTACCAATCTTCTGGAGATGAAAAAGATAACTTGACGGTACTAATTACCGGAAATGCCGCTGGACAATTAGCACCTCCAATGGTAGTTTTTTCTTATGAAAGAATTCCATCCACAATTTCATCCAAATTTCCAGAAGATTGGGCTATGGGACGATCTCCGAGTGGCTGGATGTGTAGTAGTACATTTTTTGAATACATTGCCAACATTTTTAATCCATGGTTATTACAGCAAAATATACCAAAACCCGTCTTGTTTTTTTTGGATGGCCATAGATCTCACTTGACATTACACCTATCGAACTTTTGTGCTCAAAATGGCATAGAAATCGTGGCATTATATCCAAATAGCACACATATCCTTCAGCCAATGGACCTAGCTATTTTCAGGCCATTGAAAATATATTGGAATAAAGCTGTCAAGGATTGGAAATTAAAACATTTAGGAATGAATTTAAAAAGAGAAGATTTTGCCCCTGTTCTTAAGACAGCGTTGGAATCAATAACAGAGAGTTCTGTTAAAAATGGATTCCGCGCTGGTGGATTGTATCCCTTTGGCCCTGACTACGTCGATCTCTCCAAAATAAAGTCTCGCAACAAGAAGGAGGCTTCGTCAGAACAAATATTGTTTTTTGATTATCTAGAAAAAGAAATAGTGGCGAAGCTACAGAAGGAAAAGTTGCAGATATTTAATGACCTTTACTATAAAGACAGACAAAATTTAAACATTCACTTAAATGAAGAAGACCTATCGCTCTACATAATATGGGCTAGTAATAAGCAAGCTATTGAACTTTCAGGTCACGTTAATGAGCAATCTACTTCACCCCAGACCCTCGTTGAAATACCAAATCCTAATGAAATCAATCCTGCAGAATCTCTTTCTGCTACAAATGCAGATACAGATGTACAATATCAATTTGACATACAACTAGATCATGACTATTTACCACATATTACTCTATCTAATGCAGGATATGACGCAACCACATCCACTTGCACCCCAAATGACGCTCCAAAATCTAGAGAAATACTGGATAATTCATTGACTGTCGCTAGCCCAAGTTCTAACTTAAATGATCCTATTCCAACAACTTCAACTTTCTGTTCTTATACGTTTATGTTTGATATTGCCACAAAAATAACACCTTCAAAAGAATTGACAAGACCTGGGAATTCTCAAATCGGCCAAAGTTCTGCAGAAAAGACACCCGTGAAAGAGCTGACAAGACCTGAGACATCAAAAATTAACCAAAGTTCCATAAAAAAGACACCTTTGAAAGAGCTGGCAATACCTGGGACAACAAAATTTATTCAAAAGAAAGGAGAAAGTACATATATTATTCCATCACCATTTAAGCGAAATTTATTTTGGCCAGGAGAAGATGAAAACAAAGGAAAAAAAAGAAAACTGAAGGAAAAAATTCCTTTTGTTATAACAAGTAAACCATGGAGGGAATATAATGAAAGGAAAGACATTGAAAAAAAAGAAAAAGAGAAACAAAAAGAAATTAAAGCCAAAGAAAGAGAAGAAAGAAGACTATTAAAACTGAGAGAGACGGAAGGAAAAAAGAAACGACAGATGGAGAAAGAAATTAAAACCAAGGAAGGGAAAAAGATAAAAAAATCTAAACCAGATGACACATCTTCAGATAATACGGACATTGAAGTGCATTATGCAGAAAGTGAAGACAGCTTAGATATGCAAATAGATGCAGAAAAAACAGAACATGAAAAATCTGAGAGCTCGACTCAATCCGAAGATGTGCCACTGATCAGATTTTCTAAGAAATCTAGAAAATATTCCATTGGAAACTATGTCATAATAAGGTATGAAGGGAAATACTTCCCAGGCGTAATAGAAGGTATTCGTGGAAATAGATTTGAAATTAGTACAATGACCTTTTCAGTGGGAAACACATACAAGTGGCCGGAAAAAAAAGATAAAATCTTTTATGAAAAGTCTGACATCATTGAGGCAATATCCCCACCAGTGCTGTGCAATAAAAGGGGTTTCTATACGATACCCGAAATGAAAAAATATCTACCTTTTGCTATTTAACTTTTATTATATTTAAAGAGGAATAAGACTTTTTGAATATTTTGTTTTTAAGATTTTTAAAGAATTTCAAGCCATCAAGAACTTAGTTTTATAAGGCTACTTAAATAAGTACTAATATAACAATTTGTGATTTAATTTAGATATAAGTTTTGCTTTAATTGCTATTGGCAAGATCTCTTAATATAGACTGATTATTATTAAGAAGGTACTTACTTAGTAAGTTATAGCAAGTCTGTGATTAAAAGTTGCCATTGTTTTTAAGGAAAAGTTAAACTGTTGTTACTAATTGTCAAATAATATTAAGAAGAACTTTATGTTTTATTTACGAATGTTTAACATTTGAGGCGATGATACCTAATACTTCTAATAGTAAAAATTGTCAGCTAAGCTGAAATTATGTTAAATAATTATAAATTGTACTAAACATATCATTATGTTTTCACAATTATTAAATGACTGATTTTTTAAAACTTAATTTTAATTTCTACATCATATAATTTCCTAATATTATTCTTACATTTTTAAAGCTAGAAAAAAGGCTTTACAGATATTTTTGGCTATGTGTATTAGAAATAGGTTGATTATTGGGTGACGATAACTGGAATATGTCGAACAGTGGGTGTAGATAAATGGAACTCTACAGTCGATTATTGGAAAAACGACAGCTTTTTTTTTTATTTGATATATTTCTTTATTATGTAACTTGACGCTTATTTTTACTTTATAATATTATAAAATACACCCTGACGTTTTACTCAATACCTCAAAGTACCACAGAATGTCACAAAAACCAAAGTAATGGTAGATATTGTTAGTGAGCGTCGCTAAAGTGTCGATAATTGGGTGTTTTACCTTACTCTTACGTGGAAGAGGTAAACAAGAAGGAAGAGTCCTTTTTTTAATGTTGCCAGCTTGTGTTCGGGCGCATAAACAAATAAAAGAGTAATCTTATTATATATGGATACATCACAATTAACATGTGCAATTAACAAGCAGGCGAGGAAGCGGGCACAACTAAAAACATTGTGGTCCACAAGGCTAGCAACCTATTACTATATGAATCTGAATTCTATCATTGAGCTGAGCATGTCATTTCAGTCTTTTCAAGACTGTTGGCTCTGTCTACCCCACAAGGGATATACTGCCTAGGGCATGCATACCGGAATTCCGGAATATCGTAATTCCGGTATCCCGGACAGATTTTTTCGATATTTCAACACCGGAACTGAAGGGACAAATACCGTAATACCGGTATTAAAAAAAAATAATAATAATAATTAAAAATTACACTATATTACACAATAATAATATAATCAGCCGCTAGTTGAACGGCGCTGTTTGGTAAAGAGGCTAGGCTGTTATTTAAACGGCTGTGAGCTGCGACATAGATACGGCTCGGCTTAATCCGAACTATTCCGAACCGAACGCAAGCCGCGAGCCGCGACGCGGCAAGCGCTCCCCGGTCCCCGCGCAGCATTCATTGCAGTCGCCTAAACATCTATAGCGAGTGTGCACGTATGCGGTGTAGTGCGCGGCTTCACGCGACTGTTAATATACAATGTAAGTACTTTTAAATCTTGTTGCATATCTGGAAAGCGAATATTTTATGTTATCAATTATTTTAATTCTGTATAAGTCATTTTGGGTAGTTACTGGAAAGTAAATAAACAGTTCGCCAATGGGCACCGCACCGTCGCCCGCGCTTTCATTCATTTGTTTCTTTTGCGTCTTTATTGATAAAATGGCGGCCAAATTTTTTATTTATGCTAAAAATTATAGCTTATAGTTAAGTTTAAATAAATTAGGTACTTAACAAAAACTGTCATGATTTTCTATTGTATAATCTCGAAGGTTATATACAGGTTGACTATATATAACCAATTAACCAATAAGTTAACCAATTAGTTTTACTTTGTCTACATACTCAGCCCACTATCCTGAAAAACCTAAGCGGCCAACTGCGAAATCGAGAAAAAGAAATCAGATGTTCTGTACATTTTGCTCCCGGTAGGTATTTGATTTCGTACGGAACAGCAAATTGTGTTTTTCAGGATGGCGGACTGAGTGTGTAGACAAATTAAAGCTAATTGGTTAAATGTCAACCGGTATGTAATAAAATAGTAAGTACATAGACTTTTTATACAAGAGATTTGAGTTTCAATATAAAGAGGGAGTCCAGAAATGACCAATAACGTTGAGCGATATGTCATAGTATTATTGTTCATAATATACCTATATCATGCTTTAGCTTGTCTTAAGCTAGCTTAATGCAACTACTTCCTTAACCTCCTAGGGGTGATGCAGATCACATCACCCCAAGGCAAACTGGTATAGAATTCTGATGGTTTTTGTGTTATTGTGCATAAAGTTTGTAATTACTACTTAGTATAAAACAAAGTCGCATTCCGCTGTCTGTCTGTCCCTATGTATGCTTAGATCTTAAAAACTGCGCAACGGATTTAGATTCAAGAAGAAGGTTGTATATAACATGGATCCTTGCGAAGCCGGGGTCGGTCGCTTTAAAATAAAAATGAACAATAATTCAACTGGATATTTGTTATGTCAAAATCATAAATGCATTTTTTTTATTGTTTTAGGTCGACTTTGAATAAAAAAGTTCAATACTTTGAATTCTCTAACAAGAGAACAACCACTAATATCTGGAATCATTTTCTTCGTGCAAGTGATGGTCAAAGCGCAAAGTGCAAAACTTGTCACAAAATATTAAAAATTAGCGGTGGTTCTACTACCGGTTTACATACGCATTTTCGATCAGTACACCCATATTTAAATACAACAAATACAGAAGAGGATAATGAAAATGTTACATCAATAAGTGTACCAGACATCACTCCAGGGACTTCTAAACTACCGGTAGCAGACGCAAAAAAGAGAAAACTCGTGACAGATTTCTTTAGATCCGGTGATTCAATAGAGGTAGTTGTGTCCCGAATGGCAGCATTAGATGGGTGTACCTTTAGATTTCTAACGGAGAGCCAAGATTTGAGAAATGTATTTAAAAAAAGTGGATACGATTTGCCCAAATCATCCAATACAATAGGAAAAATAATATTTACTCAAGCTGAAGAAGTCAAAGCTGCAACTATTACCAAAATATTGGAATTAAAAACAGCCGGAGAAAGATTTGCGTTGACATTGGATGAATGGACGTCTTTGCGTAATAAGCGCTATATGAACATAAATTTACACAGCAAAGGTTTCGGTGGTTTTAATTTTAAAAATCTAGGTCTCGTCAAGATCAGTGGTTCAATGCCAGCTCAGAAAGCGTTTGAATTATTACGAGACCATCTTGCAAAATTCAAAGTCTCTGTGGATGACGACGTCATAAGTCAAACCACTGACGGGGCAAGTGTGATGATCAAAATGGGGACTTATTTCAAAGGATATCACCAGCTGTGTCTCGCTCATGGCATTCAACTGGCTGTTATCGATACTCTTTACAAACTTGGATCTCAAATACCTATTATTCACCATACATCTGATGAGGAATTTGAAAGTGACGACACTTACGAAGACGATGAGGATTTGGCAACAAATGATAGTAGTTTTCAAATTGAAATTCCCACTGCTCGTGCTAGTGTAAAGTTATATCCGGAAGTTATATCAAAAGTTCGAAGCCTGGTAAAGTCGGTAAGAAAATCACCACTCAAAGCAGATACACTCCGAGACTATGTACTCCGGCAACATGGCAAAGAAATACAGTTACAACTAGATTGTCGTACGCGTTGGTCGAGCATGTCTGATATGATTGGGGTATTTTTAAAGTTAAAAGACTCTATTTCGAAAGCTTTAATTGATTGGAAATCAGATATTTCGTTTTCGGAGAATGATATCCAGTGTCTTAACGAGATCCATCACAGCTTGAATGTGGTAAAACTGACAGTTATGTCTTTATGCCGACGTGAAACGACGCTCTATACGGCCGATACTGCATTAAAGTTTATGCTTAAAAAACTAGATGAACAGGACACTTTTTTAAGTAAAAATCTGGCATCGAATTTGCGAAGTCGTATAAAAGCAAGAAGGCTTTTATTAGCAGGTGTGCTTCATTATTTGCATGATGCAGAGGATTTTTTTGCGGAACCAGATAATGACACTTTTCCCAAACCTGATAGTAATGAAATATCTGACATTGTCGTCAATTTACTAAGTCAGCTTAAATACAAAACTACGGCCGCGTTCGCAACGGATGATTCATGCAACAGCCGTGACTCTAATCTCCAATTTGAAAGGTCTGAGGAATCGTTGACGTTGACATTACAAGAACAGCTAGAGAAAGAACTAGAAAAATGTCAACAATTTAACAAGAATAAAGATCAGTCTTCTAACACCAATTTGGACCTTTTGGGATTCGTCCAAATAGAAAAGGCTATATATGATAATGGAGGGCAACGAGGGATATATCTCACAGAGGCATATAAATATTTGATGTGCATTTTACCTACTAGTGTAGAGAGTGAGAGAGTCTTTTCGAGCGCCGGTTATTTTTGTAACCGTCTGCGAAGCTCACTTTCTGATAAAATGTTGCACGCACTATTGTTCTTAAGAACACATTATCAGGAGCAGAGATTACTGGCCAAAATCAAGTAAACTAAAAACGTAGGTGTTCCTATTTGATCTTTAATGTTTGTTGATTTTGTTGTCAAATAGATGTTCAAATATTGTTTTTATTTTTTGTCTACTAATTTTGATATTAGAATTATAAGATCGACACGGAGTCGGAGACGTATTTTTAAAATAAATCTTATTTGATTTGATTTCAATTATGTTTAACGAATGTTGATTTATTTTTTATTTAATTTAATTTTGATATCAGAATTATAAGATCGACAAGGAGTCGGAGAAGTATTTTTAAAATATGTCTTATTTGATCTCAAGTACTTATGTTCAAAATTCAAATTCAAAAATTCTTTATTAAATCAACGTATTACATAATACACAGGTAGCAGAGACCCATCAATTAAGTTAGAAAAAACCTGTGTCTGATGAGTCCCGCTCTTTCACCAGATGTCTTAATGCCTTATCTAAAAATAACATAACAAAAATAATTGTTTTATTCTAAAAACAATATTTTGTATGTCTCTTTTAAACCACACGAGTTAACAATGCCTCAGTATCGTCATAGTCTAGGTTCTGTAACCACGATGATAATGCCAATTTACAATCATAAAGGGTTTTAGCGTAAATTCCTACCTTTTTGTCCAATAACTTATACAAATAGACAGACAATTTATAGTTTTGGTTGGATGCAAACACAGTATTGACAGTTTCTATGTGAATGATTATATTTGGTCTTCTGTTAACTAGGTTATCTTTTATAAATTTTATTGATTTGTGTTGTTTGAGTACAGAATGTAATATATATAGTTGCCTAATAGTCAGTACTTTAGTTTCGGTGTACAGAGAGTGTGTTGGATAGCGGTAAGGCTTAAAGCACATTATTTTTAGTAATGACCGTTGGGCTCGTTCTAGTTCTAGTAGCTTAGACTTGCCAGTACAACCCCATACTGGGATACAATATGTGAGAATTGATTGAACAAGAGATATGTAAATTTTTCGTAATAATTTTATGTCAGCTACGTGCCTAAGGTTTTTAAAGATCCAGGATAGTTTCCTTACTCTAGCCGTTACAGATTCTACATGGGAATGCCAATTAATGTTCTGATCGATTACTACACCAAGGTACTTTGCAGCTTTTACTTTGGTAATGATCATGCAACTACAAGGCTCCTGAGAACTCCGACAGTCATGAAGCTTTAATGTTGAACTTTCAGGTGGTTGGGAATCATTACGAATAGAAAAGGCAATATAATTAGTTTTAGAAATATTTAAGGTAAGGATGTTAGATTTTAACCAATTGTTAGCTGTTTTTAGTCCTTGTTCTGCGAGCTCATACACATTTTCCCAAGAGTCACCCGAAAAGACAATGGCTGTGTCGTCTGCATAGGAGAACACCTGACCTCCTCTCAGATTTAACTCGCATAAGCTATTTATATAAATGAGAAAAAGAGTAGGGCCAAGTACACTGCCTTGAGGGACACCATGTGTTATCAACCCATCCTCGCTCAAGAACTGTCCTACTTTAACTTTTTGTCTCCGATCGTGTAGGTAGTCTGAAAACAGTTTTAGAGGTGCACCCCGTATTCCTATATGTTCGAGCTTTTGCAGAAGTATTGGTACCGACACCGTATCAAATGCATTTTTTAAGTCTAGGAATACGGAAATGCATTTTTTCCTAGAATCTAGTTGTGAGACCACCAATTTAGTGAAGTCAGACACTGTATCTTCCGTACTACGGCCAGATCTAAATCCGTATTGACGTATGTTTAACGAATGTTGACTTAATTTTTATTTGATTTAATTTTGATATTAGAGTTATAAGATCGACAAGGAGTCGGAGAAGTATTTTTAAAATATGTCTTATTTGATTTGATCTCAAGTACTTATGTTTAACGAATGTTGACTTAATTTTTATTTGATTTAATTTTGATATTAGAGTTATAAGATCGACACGGAGTCGGAGACGTATTTTTAAAATATGTCTTATTTGATTTGATCTCAAGTATGTTTAAAGAATGTTGATTTAATTTTTATTTAATTTAATTTTGATATTAGAAGAAAATAAAAGACTGAATAGACGATTGTTCTTTTATTTAAACACACTATGTATGTTATCTTATAATAAGTATAGATTTATAGAATAAAAACAAATGGTGCCAATTCCGGTACCAGTACCGGAATTCCGGTATTAGGTCTCTAGTACCGAAACTCAATTCCGGTATTGATAACTTTCCGGTATTGCATGCCCTAATACTGCCCTGCTAAGCGCAAAAGCGGTATCTCAAAAAAAATCGTAAAATTGATTTTTATGCCATCGGATAGCTTTAAAAAATACGCATCTACTGGACTAAGCCATTTAGCACTATCTTGTTCAAAACGTATGAAAAAACCTTAAGAAAGATTTTTCTATCTCAGTTTTACCATATATCACTAAGGGTGTTAGAGGTATATTAATATTACGTAGGCAACCAGCCGCAAATTTAAATATCGCTAAAATTCTTAAATAAATACACAACTTTTGCTTAGCCGATAAGCGGTAAGTAGGATGAGTAAAATCAGTAATGAGTTACCGCTATAATGCTTAGTATTTTAATGCTTGCATAATACGCAAACTGTTTTGAATTAGTGAGATACGGTTGCAATAGCAAAATTAAATTAGCCCTTATGGTTTTACTGGATAAGATCGAATTTCTAATACATTTTACAGTGATTTATCCCTGCCCTTGGCAAATTCGTTCGCAAATTCGTGTCATAACTTGTTTGTTTTTGTTGTGAAGAGGTCATGATATTTGTGCAAAATTGAGAAAAAAACTGTAAATTAAGGTGCTTAATGGGGTCACTTCATACATTGACATTCAGGTAAGTCCTATTAAATATTATTTTAGCATTTTGTAACCATAATCATTGCAAAATTAGAAATTTTGTGTTAAACTTTCTTGCGGTTGGCGTGCGCGCCCTCGTACGCATTCGTACTTAGCAAAATTGACCTTGATCTACCAGAACATAAAGTAAATTATTTTTAATCATATTTTCCCAGCCATACGGTTATTGTTGTTCCGATGATAATAAGTTGATTTGCACTTTACATTACGTAAGTGCAATATTTTAATTTATTTCCCAAATATATAATTTGTATTATGTTTGTTAAAGATAACTAAACGTTTTTGATGAATAAAATAATTCAGTTATACTTATTAAATATTGTTACAGATAAACCATGTCGCAAAGAAATACGAAAATGATGATGCTTTTAGCACAAAAAAATAAGGCGTTGAGGGAAAAGTTTAAGGAATCCAAACAATTACAACGTAATATTAAAACGATCGATCCCGACTTTTTTCCTACTAGTGATTCAGATGATGATCCCGCATTTTCAAGATTCAACAGTGCTGATCAATTACTAGCTCCGATTCTTCCTTCCTCAAATGGTTTCGACTTTGAAGATTCACATTTTTTATCGGGTCCGTGTAGATCAAACGTTGATTATTTCGCTATGCATCAGGATGATCAAAACACAGAAATCGGGAATAACAACAAATCCCCTAACTCGTTGATTACATTGACAACTGTGCCAATTATTGAACATAATGATTTAAGTGACATATCATCGCCAGGCTTTTGTTTTAATACACACAACATACACAATGTTTTTAATTGCGGTAATCCAGAACCTTTGATCACAGATACTATTGAAGATCAACAAAGATCCTGTATTTTTCAAGATGATACAGAAAAAATATTGATAACTGCTTCCGATAATACTATTTGCACTTCTGAATCTCTTAGGAATAATTCAAATGTGATAAGTGTTCAATACGAAAAATCTGTTGAGAATTCATCTCAAGGACACGAAGTGACACCAAATGATAATCTTAGGGACACCGAGAATCTGACACAAAACGAGATAGCTGATGGAAATACACATAATCTTACAACTTATACTAAGGCCGGTACAATTAGGAAAAGAAAAAAACACGACCAACCTCTCAAAGTCAGAAATGAAGTGAAAAAAAGTGAGATTAGAGAGAAACATAACGTTAAACCACCCTGTCCTGCTTCATGCAAAAAGCAGTGTATCCAAAATATATCGGAAGAGCAGCGAAAAATTATAAATGAGAGCTTCTGGAGTTTGAATGACAAAGAGAGGAAGGCTTATATGCTGCATCACACCTCAGCTAAATCTGTGAAACAAAGAACAGTAACAAGATTTGAATCAGAGGAGTACAGAAAAAAAGTAAGCTACAGTTATTCACTTAAGGACGTGCTCGGTACAAAGTATGGAGTATGTAAAACCTTCTTTTTGACAACTTTGGGCTACAAATCATCTAATGACAAACCTTTACATACGGCTTTGGCCAATTCTAACGACACGGTTGCACCACCAGTAGACAAAAGACTGGGAGCTACTCCTCACAATAAAATTGAATCTACTCCTATTAAGGAACATATAATGAGCTTTGAGCCGAGTATATCTCATTACAGGCGTGAACACGCTCCCAATCGCTTATACTTACCCAGTGATTTGACAATCAGTGCGATGCATAAAGACTTTTTAGAAAAAAATCCGTCTTGCAAAGTATCTTACGATAAATATCGAGAAGTAGTCGCAGAATTAAATATTTCTTTTGTAAAGCTTGGCCACGAAGAGTGTGAGGACTGTGAAGAGTTCCGTTTACACGATGATACACATACCAAAGAAAACCTTAAAGAAGACTGTCTAGGTTGCACGAAGTGGAAAAGTCATAACAAACGGGCATACATGTCCAGAGAGCAGTATAAATTAGACAGTGAGCTAAATGAAACTGATACTGTTGTATATTCTGCTGATTTACAAAAAGTTATCATGCTGCCCAGGATAGACATGTTCAAAACTGCTATTTTTACTCATAGGATAGTGGTTTACAACGAAAGTTTCGTGCCAACTGGTCAAGGCCGAAAAGATTTGAGTGTTTTTCCTGTACTATGGTATGAAGGGTTGTTTGGACGTTCCAAAGCCGAAATTATAAGTGCATACTATCAATTTTTTATTTTTCATCGGGATAAAAAAAATATCATACTATGGGTTGATAATTGTTCCTCCCAGAACAAAAACTGGACGTTTTTTTCTTTCTTAATTTATATTATAAATTCTAAGGATATCAACGCCGACAAGATTGTCATCAAATATTTTGAATCCGGCCACACCTTTATGTCAGCTGATAGTTTCCATCATAGGGTAGAGCTGTCCATAAAACGCATGAAAAACAAAATTTATGATTTCGCAGATTTTTCTCAGGCAGTTAGCACTGCAGGAAAAAATGTAAAACTTAAAGAGATGAACATGCAAGACTTTTATGACTGGGATGATTATACCACACAATATGCACTGTCTCGAATTAAACCGCGTCCATATGTCAGCGAAATGGTTGAAGTTGAAGTTAAAAGAGGCAGTTTTGATATCACCTACAAAACAGGATTCGATCAAAATGCAATTACTGCTAGCATTATAGGAAAAAAAATTTTAAAAAGTCATGTCTTGCCTCCACCAAAAAAGAAAACTGCTCCGGAAGGAATTTCAAGAAACAAAAAAGAAAATATTTTGAAATCTTTTCAAAATATAATACCACAAAATAGAATGTCCTTTTGGAGAGAACTCCCTACTTTTGACTAATAAAATTCCTTCCAAAAACCGTTTGTTTTTAAATATTTTTTTATGTAATTTCAAATTTTAATAATAAAAAAACGTTATATATATACTTTAATTGTTTTTTTTTTCAAATAATACATATTTTATTCGATAGAAAATACATTCCTTTTTGTATACACACATGTTTGAGAAGAGCTAACGAAAAAGCGGTATCTCAATTTTAATTCTATAGTTTACTAAGCGGTGTAACCGTATCTCATGAATAAAGTACATTATTATACATTTTTGATAATTTAACTAATGTGATAACAAATACACCCTATATAATATATAAATAATATTTAACAAATAAAAAAAACTATACATAAAGTATATATATAACTATTTTTACATAACTTCAATTATCTCAAAACTCGCTTTCTTTGAGTTACCGCTTTTGCGCTTAGTTGGGCAGTATAGACTTAATTATATGTATGTATGTAAGTAATTGTATATTTTGTATGGAAAGATGTAGTCTATGACAGGAAAAAGACATAATGTATGTAAAAAATCTCATTCCATCTCTTTACAATGTTATTCGTAAAAGACAAATAGGAGACAATATCTTTCACCCAGTACAACTACCATAACACCAAATAAGGTTGAGTTACTCTGTCAACAGGGTCCTCAAGGTTAGAAGAGAGATAATTTGCGTAATTACCTGACTTATAAATAGATGTAAAATGGACTGTGGCCTAATTTATTTATTTATTATTACACATAACAGGATACAATTAAGTACATATAATAAGGAAAAAAAGAAATAGTAGAAACAGATCTGGGTTGTATCCCACAGCATGTGTTTATGCAATAAACAAACGGGGAAAGAGTCCCAGTCCATTTCTGGAATGCATTAGGAACAATCCCAGAAATGTACTGGGAAGAAGGCCCCATTAACACGACGACTGAAGGGCAAAAAAGTATGCAGGAATTGTGGTAAGTGGAAAGATGTAGCATCTGCCTACCCCTCCAGGAACGGAGCGTAATTTTATGTATACTTTTTTCATTACGGGCTCGTTTTAGATGGACTGCTTATTCTTATACAAGGACAGTGACAGCCACAAACATTCAAATTGAAAAATTTAAAAACATTGACCAGGACGTGAAGCCGAACGATTACTATAAAGGGTAAATATGAAGATCTGTTATACATAATATTTAAGACCTTGTTGTACTCATATTATGCAAATAAAAGTTTGAATTTGAATTATTAAGCAAGAATGAAGTTGTGGAAGTCTCATATACTTACGTCTATAGAAAAACATCTGAAGAGCATTTCTATATACGTTTGATAGTTGCCTTGAAAACTTTGTGTGACCAACATACTCTTGACGACACCTTCGTTTAAACATAAATTGCATATTCCCAGCAGAGGCAACGCCTCTACCATTATTTCTGATTCCATTTTATTCTAAAACAGTGTTTCAGTCAAATAAAGGCAATATTGCTCATTATTTTGCTGTAATTGGAATAAATCAACATCTTCTCCACTTCAACATCACAACACAATAAAAAAATGTCAATGTCATTTATCGTATGACGTTTTAGTGACATTTTGTTTTTTTTTTATAAACTCAGGCAAAGAAATCAAGAGGTACATACACGTATGAATAGATTAACGTTTGGCCAGCGCCATCTATTGCCGAGTAGCAAATAACCGATGAGAAGAGGTTGCGTCTTTAAAACTAAAATTTCTCAGGATTTTACATTTGAACTCCGTAACCTTTCCAGGGGAACCTAACTCACTCATACTAGATCATGGTTACATATTTAGTTGCCTGAATGTGCAGGTTTCCTCACGATGTTTTCTCTCATTGAAAGAGCATCGGCTGGTATTCAAACTGATGCAAGTACATAGTTTCGAAAATAGTCATTGGTTCATTGCCGAGGAAGGCTTTGAACCTGCGCTTTCATTTTATTCCATGTTATATTTACCAGCTAACAACAATTAAGTCCGAGACTTGTGTTTTGGGATGTCACTAAACAGTCCAGGGATCCAATCGAAAACTCCTAACTCTTATAACGTAGGTAAATAAAAGAAAATGTAAAAATGATCTATTTATTTATTTCTTGCGTTCCAACGGAACTACATGTTGCCGCCAAAGATGGCGTCGCAATGAATCTTTAGACTTAAATTTACCCTCACAATAACTGCACGAAAACGACTTGACATCTTCATGCGTCTTTTCATGTCGTTTCTGATCGAATTTCGTAAAGAAACGTAGTTCACAAATGCTACACTGGTAGTTCCTCTCTCTTACATGCACATTACGTGTATGAACTCTTAAATTCTGCGGTGAAAGAAACGTTTTCCCGCATATGGTACATTCACTGATCTGCCGTTTCGCTCCGTGCTCTTTGACATTATGATCGAACAACAAATACGTGTAACGAAACGTTTTATCACACAAACGGCAATATCTTTTGGATTCCGAAGTCTTATGAGCTTTCCTCATATGTTTCATTTTAGCGTGTAAAGTAGAAAATTTCTCTGGACAAAACGTGCATTTTTGCTCCTTGTGTATCGCCTTCAAGTGATTTCTCAAACTTAACGTACTTATGAACGACGCCCCGCAAATTTCGCACACATTAAATCTGTAATGAGTGTTCATATGAATATTTAAACGCGTAAATGTGTTAAATTCTTGACCGCAATCAACACATCTAAACTCTTTCTCGAGTTTGTAAGGTATTAAAAAGTGCCCCGTGTCGTGGAATTTTACATCGTGAATAGCCAAATGATTTTTTAAATCGTCCAAATTTGTACATTTATCCGAACATAGTTTACATTCTAAATTCGAAATGTCTACGTTCCTGAACGACGCACCGCGAAGAGCGTTCAATCTCGATTTAATGCGTTTTAAATTTGAGTGTGTCTTTGAATGTTCCCGCAGTTCCGTGATGTTTATGAACGCGTCTTGACAACAAAAGCATTTAAATTTGGTTCTCAGTGAATCGAACAGGCACATATTGGAATTCAGAATAAGCTTGAGGGAATTTTCTTTTACATGACCTGTAAAAAATATACATATTTAGTTACGTATGAAAAAAGAAAAATAAATTAATTGTATCTATTAACCTATCTCAACAAGTTACTTAGCAAACTACTTACATTTTAAAGATTTTTTATTTAATGAAGGCGTGTGTTTATTTTTTTTCATTACATTCTCTTTTTTCGTAGACTGCTTTTCTTTTTTAACATTTTCAGAGTCTTCTGGCTCCACCTTTATCACGAAAATTTCTCCTGCAATATGAAAAAAAAACTAATTAATAAATCAATGTGTAGCACCGCTGATGTTGGCAACACTATGATTTGCCGTTTAACTTCTCCAAAGGCCGAATATTTGAATTGATTTCTTCTTGTCGGCGATGGGCTAGCAACCTAGCAAGTTAAACTATTAGTATTTTGTATTTTCAAGACTGTTGGCTCTGTCTACCCCACAAGGGATATAAACATGATTATGTATGTATTTTCATATATTTAATTTTTTACATTACCTTCTTCACTACCATTCTGCTTGTCCCAATTGATGCTGTCATCAAAATCATCAGCCTCGTCAATGTGATGATGTTCACATTCCGCATCATCACCTGTTGCCGACTGATCATCAAAATTGCAATCAAAGGCAATTTCCTCTTTCGCAACGACCGGTTCTTGGGCTGAAAAGTTAAATTTATTTTCACTTATTATAATACTAGCTTTTACATACAGGTTCAGCCGCGCGAGATGCACGCGCGATTATAGCTAGCCAAGCCACCTAGAAAAGAATACGAGTTTTTTTCAAATCCCAAGGGAACTATAGTTTTTACCGGGATGAAAGGTACCATATTTTATGTCCTTCTCCAGACCCTTAATTATACATAAACTAGCTTTTATCAGCAGCTTCGCCCGCGTGTATCTAGCACTATTTAGGTATTTAAAGTGAACAATTTAATACAACGAATTTAACACCATACATACATATCATCACGTCTATATCCCTTGCGGGGTAGACAGAGCCAACAGTCTTGATAAGACTGAAATGCCACGTTGAACTATTTGGTATATCATTAAGATAGAATTGAGTTTGAAATAGTGATAGATTGCTAGACAATTGCCTAAAAGAAGAATCCCAAGTTTATAAGCCAATCCCTTAGTCGCCTTTTACGACATCCATGGGAAAGATGTGGAGTAGTCCTATTCTTTTCTCTATAGGTGCCGGGAACCACACGGCAGAACAACACCAAAATTTAACACCACCTACATAAAAATAAAGCTGGTTCGCAAAACCAACGGGAACTATAGTTTTAACGTAATGAACTCTTCGTTTGATTCTTCATTATGTATATGTGATATTTCAAGAAGATTTATTAAGCAAACTTGCTTCGCATTTATACGAGTACTATTAGTTAGGATTTCAATGCCTAAACTAGTATATGTGTGAAAGAGTAATAAAAAGAAAGAGTAACAATCCTGAAAAGACTGTAAGGCCACATTCAGCTAACTAAAAGCTACTAACTTAAAGTGATTTCTGTTTGGTCAGCTGGTTGACTGGTAGAGAATGCCAAACAGCATTAGGTCAAGGCGGACTGATTGCCGTTTGTTCATTTTTTTTTGTGCAATAAAGTTTTAAATAAATAAAGTAATTCAGCTGTTTGGCTTAATAATGGAAAAGAAATACTTCTTTGTCCTGGAGTGCCGAAAAATTCTTTTTTACCATGGAAAAAGCTAGTATTAAAAGTTAAAACCACTTACAGTCTTCAATATTAATGAGTGACAACCGCAGCTTTTCCTCGGCATCAAGAACTTGTTTTTTGAAAGTGGTTGCCGCTCTCAGCTTCAAGATACAATCTTCACAGATGAGCATCTTGTGTGAATTGTCATGTAACTGAAATATAAGTAACTATTATTTACTTAGCTGTTGCCCGCTATTTCATTTGCCGCAAGAATTCACTGACATTATTCATTCCTTTTTCGCAATAAAATTAGCTTCTCCTTTTTTCCCTAGGGTCAACTCTTTATCTCCCAACTGAATTTAATCAAAATTGGTTCGATTTAGGTGTGAAAGCGTAACCAAGCAAATTCTTTATGAGTTGATGACGGCATGTTACAACAATTATTAGTTTAAGTATATAAAAACAATAAGTTAATAAATAAAGCCGTTTAACATTTTCTTTGTGGGTACTTCTCTTTACATATAGTGATTACCTTTATTAATTTTAATTTTGTAATATGTATATAGTGTTTGTGTGTTCAGCTGTGTGTCTTCATGATGGAATTGAAATTCAAATACTGAAGGGTTTAATAAGGAAGGCTAGCCATGAGAATCTCAAGTTAATTAGCCATTCTGGTCTCGAGAATCGGAAAGGGTGCGTCCTTTTTATAAGTATGAAGCTTTAAAAACTCACCGTTATATTGAAGGTCTCTAATAACATTTGCGAATATATTTCTATGTGTCCGGCGAAATAATACTCATTAAAAAGACCCTTGTAACAAGAATTGATTAAGCAGCACCTACACATGTTGAATTTCATTTTAACAGCAGCAAGACGAATTAAATAATGTAGGTATTATGTATGTACGTATTTTTTTAAATTATTAAATTAATATACACAACAGTACATACATAATTTAACTCGAGTTTTGTCACAGTTTTGTTTCCTTTGTTTTTATTTATCTTTTGACGCCTGGTGTACTAATTGACATTGACAGTTCAGCAAATCCTGCCATTCCTTAACTTGCAAGGCGGAAGCCGTAATATAGAAAAGAAAGAAAACTTGCAAGGCATAGGGGTGGGCTTTAGAATAGAATAGTATCTAGTATAATAGGAATTTTGGCAATATTATTTACAAGCGAGTTTATGATTTATTTGTAAAGGTTTAAAATAAAATATTGATATCCTATTTAACTTTTATTTCTTTAATAGCAAAATAGCAATTTCCAAATGTTGGCCCACAGTGCCAATACATACTGAAAGCTGATATTATTGGCAGTACTGCCTGACATGTTATCTATGATATTTCAAAAATAATCTTGTCTTTATTTTTACTGTCATAGTTGTGTTTTAACTAGAATAAAACCAATACATTTGGTTTTGCGTTATTATTACAATTTATGTACCAATGCAAACCCTCATGAACGTATGTTTCATCGTCCTAGACGATCACTAAATGGACAGTCTATGCCATATTACTCCAGGACCTATACTACTTAAACGACACGTAAGAAATTCTAAATATGACCCATTAGTTGATGAAGTGGAATTATTACAACCTAATCCCATGTATTCATATGTCAAGCTTCCTGATGGTCGCGAAACAGTAGTTTCTAATAAACATTTAAACATTTAGCTCCTTTGCCGCAACTTAATCAGGAGAGTGAAGAAAGTGCTGATATAGAGCCAGATGCCCAGGGAACTATATATGACACTGTGGGACCTGACGTGTCAAATGAAGGACGGGCAGCCGAGTCCAAAGAACCTAATCTTGTCTTTGTTGTTGTAACTGTCATAGTTGTGTTTTAACTAGAATAAAATCAATACATTTGGTTTTGCGTTATTATTACACTGCCCATAATAGGACATTGAGTGCTAATAATGGGTTTTTATCTTTCCCTTCCTTTAGAGTACATTGTTCACAATAAAGAAATTCTAAAACTAATTCTAATAAAGAGGTAGTCTCTGCCTACCCCTCCGGGAAAGAGGCGTGATTTTATGTATGTATGTAAGAAATGAAATGAAAAAGAAATTAAGAAAAAAAAATCAAGAGGAAAAATAGAAAAAGGATATAAAATAATATAATGAAATATATATGTATATTAAAGGCATTAAACGCGATTGAAAATGGCATGGCCAAAAAACAAGCCGTGAAAAAATATCAAGTTCCCCGAGCTACGTTAGAATGTCGCATAAAGAAACCAGATCATAAACTTCAGCCTGGTTCGAGTCCAGTGCTTAGCGTACAGTCAATCGGGGTAACTTTGATTTACAGGGTAACTTTGACAGTCAAATCACAAAGTTCATATTTATTTTTTACGTTGTCAATATTTTAATGCATATCATTAAATTTATTCAATTCCGACCGCGGCGACCGCTAACAAACTTCGTAAACGAACTCTTTAAAAAAAAGAAGCTGTCAAACACAATGTCAATGTCAAAAACTATTCCAAAATTCCCGAGCGCAACTGTGTGTTTTTTTCAGTTAGATAATTCAAGAATTTTACTGCTATCAAGGTAAGCAAAAAACTTAATGAAACCTTTAACATATCTTATTTTAAATATACAAATCATTTTTGTTGTTTTCACATTGCATCTTTATTTAATTTACAAAAACAAACAGTAATTCATATTTAGTAATAATTTCGGGTAGACGTGTCGTTCCGGAGTTCCGGACCGTAATAGTTCTCGGAACTATGTCCGGAGGTGGAACGATATCGGTCCAATCCAAACTGATTGGCTTAGTCGGTCCACAGTTCCTAACATATCCGCGACCAAATATGAGGGCGCCGCCGTGCCGCCACCGCGCTGCCGCGCCGTAGCCGCTGTGTGTGTGTGACGTGACTCGCGAAACTACACGAACGAAAACCGAGAGATGACGAGAGCAAGCGAGAGCGAATGAATGATTACATAACATCGTATCTCTGTCCGAATGAGACAGAAAAAAGCAAGTGTTATTTTGATTTGAATGCTTTCTCTCGGATATTGATATTTATGTTTTATGCACGTAGGGCGATAATTACATGAATTGAACTTTGTGTGACCTTAGCGCGTGTCAAACTTCCTTATTTGTTTTGAATTACCTATTTTACAAATCAGTTGCGTTGCGTTACTTGACCTTGTCAGTGAAAGTATACGAACCGATTTAATTTTTTGCGCGGGAGTTTTGTTTTGTAATTACTTAGTGTGTTTAGGTAGTGAATAATATAAATAATATATAAATAGTATATATAGATAGTTTTTTTAATTTAATTAGTGTAAAGTTAGATAGTTCCATTGTATATAAAATTATTTTTAAGTGTAAATATAGACATTTCATTTCATTTCATTGACATTGTTAATACTCGCCATGGCTTCACGTAGGAAGACAAGTGTTCTTTGGCAGCATTTCAATGAAGAAAATAAGAAAGGAAAGTGTAAATATTGCTCCGATGTTATATCATATACTGCTGGAAGCCTCGGAAATTTAAGTCGACACTTAAAAAGGAAACATCCTACTATATCTACAGCGCCAGAAGAACGTCAGGTGCCTATTGATATGGAAACAGACATCCCAAACCAGCCTACTCCACCGGCTACTGTGCAAGAGCCACCAAGTGAAATACCATTTGATTTAGATCTAGTTCGCCATAAACGTACACACGCACAAAGCAAAATAGATGCTTTTGCTGTGAGGCCTTTACCATCAAATAAAAAAACAAAAATAGACCAGCAATTATTAATCATGATAGCAAAGGAGTACCACCCATTTAATTTAGTTAGCGGTATAGAATTCAATAAGTTTGTCACGTTACTAAACCCAGCATACACATTGCCAACACGTAAAACCCTATCCAATTCAATGTTACCTCAACAGTATTTGCAGCTTGAACTAAAAGTTAAAAACGAACTGGCTAAGGCCGTCGCCGTATGTGTCACTACTGATGGCTGGACATCCGAAAATAACGAGAGCTTTATTGGTGTTACGGCCCACTACATAGATACAACCAACAATAGTGAATTAACTACATACTTACTTGAATGTATTCAGTACGAAGAAAGTCATACAGCTGCAAATCTCCAACAATTCTGCAAGAACAATTTGAGAAATGGGGCATTGAGCACAAAGTATCAGACAATGCAGCAAACATATTGGCTGCAGTTCAGTTAGGTGGATGGCGATCAATTAGCTGTTTTGCACATTCGTTGAATCTTGTTGTACAAAAAGGGATAGAAAACATAGCTGAAACCGTAGCCAAGGTAAAAAAAATTTTAGAATATTTTCATCGATCCACCGCAGCTCTGACTAAATTAAAAAATATTCAACAGCAAATGAATATCCCTCAATTAAAATTGAAACAGGATGTCTGCACTCGGTGGAATTCCACGTATGACATGCTTGATCGTATGGTAAAAGTCAAAGAAGCTGTGATCGCTACAATAGCATTATTGAGAAATGATTTGGCACTTTCTTCCGAAGATTGGATCCTTATCGAAAGTGTAGTTCCGATTTTAAAAATATTTTACGAAATCACAACCGAAATATCCAGTGAAAAAACTGTTAGTCTTTCTAAAGTTATTGTATACTGTCGAATACTTATTAGACATATGGACCAGCTTTTGTCAAAAATGGAAGGAGAATGCCATGTCCGGCTGAAAGATTTAGTGAAAACTTTACACGAGCAGCTGCATCGACGTTTCGAGAACATAGAGTCAAATATGTTATATCATGGCTTTGGCAGATTCAGGGATACCAATAGGCATTCATGATGTTACACTTATAATACAAAGATATTTGAATTCTGCAAACAGAAAAGTTAAGGTTTTCAAAAATAACCGCCCAGGCTGGGAATGGGGTAAACTCTTTTTAGATAGACATCATGATTTGAAGGCAACGTTGGGACATAATATTAGTCGAAGTCGGGCTCAAGTTAATGAAGTCAAAATCAATGAATTCTTCGATAACCTTGAGTCAGAAATTCAAGGTGTGAACCTGAGAACATCTATAATTTTGATGAAACAGGGTTCCACGACGATCCTAAAAAGAAAAAATGCTATTTAGGAGAAAATGTCGCAATCCAGAGGTGATCCGAAACTCCACGAAATCCTGTTATACAGCCGTCTTTTGTGGAAATGCTGCAGGAGAAATACTTCCCACTTACTTCATTTTTAAAGCCATAAACGCTTGGTCTGACTGGCTAGTAGGAGCTCCGCCTGGCTCTCGAAAGACTGTGTCTAAAAGTGGCTGGATCGATCTTGAGAGTTTTGATGACTGGTTTAAGTATCATTTTCTTGCATTCGCTATAAAAAAAGAAGGGAAGAAAATACTAATATGCGACAATCTGAGCTCCCACATCTCGGTAAACACGTTGAGGATATGCCACGAGAATAACATAAAGTTTGTTTGCCTAGTACCAAACTCGACCCACCTTCTTTAACCTCTTGATGTAGGCTATTTCAGCTCTCTTAAAGCTAACTGGAGAAACGCCCTTCTTGATTGGAGAGAGACCACACGAGGCAGAAAAACTGTTGCTTTGCCAAAGAACTGTTTTACAGCACTTGTCAAAAAAACTCTTAATTTAGGAGCTCCACAGTCTAAAGCTAACTTAGAGGTTGGTTTTAGAGTAACTGGTTAAATACCAGTTACTCTAAAACCATCCTTTAAACCGCCAAGAGGCGTTGCAGCGTCTTCCAGAATATGCCAAAGCAAAAGTCGATGTACAAACTGCTAAGGAATCTTTAGGTGAAAGTTTCAAGAGTTATCTGGCGGAATTACGTGAAAATGATTTAGGAACCAAAAGCCAAAGAAAATTCCAAATGCCAGTTATTGCTGGGAAAAGCGTGTCAGTGGAGGAAGTCGAGACATTCTATAAGAACAAAGCTGAAAAAGGCAAAAATAAGGATCCAAAGCAGCCTACCGATTCAAAGAGTTCAAGGCTCAAAAAACAAGAAAATAAAAAGTCAAGACAAAAATAACGAGAAAATTTCAGACCAGAAAGAGAATGTGGAAGAAAACATAAAGAATTCAGGATCCAAAACAAATGAAAAACAGGAAAAAGAAGACTGTGATGGAAGAAAGATATGTAGTAAGAATCCGGACAATGTAAACGAATGTGATGAAATAGAAAATTTATTCAAGCAACCATCAACCTCAAAACAAACATACACTTTGACAGAAATGGAACCAAATGTAGACGAATCTTTAGAATTCGAATATATGGCAATGGATCTAGATATAGGAAATGAAGTTGTAATAGAAGAGTATATTATAAACGAGACTGAAGAAACAACATGTATATTAGAATGCCCTGAAAAGGTGAAACCCATATCAGTGAGCAACACTTCGAATTTCGCTACAATCCCGCCTGGGACTACTGTTGTATTTAGGGATGAAGTAAGTCTGTTCCCTGGGAAAATCGTATCGTTCCTGTCCCCATATTATGTGATTGCGGCTATGAATAGGTCAATAGATGGCGGGTGGAGGTGGCCAGCCAGGAAACAGATGACCAAAATTAAGTTTGAAGACATTGTATCAACTGTAGATCCAGCCAAAATCAAAACCAAATCTTTCGGAGTTTATCATTTGGAAGATGACTTGCTCTTTATGGAATGGGGCGAATAGACCCTCAATCAGCTTAATTATGTTTAGTTTTTAAGTGATACAGTTGATTTTGATAAATATACAAGCTATTTCTAAAGTTACGAGCATGTTTCAAAATTTCATTAATGTTGAGTTTATTTGTGAGTTAACAAAGCGCATAAATAAATATAGAACTACAATTTTATGGTTTCATTGACTTGTCTATGACTCTAGTGCATCTAACATTTGTTAAAATATGAAACTAATGTTAGCCTAAAGCTATAAAATGTATAAAAGTTGTGATTTCTATGACAAATTTCATCTGTGCCAAAGTTACCCATATGGGGGTGCTAACTTTGACACACAACAAAATTGCCAGTTTTTGATAAATTTTATGACTAATAAATGCGATAAATAATTTGAGAGCATGAAAATCGACCTGAGGGCACAGATTATGTAAACTCTTCTGTCCCTTAATTAACATAAGTAGGAGTTAGCTAAAAAAATATGGTGATATATAATAAAGAATTGGTTAAATATTAGCCACACAAAAGGTTTTCCAAAGGAAGCGTGAAAAGCATGTCCAAATATATTAAAGAAACTGGCCGAGGGTTAAGGTAAGGGTAAGACCCTTTTAAAAAACATACCCGGAAATATATGGTTTAAACTGTTCTTGAAGCGATACTCGGACATGGTTGTACAAACTCCTGAAGCGGTAACAGCAGCAAGTGCTGCAGTATCAGAAAATGATATAAAAGGATGGTTTCGAGTGATTGAAATATATCTGAAAGATCACGGTTTGATTGAAATTTTATCAGACCCGAAAAAGAGTACCTAATGTTGATTAAACAAACTTTGTTCTTTGCGTAAAGACAGGCTTGGTCTTGGCACCAAAAGGTGCAAATAATGTGTACGCAGTTGATCACGCCCCAGCTTAAAGTTCATTACTTTTGCTGCCAATGGCGAAATCACCCCACCTATGGTTATATTCCCGTATAAGCGCTTGCTAAGTGAAATTGCAGCAAAAGTACCATCAGATTGGGTCCTTTCGGCTTAAAAGATCGTGAGTTCAAATTTCAAAAGTTCAAAAACTCTTATCCCCGGATGGCCAATTGGCCATGTATTGGCGAAGAAATATAAGAATCAAAATGATATTTAGTGTAATGACACGAGACAGAACGGGAGTTTTGCGCAATAACCTACACGTTGTTGACACGGATACTGTACCCGCAAAAGACGCAGAAAATCCTCTTTGGAAAGTACAACCAGTCCTAAAAGCTGTTAAAAATGGCTGTGACAAAATATTGAGAATTCCAGGCAGGTTTTCAGTGGATGAGCAGATCCCGTTCACAGGTAAATGTAATTTTCGCCAACTTGCCTAGAATAAGCCACACCCAGTTGGTTTAAAAAAATTTGTAGTCACAACCAGTGAAACGTTAATGGTAGATTTTGAAATTTACTACGGTAATAATCCTGCCCTTTCGCATCCACTGGGCCTTGGCCCTGCGGTTGTCCTTCAACTCAGTAAAAAGGTTCCAAAGGGAAGCTGCTTATTTTTTGACAGGTATGTTACAACGATACCTCTTCTCGATACTTTGACTAAAAATGGATTTCATGGAACTGGAACCATAATGTCTAACCGTGTGCCAGATCGTAAGGAGCTTAGCTTGAAAGAAGACAACAAAATGAAAAGAGGCGATATCGATCAAAGAGTATCAGGTGACATCGTGTTAGTCAAATGGAAAGACAGCAAAGCAGTATTAACTGTTTCCAATTGCACTGGTGGGAAAGACGGGTGTCATCAGCCGCACGAACGACCATTACCTCGCGTTGCTCTGGAAGATTCTCCTACTTCTGCAACTTCAGTAAAGGTTCCTTTTGGCTCAAAAAGGAGAACATTTTCAGATGAAGAAGAAAAATTACTTTTTAACTACATAATTTATATGGAGAGTTGTCTTTATGGACTTACAACAAAAGATTTAAGGGCATTGGCGTATATTCAAGCAGAAAAAGAAAATGGAAAGAAACACCTTTACAACACTGAAAAAAAAGAAGCTGGCAAAGATTGGGTACGAGGATTTTTAAGCAAGCATCCAGAATTATCGATAAGAAAGCCAGAAAGCACTTCAGCTGCACGCGCCACTGGGTTTAATAAACAAGCTGTTGAAAATTTTTTTAACTTCTTTGGCAACGTTTATGACGAGCACCAACTGACCCTTGATAGAATTTATAATTGTGACGAAACAGGAGTCTTAGTGGTACCTAAAACAAAGTCAAAAATAATTGCAAGAAAAGGTAGAAAACAAATGGGATCCATAACTTCTGCGGAGATAGGAACCACAATAACTATAGAAATATGTTTCAGTGTTAGTGGCCAATATATGCCTCCAATGATGGTGTCCCCAAGAAAGAGAATGGATCCACAGCTAATGCTGAATGCTGCTGCCGGAGCTTGGGGTGTTTGTAGCGATTCTGGCTGGATGACAGCTGAATTATTCCTTGGCTGGTTTAAGAAGTTTATTAAAAGTGGAGCAACAGTTGACCGACCTGCAGGCTTACTCTCCAACTCAATCCCAATCTCAATTCTGTCGCAATCCAATTCCAATCGCAATTTAGTTTGTTACTCTTGAAATCATTAACCTTGAGATTGAGTTGGTTTGGTATTGCGATTGTGTCATGATTGTGTTTTCCTTGGCGATTCCACTAAACGTCAATATGACAGTGACATACATCACTCTGTCTACGACAGAAATAGAATGAATGAAAACTTTGATAAACAATATTAAATTTAAGTAATTTTCAAGAAAATAATTCATTTTAATTGTTATTTTTGTTTCAGTTTAGAAGCTACAAAAATTGGTAATATTAAAACTTATTTCTTAGTCTATGGACAAAAATCTGAAGTTACTCTGACAAATGTTTTTTTATGTAAAAGAAATGAAGGCAAATCTATTGAGTTACTCCAAAATTACTGACAAACATTCAATCTGTTCAAGTGGGAGATTGTCAAAAATTTATAACAATTATGGAAAGGTTATGGCCATTGCAATTAAGGATGAGAGACTGTATAAGATGACAAGTTACATGTACGAAGAAATATTGCAAGCAAATATGAGTATAAAAGAAAAACTACATCGCACTATGGGCCATATTAATTTAAAAAATTTGGAATTAATGTGTAAAAATGAGTCATTAGAAGGATTACCTAAAAGTATTGAATATGAATATTTAAAATGTGCAATATGTATTGAAAATAAAATGCATAACTTACCATTTCAAAATAATCGACGAAAAGCAGAGAACATATTAGAGATAGTACATACAGATTTAAATGGGCCACATCAGACTACAGGATATAATGGAAAAAAATATTTTTTAAGCTTTTTGGCGGTTAAACTTACTCTTAGAGGACGGGATATTCTGGTATTTTCAGTTTACATGCCAACTAGATGTCATAATAACTTGCCGATTTTTACTGAAGTACTAGGTGAAATTAGTGCCATTGAGGCGAGTTGTAATGTCGAAACCGTTTACTTGTTAGGTGATTTTAATGCAGATCCTAATGAATATTTTTATACTGAGCTTTATAACTTCTGCTCGGATAGATTATGGGTTTGTGCGGATGTAGACATGTTAGGTGTTGACTCGGGAACATATACTTTTTCCGACTCCTACCACGGGACGAGGAGTTGGCTGGACCATAGTGTGGTATCCCAATCAGCAATGATGTCGATTGTGAGGGTCAGTGTACTTGAGGATGTCTTTCTCTCTGATCATTTACCATTGTTTGTAGAATGCAATATGGACATCGTGAGCCCCAAACTCATGACCCGCGGCGTAACGGGTTCCGCTGTAATTTGGGGTGAAAGGGATGACTCACAAATAAATAGATACCAGAGCCTTTGCCATGCGTGTTTGCGAGATATTGACTTACCTAAGGAATTGGAGGAGTGTAGCAGCGGGTCATGTGACTTGGCGGATCATAAACGTATCTTGGATGGGATGTATGAACAGATAGTTCTCATATTAACAGAAGCGGCAACCAAAACTAAAGAACGTCATAAATGTAATATGGTTGTCAAAAATAAGGTATTGTGTGGTTGGAATAGCCATGTGAGAGACGCACACAGGGAGGCCCGGTTCAGATTTGGCATATGGGTATTCCATAATAGGCCGGCCGCAGGCCCATTTTACGATCAAATGTGTGAGTCTAGGAAAATTTACAAGGGTAGATTAAAATGGTGCCAAAACAATCAGGACCAAATCAAAATGGACAAAATAGCAAAATTAAGAGCGGATAAGAATTTTGGGAAATTTTGGAAGGCCACAAATGTACTGGGTAAGGGACCGGGACTGCCTGTGTGTGTAGACGGAAAGAGCGACGCTGAGGAGATCGCAAACATGTTCAGAGAACATTTTCAGGTGCGGTCCCCTCTGGGTCAATCCACTGCAGGTTTTGATGCTGTTCTGAGTCACCCGGGGATTGAGCCATTGCTTTTGTTTACTGCGGGTCATGTAAATGACATAATAACGGGTATGTGCAGAGGCAGGTCCCCGGGGCACGACGGACTTAGTATTGAGCATTTGAAGTATGCGGGGAGTCATCTGCCGAGGGTCCTGTCTTTGTTTTTTAATATGTGTTTTAGACATTCGTACCTACCAGCTAATCTTATGAAAACAATAGTTGTGCCAATAGCTAAAAACAAGACAGGTAACATCTCAGATAGAAACAATTATCGTCCAATCTCTCTCGCAACTATCGTGGCCAAGGTATTGGACGGTTTGCTTGATTCTTGTTTACAGAAGTACCTAAAAATACACGACGCCCAGTTCGGTTTTCGACCGAAACTATCCACTGAAAGCGCAATTCTGGCTCTCAAGCACACCGTCCACTATTACACCAACCGCAAGACACCGGTGTACGCCTGTTTCTTAGATCTCTCCAAAGCCTTCGATCTCGTTTCATACGATGTGCTCTGGGGAAAAATGAGGGACAGGGGTATACCGGTTCAGTTGATTAATTTGTTTCGGTATTGGTATGCAAACCAAACCAATTCTGTGAAATGGTCGAACAGTATCTCTGAGCCATACGGGTTGGAGTGTGGAGTGAGACAGGGGGGGATATCGTCTCCTACACTCTTCAACCTGTATGTTAATGATCTCATAGTTGAGCTTAGCAGCAGGCGTGTCGGATGCTGGGTGGGGGGTGTTAATGCTAACAACTTTAGTTACGCAGACGACATGGTGGTGCTGGGACCGACTGTGAGGGCCATTGCAGAGCTGTTAGAGGTATGTGAGTCATATGCCAAGGCACATGGTCTCATATACAATGTTAAGAAGAGTCAGTACATGATCTTTAAGGCCGGTGGTAAATGTCCTGAACACATCTCCCCCGTATTAAACGGGGTGAAATTGACGCGTGTTTATCAATTCCGTTACCTGGGACATATTCTCACTGATGACCTTAGGGACGATGCAGATATAGAGAGGGAGCGCAGGTCTCTGGCGATTCGCGGAAATATGCTGATAAGAAGGTTCGCCCGTTGTTCAGACCAAGTAAAAATAACACTCTTTAAAGCCTACTGTCAGAGTATGTACACGGGCAGCCTTTGGTTTAGTTACACTAAAAAATCGCTAAATACACTGCGCATACAGTATAATAACATTTTCAGGATGATGTTGAAACTCCCTCGCTTTTGCAGCGCCTCCGGTATGTTTGCTCAGGCCCAAACGGATGGGTTTCATGCCATAATTAGAAAGAGAGTGTCATCTATGCTAAGGAGGGTGCGGGGGAGTGAAAACAGTATCCTGAAAATAGTGGCTCAGGATCTCAATGCACCTCTGCTGAGACACTTCGTCCGGGTGATGACGGAAATAGAAGACTGTCGTATTGGTGTACGTGATCATCCGCACGGAGTGCCTCGCAAGTACATGATTTACTGATTTTATTTTTTTATGTTTTTATTTTTATTTCTTTTTGTGTTGTCTATGTTTTTATACTAACATATTTATAAGTACCATTGTTACTAAACAAATGGATCCTGTTATCCGAAATAAATAAATTTTGAATTTTGAATTTGAATTTGAATTTGAATTTTATTGATGATTACAGCAAATTAACCAAAGTTTATTGATCCGATCAAAGGATGAGGTGTATGACTACTTGGTGCAATATGTAAATGAGGTACAGAACTTGACAGGAAAAATGATAAAAGAACTCAGATGTGACAATGGGAAGGAATATATGAATGCAAAAGTTTTTCAGTTCGCAAAAGAGAAAGGAATAGTAATAAAACCCTGTCCAGCATATGTTCATCAATTAAATGGAACAGCAGAGAGATATAATGGCACATTAATGGATATGGGTAGATGTCTTTTATCAGAAAATTTAATATTGTATGGAAGTAGAGTTTTTGTAAGGATTCCCGAACAACTGAGAAAGTCTAAATGGGATAAGAAAGCCAAAGTTGGAGTTTTACTTGGCTATACTGATACTGGGTACAGAGTGTTAATTAACAACAGAGTTATTATTGCTAGAAATTGTGATATAATTGAAGAAGATGTTAAACTGTGTGGTTATGAAAGTGAGGAAGAAAATAATACTGAATATAAACTAAAAGAAAAGGCAAAGGAAGATAAAAGAAAAAATACAATAAAATACCCTGACAATGACGAAACAAGTGTAGCAGGAAGTGAAGATGAAGAACAAAATAGAAGATCAAGAAGACAAGTAAAACCTCCACTTCGTTTTGATGAAGAATTCGGTTATTACTGCATATCCTGTAACTACTGCGATGCTTCGGTTCCAACTAATTTTCAGGAGGCGACTACATGTAATGAAGCAATGAAATGGAAAGAAGCAATGAATAGAGAAATGGACAGTTTAATCAAAAATAACACATGGACTCTAGTTAACAAACCTCTCAAGGACAAAAAGGTAATTGATGTGAAGTGGGTTTATAAAAGGAAAAGCGAAAATGAATACAAAGCAAGGTTAGTCGTAAGAGGTTTTCAACAAAACAATTGTATTGATAATACTTATTCTCCTGTTGCTAAAATGCCGACACTTAAATTACTATTATCTTATTGTTGTCAAAATTCCTTAGTTATACATCAAATGAATGTTGAAACAGCATTCCTCAATGGTAAAGTATTATCTGAAGTTTACGTAAAGCAACCAATCGGATATGAAAATGGAACTGATAAAGTTTATAAATTAAATAAAGCATTGTATGGTTTAAAAGAAAGTCCTCGTGCTTGGTATGAATGTTTTAATGATTTCTTGACTAATTATGGTTTTCGTAGAAGTAAATATGACTATTGTTTGTATGTTAAAAGGGAGAACAACTTAAATGTTTATATTCTTTTATTTGTTGATGACTTATTAATATGTTGTGAAAATGTAAAAGTAATTGAGGATATAAATAGCCTGAAAGGTTTAAAATGAAGGATATGGATAAGGTGAAAAACTATATTGAATATATGTATAATAAAAATAATATCCTAACCTTGAGTCAGAAATCATATATTGAGTCTTAAGCTAAACGATATAATATTGAGAATACAAAATTGTTTAAAACTCCTATGGAAATAAACTTAAAATTGGAACAATCTGATATTAATGAGGATGTAAAATATAGAAATTTGATTGGTGCCCTTTTATATATTAGTTCAGGTACTAGACCCGATATATCTCACAGTGTGAATTGCTTAAGCCGATTTCAAAATTGTTACAATGAAACTCATTTTAAGTATGCTTTGAGAGTTTTTTTTTTTTTTTTTTTTTTTTTTTTTTTATTTAGGAACAACAAACAGTTATATAATAGGTCTTAAATAACTTATAATTAAATATAACATGAGTAAGTAATTATATAACCCACAGCGTTATTCACAGATTAATATTAATTTTTAAACAGAAAGTTGCCACAAGAGGGTCAACCAGGCTGCGTGATTAAAATTAATAGTTTTAATGAAAAAGATGATAGAAAAGATAAGAAAATTTATAAGAGGTGTTGACAAAAAATAAAATGTACTTAATAAAGAATTTACGAAATAAACAGAAATTACTAATAAGTTACAGATGAATTTGCATCCAGTGTGCATAAAATTGAGGTGAGTGTTTTTTTATATTCATACAATTTGCAAGCAAATATGTCAAGTTTTCCATCAAAAAACTTATTATAGGACTCAACCATACAACGCATAGGTGAACGCCGACCAGAATTTGTTCGGCAAATGGCGAAATAGAAGAGTGGCCGTCGAGAGCGGGCTGCACGCCGGACACATCTTCTAGGGACAGTGTATGAAATTTTGTTAACAATGTTAAGAGAGTCAATTTTGCCATGTAATATTTTGAATAGCAAGACCGCTTCAAGATATTTACGTCTTGATTCGAGAGTCAACAAATTGTACCTGGAAAGCAGTTCAGAGTAGCTAAGATAGCGTCGGTGACATTTATAATGCATGGTGCGTAAAAACTTTTTTTGAACTTTCTCAATCGCCGTAATGTATTTTTGATAGTAGGGATTCCAGACCGACACCGCATATTCTAGTTGTGATCTTACTAAAGATTTGTACAAATACAGGTAAGTTGATGATTTCCTGAAGTCAACGGAAGATCTGAGGACAAATCCAAACATTTTAAATGCTTTGTTTGTAATATTTTGAACGTGAGTATCCAAACAGAGCTTTTCATCAAGGATTATGCCTAAGTCCTTTACTGATATGACCTTACTTAATGACACATTGTTAAGTTTATAATCAAAATCGATAATATTAATATTTTTAGTGAAACTTATAAAGTTACATTTAGGTATGCTGAGGTGTAATTTATTCACAAAGCAGTATTGAGTTAACCTATCTAGATCTGATTGAAGGGAGATACAATCTTCAATTGTATTAATAGACCTATAGGCCTTTAGATCGTCAGCGTACATAAGAAATTCAGATTTCTGAAAACAAGTCTTAATGTCATTGATATAAATAATGAATAATAATGGTCCCAAAATGGAACCCTGCGGCACTCCAGAGGAAACATACACTGGCTCAGATTGATAGCCATTGATAGCTACCGTTTGAGTGCGGCTGGTAATATAAGACTGAAACCAGCGTAGCAAATTACCGCGTATTCCGTTGAAGGCGATTTTGTTCAAGAGAATTTCGTGATCTACCTTGTCAAAGGCTTTCTGAAAATCGGTGTATACGGCGTCAACCTGTGCCCCGCTGTCAAAGTTCTCGAACAAAGTTGATGTGAATGAAATTAAATTAGACACGGTAGAGCGACACTTCACAAAACCATGTTGCTCCGGAATAACAATTTTATGAAGCGCAGGATATATTCCATTGTGAACGAGCCGCTCAAACAGCTTAGATAAGGCGGGAAGGATGGAGATGGGTCGATATTGCTGAACATCTTGTTTGGAACCGTTTTTGTGCACGGGAATAATATATGCGCTTTTCCAAATATCAGGGAAGAAGCCTTCCGTTAAACATTTATTAAAAATTATATGTAGTGGTATAAATATGGTATTGGCCGTTTGCTTTAGAAAGTATGGAGGGATTCCGTCAGGACCAGCGCCCTTAGATGTGTTTAACAACTCGAGTTCTTTGAGGATTTTTTCCTCAGTGAGGAATAAGTTAGATATAATATCACAGTTGTCGCCGAAATCAGCCGAGGGCTGCCAGTTATCAATTTTATTAGACCTAGGTTCAAAGACGGACTTAAAGTAATTTGAGAACATATCACAAATTACCTCAGGGTTAGTGGATTTCTCATCTTTAAGTTTCATTTCGGATGGTATGCTAGATTTACCTTTACGATTTGAAATATAGGTCCAAAAGTATTTTATATTGGTAGAGATGTTATTTTCAACTGAGAGCATATACTCACGATAACTTCTAGAACATTTCTCCTTAAACATGCCTCTGTAATACGAAAAACTTTCATAATCCGAGATGTTACCATACTTTTTCCATTTAACCCATGCTTTTTGTTTTTTTCTCGCTATATTAATAAGAGATTGAGGAAACCAAATAGGAAAATTAGACGATTTAGAATATAATAAAGGCGTGTTTTTCTTAATTATACTATTAATTTTGTTATAAAATAAGTCAACTGCGTTGCTGGCAGTTAATGGGCCAAGTTCCTCGGACCAATCAATAATTGCTATCTCATCATTTATTGTTTTATAGTCAGCTTTATAAAAGTTGTTTTTTACAAAAGGTTTCTTTAAAAGTGATTTAGTTGGGGTGGGCGCAGACATATATGAGACGAAGGGGGGGTGATGATTGTTGGGCGGGACGAGAGATAAGGGTTGAGGTTGAACAGAGCATGTCGTATTACTGATAACTAAGTCGAGGGTCCTATCATTCACATTGCGTAAATAGTTATATTGCTTACAGTCCAAATTAGCCATACAGTCATCTAATAGAAGACTTCGAGACGAGGTAACCTCATGTATCATACCATCATTGGGGTTGTTTGTATTTGAATAGGTCCAATTTAATTCATTTAGATTGTAATCCCCAATTATGAAAATGTTTTTCATGTTAGTATTATTTAATGCCTCCAAAAGGAAATTAAAATGATTTTCATAAGCGGAAACGCAAGCCCAGGGTGGTATGTACGCAGCACTAATAACGTGTCGAGAGTTGTTATCTCTGCCAGGAATTTCTACTAGCAAGTGTTCAATACATGACGGCTGAGTTGTATCAGAAGCAATGTGGGATAAGTCGAGCTCGGCCGGGCACAGACCTTTTAAAATAGCCACCATAACTCCCCCACCATCCTCTTTTTTTGTAGCTAGCCGGTCGCGATCACACCTAAAAACGATATATCGCTCATCAATAAATTCATTATTGAAAATTTCCGGCGTCAACCAGGTCTCGGTTAGTACAATAATGTCGTAGGTGGACGAGAGAATGTTCATATAAACTGTCTGAAGTTTAGTTCTGATACCGCCACAATTTTGATAATAAATTGACAGCTTACTATCCATAAACAAAAGTGAAATATTTGTGTTCGTGTTGACATAATAGAATTATATGTTTGTGTTTAAAGTAGTTTGTAATTAACGTACTATGAGAAATAGGCAAAAGTGTCAGAAACATTCTGTTAAGCAAGTTTATGCGGAATACAGTCATACTATGAAATACATGAGAAATAATATGCTCCCTGGTCGATTTGCTGACATAATTTGGTAAGTTAATTGACACCCTGGTTATAAGATTAACTAAACATAATATTGCAAAAATAGCGTGAATGGTTGAGTAAATAATTTTAAAAATCAAATATATACAGTTATAATATGTAAGATTACTACTAAGTTTGAAGTATACTAGAAAATAAAACGTAATTTTAGGTGTAAATGAGTAAACAATAACACTAAGTGTTCGATACGATTTTTTCCAGGTCAGATTCTGTTCTAATGACAAAAGCCGGTGAGTCGTCGCGTTCACGTACAAGAATTGAAGAATTTTTAACCCATGCATATTTGAAGCCATTCTTCTTTGCGGCATCACGGCATAGGCGAAATAAGTGCTTCTTTTTTAATGTAAGGTGCTCATTTAAGTAAATTTTAACAGAAGTGCCAGGTACGCCCATTTTGCTGGAGGTAAGTCCCTTCGCTTTTCTGTAGGCACTTAACACGTTATCGCGAAGCGTGCGCGTGGTGAATTTTACAATAATATTCTTCGGTTTGCTGCTGTCACTTCTAACGTGCGGTACCCTATGAATGGAGACAATTTCACTAGCAGGAATGGGGATGTTGAGAGAAGAGCTCATGGCCTCAATCATTCCAGGCAGGTGTTCATTCCGCCTTTCTGGCACGTTGCAGATCTCCAGATTGCATTGACGCGCTTGTTGCTCCAACAAATCCACTTTATGCTCCAGACCCAGCACAGCCGGGTTCATGTCCACACACCTGCCAGAGACATCTGCCAACCGTTTTTTTATATCTTCGTGTTCGTTGCTGCAGAACTCTACGGAGGACTTCAGATGAGAAATGTCTTGTGTCAACAATGACACGTGATTATTTATTTTATGTTGCTCAGCTCGCAACGACATTATTTCGTTCCTGATTTCAGATAATGATGATTTCAGTTCCCCTCTGAGGCTAGATACGCTGCCATTTATTTCGCCCTGCCATTCACTCATCTTACAAAACAACGCACGAGAGAAGGATTCGAAACCATCTTCGGTTACAGGCTTCGGGGGGCATGCAGCGCGGGAATCTCGGCCGGAGAAGGACACATCCATGCTGTCTAGGTAGGAATCATTATGAGGAATTTGAGTAGTCCGTACCGGTGTGTTCAGATTAGATCCAGCACGCCTCGTCACGTTATTACAGGACGGACATTTCCAGGTGGAGAGTAAATCGGTGGTAAATTCCAAATATTGATCTTTTTTGATGTTGAGACATTCGATGTGATAGGAGTCCTTACAGGAGCAACATTTTAGGAAGTTATGTACGGCAGACAGATGAGTTCTGCATGCAGCGCAAAAAATTTCTTCAATTTTACTATGCGACATCTTGTGGGAAGCGGTGAAAATATTTCAAGCGATAGGAGGAAGCGCAAGAAAACGTGCTGCGAAGCGTATACGCACGCTGCCACTAGCAGAAGCGACCGCCGTGGGTTGAATTATTTAGTGTGAGACTAATACAATAGATGGCGTTACCCCGAAAAAACTCGAACTATAGTGATAATGCAAAATTGATTGATATGACGTGTAAATATTAAGTTTGTTTTTATCACTAGTGAGATCACTTTTGCACTTTGTATCGTTAAATATTCACCAAATTTAGTCACTTGTGTAGAATAGCCCGCAAAACAGATGTGTATTAGAGGAAACAGGGATCAAACGATGACTAAGTTTATGCGTTTACAGATAATTAAAACGCGATAAGGTCGATTAACTTTTAACGAATATACGATCTTCAACGTTCACTTTATCAGTTCTACACTACTGCAACTTAAAAATATCTGATTAACCAATTTTAAATAAATAAACTTTGTGGATCGAAGTAAAAAGTAAACAGCCAAGAAGCGCCACCAAGCGGCAAGTGGAGTTTTGAAGTATTAGTATTTGACAAAAGATCTAAAATTAACATATTGTAATAACTGTAATGCTGATACTCTGGATTGTTTTGTGGATGCTGATTGGGCAGGAGATATTTTGGATAGAAAATCTACTACAGGATTTGTCATTAAATTGTTTGGAAACATTATCAACTACAAATCAAAGAAACAAAGCAGTGTAACAAAGTCTTCTACATTTGCTGAATATGTAGCTTTATCAGAAGCAGTAACCTGGGTGTTTTATTAGACTCCACCTTAACATGGAATTCACACATTGCTGAAACAAGTCGAAAAATGCATTACTCCCTTCACTCTCTAAAATGCCTTCAAAACTTTTTACCGATTCAGACCAAAATTTCGCTTTGCCATTCCCTTATTTTGCCTCTTCTGGACTACGCTGACGTCTGTTTTCTGGATGTGACCGAGGATTTGTTGAACAAACTTGAACGTTTGCAAAATTTGTGCATCCGCTTCATATTTGGCCTGAAAAAGTTTGACCATGTGTCTGAATTCCGAAAACGACTTAAATGGCTTCCTATCCGCTACCGGCGTAACGCCAGAATTCTTAATCTCCTATATAACATTCTCCATAACCCTTCTTACCCGTCCTACCTGCGCGAAAGATTTTCTTACAAAAACCCACTTGACGCGCCTTGTAGATCGCACCGCAGACTCCTACTGGAATTGCCACAGCATAGTACTGCTTCATACAGCCACTCGTTTTCCGTCCAGGCTGTCAAATTGTGGAATTGTTTGCCGCCAGACGTACGTGATAGTAAATCCTTATCAGGTTTTAAGAGGGGAGTGAGAGAACACTACCTGTCGTTGTCGTCGTGATGCATCCACTATTCATTTATATTGTATTTATATTATATTATATTGTATTCATGTATGTTTATTTATTTAATATATTTATTTGATATTTATAACTTTATGATAATATGTTTTAGGTCTATTAATATCAGTAAGTTTATATATTAAATATTAGGTATGTACACAAGCCAATACCTTTCTTTACACTTTCCTGTCGTGGGCCTGCTGGAAGAAATTTCTCTAGAAATAAGTAGTGCCCTTGTACTGAATTTTTCTTTATTTTAAGTTTTTTTTTTTGCTATTTTTTCTTGTTGTACATAAATATATATAAAAAAAAAATGAATTAAAATTTCTTGTTTGTTTAATAAATGATGTGTTTGGTAAAGTTTGTAAACCAGTTAAAATTTATGAAGATAATTCAGGAGCTGTAGCTATTTCTAAATATGGAAACTTTACAAAGAATTCTAAGCATATTGAAGTTCACTATCATTTTATACATGAAAATGTTAAGCAAGGAAATATTGAAGTAGTAAAAATAGAGTCAGAAAACAATATTGCTGATATATTAACAAAAGCTTTGGGAAATGTTAAGTTTACTAAATTTAGAGTCTGTTTTACCCGAGGTACAAGGCAGTTAGTTAATAAACGAGTCTAATGGCGGATGGCCTGTAATAAATTAGTTGTTGTAACTTTTTCTTTATTAAATGAGAACTAAAATAATAGTGTATTCCATTATTTTAACATAATGAATCCTACTTTTCCAATTGCATAGATTTAAAAAATCCCGAAAACTACCAGATGGTAAAATGTTAAAAGCAACTAAAATAGGAACAGTAAAAGTTTATTTTAAAAACTATTATGAAATAAAACATGTAGATATAAAAAATGTTAATTTTGTTGAAGGTATAAAGCATTTGTTAAGTTTTTCTAAAATTACAAAAAATTGTACAATAGTGACTTGGAATGAAAATGCATTCCACAGTACAAAAAAATAAGCTTAAAAAAATCGTAGGACTAAAGGGATTGAAGCAAATTGGTACAGCTACAAGTGGAGAACGTAGAGTGAATACCACTGCAGTGTGTTGTGCTAGCGTATCTGACCAGTTTGTACCGCCAATGTTAATTTTCAAACGGATGCGACAAAAGCTCGAATTAGCAAATGGCGCTCCTATTGGCAGCATTGTCACTGTGTTCGAAACCGGCTACATCAACTCGTCTCTTTTCGTTGAATGGCTGAAACACTTTATCAATACAGTAAAGCCCTCATTGGAAAACAAAGAACCTACTTCTTTTTCTCGATGGCCACACGACGCTCTCAAAGAACCTGGAAGCTTTGTATTTAGCGAAAGCTCATGAAATCATTATGTTACAACTTCCAGACGTTTCATTTTTTAAACCTTTAAGTACTTATTATATCCAAAGTACAGAAAAATATTTAAGGACTAATGCTGGATGCTGCGTAACGCAATATCAAGTAGCTAAATTGTTTGCCGAAGCTTACGAAAGCAGTAATAGGAAATATTGTAAGTGGGTTCGAGTCAAGCGGAGTTTGGCCATAAACAGGCATGTCTTTCCTGAACACATGTTTGAGACAGCTGATAATTTACTTAATGCTAATTCGAGCGATGAAAGTGTATCATTGTTGCAGCATAAAACTTACGATAATGAACTGAAAACAAACGAAGAGAACAGAAATTTGATTTCGACAGCTCCAGTGCAGGGTAAAATTGAAAAGCGGCAAGAATATAGCGTTGAAGTTAATAAACATGAGATTTCTACCATGGACATACACGTGCAACCATCTACGTCGAAGATAAATACCCAATTGAACACTACATCTCAAATAAAAAAAAACACTAAAAATTTTGTCGCCACGGCCTAAAAATTGATTCAACTGCAAGAAAAGCAAACAAAACAAAACCAAAAAAAGAAAATATTCGTAAACCTAAGAAAAACCAAAAAAATTGCAAAGAAAATAAGACACCAACTGCTACCAAAGGAAAGAACAAAACTTGTAAAAGGAAGCGATCACCTTCTACTAGTTCTAGTGACATCAGCGATGAGATAATTGTTCTGGAATTTGAAACTGATCAATCGGAATTTGAAGACAATGCTAATTGCATTGTCGAAAAAGGTCATTATTGCAGATCTGATACGAACAGAATTTACTTACCATCAGGCTTAAATATCAGGAAGATGTAGCGAATGTATAATAAAGAAAGAGATGAAGAATTAAGAGTAAAGCAAAGTTTCTTTCGAAATATTTCTAACACAACAAATTATGTTGATGTTGTAACAGTCAACTTTGGTTTCGGTTCGCCTAGAACTGACGTATGTTCTACATGCATTTCGTTACAAGAACGTTTGAAGACCGAAATAGACCCTATGAAGAGAAATAAGTTACATCTCAAAGATAACTTGTCCGGAGTAGATTGGGCGCGAAATGTTATAACACGGCATAAGTCAGAAATCTCCAACTGTCAAGCGACAAATATTTCAAGCGAGTGTGCTAAAATTTCCCCAACGAATCAACGAATCTGTTCTCCAGATTGTCTCATCAATTATGATGAGACTAATATACGTGGTTTACAAATCAGAACATTTATGGGATCAGTGGCTGGAGGGTGGGCCACCTGGAACCAGGTATTACTGATCAAACAATGGCTGGTCCGATTCAACTTGTTTTGAGCATTGGTTAAACACCATAATAGTTTCGTACGCAACAACTAAACAAGGTCTAAAAGTAGTATTAATAGGAGACAATTTGTCGTCCCATTTTTCCGAATCAGTATTACAAACTTGTCAAAAACTCAATATTATATTTGTATGCCTCCCTCCAAAAACAACACATTTACTACAACCCTTAGACATAGCTTTTTTCGCACCTCTTAAAAAATATTGGCGCGCTATATTAACAAGGTGGAAGAAGACACGACGGTTTAAAGCCCAAAACTCTAGTATTATGTGAGTAAAAAAGACCAAATATTGTTGGAGAATATAATCGTGGGCGGGGTCGACCTCATTGACAGCATCATGAGCATCTATAAGATACAGTTGTTCGTCGTTCGCTAGAAAATGAAATCCAGGCAAAAAAACACAAAGGACCTGCTCAGTACGTACCTCCAGTTGCAGTACGTCAAGATCAGATTGGCCACTGGCCACAATGGTCTGATAAAAAAATCAGATGCAAGTTTCCAAAGTGCAGTGGATTTACACACAATTTATACGAAAAATGTGAAGTCGCATTATGTTCCACAGGCTCTTTTCATTCTGCAGCGTGTCGCCGGTCGCGCGTGGCGCGACCGGTCCGAACGGCATTTCACAGTTTCGCGTGTGCACTCGAACAGGGCTGGACGTGTAAAGTCACGAATTTTTATCAATCATGGAAACAGTTATTAAAAAACCATAATTTTGATTACTGCATTGTAAGGTAAAGTCACTCAATTCCGAGGGGTTCCAAAACTGGCAGGTAATTGCGATGTATTTAGAATAACGGTATTTTCATTCAATTTTACAAGTTCACTTTGACCGCAAAATACGTTATTCAGTTAAGAATATATTGACTCATGTTTATGTGTGCAAATTATTGCCATAGTGTGTGCACAATTTAAAATAATCGGTTAGTTCGACGCCAGCAGCTGACCCGGAAGCGCGCTTCTTGTATTTCGAACCTAATTTACGTGAGTACTACATTTTTTTAAATAGCGTTTAATTTGTGAATTTTACGATCTGTGACTTTTTTGTTTATGTAGGAATATTAAAAGGGGTATTTAAAATATATAAACCTTTTAGATTTTGAGTATTTGTTCTGAAATTCATGAGAAAATTAGATTTTAAAATACCGCGGCATTAGGTTTCCAATAATTCAGTAGGTTCCTAATTGCCGATGTACACCACGGGATTAGGAAATCGAAGAGGGTTACGTTTTTTTTAAATTTTGAGTTCACTATTGTGATTAAGAAATTAATATTTTAGTAGTAATCTCTTAAATAACCAATAGTTGTAAAAATGTATTTCCGATGTACACTTTGACGTTACATTTGTTAAATATAATAACCTAAATAATACCTTTTTAGGTACTTTATTGTTTTCTTGGTTCGAAAAGCAACAGTGATATTATTAGATTATTGGTGTGTTCTGATTGAATTTTATTTATGCTTTATATTTTTAATGTAATATATATCGATAGCATTTAACTAAGTATTGGTATATTGACAAATATTTTATTTTATATCACTCGGAATTAAAAAACTTGTTTGAGAGTATTAAAACACAAATCCGATGTATTTAGAACGGAATAAGGTTATATGAACACTTAATTCCGTGGTATCGATACAAGAAAAATACAGTGTGTTCCTTATCTAACTTTTCTCGTTTATAAAGCACTAAACCATCCATACATCTAGGGACCCTTTAGATTAATTTTGATAAATCATTCTTTTCAGATTTACTTACGTAATTTTAATATTTAATCTTAATTGTTTTGTTATAGAATAATGAACCCAAGAAAAAAATACACAAAAAAAGATCTTCAAAATGCTATCACGGAAATCAATAATGGCAGCAGCGTCTATAAAGTTTCTCGAGATTATAATATTCCAGAGACGACATTGCGCGATAAACGTGATAAAAAATATTGCGGTGACATTCCCGGTAGAAAAACAATACTTTCAAAAGCGGAAGAAACAAAAATTGTTGACTGGATTCATTATCTAGGAAAACAAGGTTTTCCAGTTACCAAAGAACACAAGGAGTAGCCAAGTTGGTCGAAAATTTAAAAAGACCGAACACTTTTAAAGATGGTATCCCAGGTAAACATTGGTTTACCGGTTTCTTATCAAGACATCCGACTGTTGCAAAAAGAGTAGCACAAGCATTACCTACTCATCGTAATAAAGTAACTGAACAAGATGTGCGCAATTGGTTTGATAGAGTCAATAACTATTTTGAGACCAATAATTTATTAAGTGTACTTAACGATGAGTCAAGAGTTTTTAACTGCGACGAAACTGCTATTTATCTGTGTCCCAAAGAAAAAGACGTATTAGTCAAAAAAGGGAGCAAGAGAGTGTATAATCGAGTTGCTAACGACGAAAAAGAATGTTTGACCGTCTTAGTAAATGTTTCTGCCAGTGGCAAAATCGCTCCAACTATGGTGCTGTATCCATACAAACGCCTGCCAAAAAACTTATCCCTAACAGTCCCACCTACATGGGGTATAGGATGCACGGAATCAGGGTGGATGAACATGGAGGCTTTCTATGAATATGTGGCAAATGTTTTTTATAAATGGTTACTTGAAAACAAAATAACAATGCCTGTTGTTCTCTTTATGGATGGGCACACCTCGCACATTTCCTTGCCATTGAGTCTTTTTTGTAAAGAAAAGGGAATTATACTTGTTGCACTACTACCGAACTCGACGCATATCCTTCAACCACTAGACGTTGGAGTTTTTCGACCTGTTAAGGGTACGTGGAAGGAAATTGTTCATGAATTCAGGGTAAATAACAATTACGCCAAATTAAAACGCACAGATTTCGCAAAAGAAGTACAAAAATGTTTCGATAAAAGTCTTAAAGTAGAAACAATAAAAAATAGCTTTAAAAGCGCTGGAATTTTTCCGTTTAATGTCAATAATATTGATTTTTCTAAAGTTATGCCGCAAGAAACGGATACCGCTGTAATTATTGCACAGGAACCATCTACAAAACAATCTAATAATTTTATTAAGGAGTTTGAGAAACGGCTGGACCCGGAAATACTTGAATACTTTGTTAGTTCAGGAAGTGTGTGGAAAGGTGAGGAAAAATATAGATGTTTATTTGAATTTTGGAAGAAAATTCAAGACGAAGAATCGAATCTCTCTACTATTTTCAATGACACAACAATTTTGAATAATATACAAGATTGTGATGTGTCAGATGTTGTTTTGAATATGGAAATAGCTTCGAATGGCAGTGTCATACTTCCCTTGAGCCCTAATCCTGAATCTATCATGAGCATTGGTATTAATCAACGAGGTAATAATCGACCATTGACGCCACAAGATGAAAATTCTAGACGCAGTTCATTTGATTCTGGAAGTGTTTTGCAAAAGAAAAGCTCACTTGAGCATGTAGATGATTATTTATTACAACCTTGTTGTTCCAAGACTCTTAATATATCCAGAGCAAATTCACGACGATCAAGCAGTGACCAAGCGTTAGATATTTTTGATCATGTTAATACAGAACGGTCTGAACAGATAAAAGATATTGTAGTACTGAAAGAAACTTCTTCTGACAAAATAACTAATGAAGTTGTATTGCAGGCTTGTCGTTCCAATTCACAAAAAATTCCATCATCCAGGGCAAGCTCACGGCAGTCAAGCAGTGATCGAGCACTGGATATTTTCAATTCTGTTGACCCTAAGTTTTCGACTGATAAGCTAGAAGTTGATAACTCTACTTCCGATAAGAAACTTAACTTCCCAACTCCTTTTAAAACTGCTTTTTACTTTCCAAAGTCTCCAAAGAAAACATCAACTAAACAAACTAAAAAACTCACCCCAACAGTTGCAGTTGCAAACGAATTTATAGAATATCAACGTAGAGTTGAAATAGAAAAGAGAGAAAAAAATGATAGAGTACTCAAAAGACGTGCAGAGAGATTAAAGAAACAAGAAGAAAAGAAATTAGAAAAACTCAAAATGCAGAATAAAAACAAACAAAAAATAAGTCACAAAAAAAATAGAATTACATTAGAAAAATCAAACGTTCTTGAAAAAATTAAAGAAGATCAAGAAAACGAGGCAAATATAGAAGGTGACAGGATACAAATACCATCCTCTGACGACAATGAAGATGTGACCTTGACTATCACAAGGAAAAAAGTTCTTGGTATTAAAAAAACCTATACCGACTTGTTCGGTGAATCTTCATCGGAGAATTCAACATAGCTCATTTTTATTAATTTTTTTGGAGAAAGTTCTTATTTGGATAAGCAGTGTGTGCTTTTTTATACTTCTCATCATTCTCTGGTACTATATCATACCTCCGGTGTAGAAACGCATATTAAAAAGTTAAAAATATTATTTTATGCTTGAAGTCGGTACCAGCCATACCAAACTTAAACTGATAAACAAAAATAACTGATTATATATATCATACTAAAACGTAACTTTTTAGTATGAGTTTCAAAACCGGCTTTATTGTAAAAGTCTATTATTGTTTGCTTATTGTCGAAATTATTATTTTTAATTAGAAATAATGGGCCTTATTACTTAACAACTAGTTTGTAACCTAGTTTTTGATCTCATTAATAATAAGGAAAAGTTAGATGTTATTTTTGATATGATTATTAAAAATTATTACTTTTTATTATAGGATTATAGAAAGGCTGCTGGGTGTGATAGAGTGTCGGTCGAGATGCTTAAAGCAGGAAAAGGCGTAGTAGCTAGTCAGTTGTACTGCCTTTTCAATTTGTGTTGGAGAAGCGGCCGAGTACCAAAAGATTGGTGTAAGGCTGTTATCGTGCCACTTTACAAAGGAAAAGGGTCACAGCTGGACTGCAAAAATTATCGTGGTATAAGCCTGCTTAGCGTCGTCGGCAAATTGTATGCTAAGGTATTGATTAATAGAGTCAGGAATGAAACTGATGACAAAATATGGGATGCTCAAGCGGGATTTCGAAAGGGAATGGGATGTACTGATCAGGTCTTTTCCTTGCGGTGCATAGCCGAAAAGTTTTTGGCCAAGAGTCAAAAAGTCTATTGCACATTCGTAGATCTGGAAAAGGCCTATGACAGAGTTGAGAGGAATGAATTGTGGTCAGCACTTTCTATGCATGGGGTGAGCAGTCTCTTAATACGAGCACTGAAATCCTTATATGAGGATTCGAGTGCTTGTGTCAGGATAAACGGAGCGCACACTGAGTGGTTTAAGATTGAGAAAGGCGTTAGGCAAGGATGTGTTGCGTCACCGTGGCTGTTCAACCTATTTATGGATAGCTGTTTGACAGATTTGAAAGAGTCTAAAAGTGGATTAAGGATGAATGAGTTACTCGTCAAATGTCTGCTCTATGCCGACGATCAGGTTATACTGGCGTCATCAGCGGAGGAGTTACAGGAGATGGTAAACTGTATGCATGAAGCTTTAAAAGAGAAAGGAATGAAAGTGAACGTAAGTAAAACTAAAACACTGGTTTTTGAAATGGAGAAAGAAATGACAGCATGTAATATTTTGATTGGAGGAGAAAAAGTGGAGCAAGTGAAAGAGTTTGTATATCTAGGATCAAAGTTTACATCAGATGGCAAGTATGATAGTGATATTGAAAGGAGAGTGAACGCGGGGAACATGGTGAATGGAGCTTTGCATGCCTTTATGAGCAGTCAGAAACTATCCAAAAAGGCTCGACTGGCTGTGCACAGGGGCGTGTTGGTCCCGACATTAATGTATGGGAGTGAAAGTTGGGTATGGCAAAAGAAGCATGAAAGCAGAATAAATGCAGTGGAAATGAGAGCGTTAAGGAGTATGATGGGTGTGAAATTGAGTGACAGGATAAGGAACAGCGTGATAAGGGAATGTTGTGATGTGAAAGAAGATGTAGTTACAGGAATAGAAAAGGGTATGTTAAGATGGTTCGGTCATGTGGAGAGGATGAATGAAAGCAGGTTGACTAAGCAGATATACAAGGAGAGTGTGGAGGGAAAGGTCGGAGTGGGAAGACCTAGACGAACGTATCTTGATCAAATTAAGGACGTCCTGGTAAAGGGTCAGGTCAAAAGTACCCGAAACCGCCGAGCTTGTATGAAGAGAGTTATGAATGTGGACGAAGCGAAAGAAGTATGCAGAGATCGTGGCAAGTGGAAAGAGGTAGTCTCTGCCTACCCCTCCGGGAAAGAGGCGTGATTTTATGTATGTATGTATGTATGTATTATAGAACAAAAAAAAATGTTGTGCTGAAGTTGATTATATTTTTAATTTTATACGAGATTGGTATTTAGCCATAAGTATTATTAATGTTTATGTTTGAATTATTAATATCTAGATATTAATCATGTACCAACAATAAGACTGATTTCAAAATAAAAGACTTGATTTTTGGACACTCTGTATTTAGGAACAAAATCCATCGGAATTAGGATTTTTAAATCGGAATTAGGGTCTTTGGAATTATTTATATTTTTACATTATTTCACATTTATACTATTTGTTTACTGACCAATTGTAGATTTATTTCAAAAGTAAGATAAATAATACTGCTGATAAATATAACCAAATCTTCAAAAGAGCACATTAGATACTTAAATTTTAATGTTCACTTAACTTCAGGTGAAAATACCGCGGAATTAGGTGACTTTACCTTATCATCAAAACAAAAAACGCCGTACCAGTCGACAAGGAAAGCTATTCATGCATCCTTTAACTTCGGAGCGTTTGTTGAGTGGTGGTAACACTGTATTCACAATTGCGAGATGAAATTAAATTTTTCAATCTGATTATCAGTTGCCGCCATGATTATACATAAGACTCACACGCGCATGTCCGACAGTGAAAGCTTACAATGCAGCACTGGCCCGCGCGCCGACCGGCTGACGCGGGGCGCGCGGGCGCCGCCGGTCAAGCATTTCGGGCATGCAGAAAAACGCTACCGGCAAGACGCGGCACAATGAAAGCCACTAAGAAGCTTCATACAAATTGCGACACGCTGCAGAATGAAAAGAGCCTAAAACAAAAAACTGCTTCAGAAACTTCCACCTTTCCTAATGTCCACTTGTACACTATACATACATAGTTTTTGAGATTACGGCTCAATGTTGACGGAAGGCAACACTCCCTATTTCTGTATTTTTCTTTATAAATAATTAAAAATCCTGAAACAAGTGTTAACATTTAAAAAAATAGTATTTTATTGTCATGTGTTGGCAATACTGATTTTGGCTTTTTGACGTTGAGTAGCCGCGTTTTTCGGTGTCATTGAAAAAAAAAGGGAACTCGAGCTACAAGAAGTATAAAGATGTATAATTGTAATTTATTAAAGAAGAACTGAGAAAGGAATTCTGATTGTATCATTTAGTAAGTTAACACAAGTGTCTTTATTTTTTTGTTAATCACCCGTCCACGAAAAAAAAACATGTTTTTGAGTGATAGAGGGTTAATCCCTTTGATTGGGAAGATACGGAGTTTATATAACGATATCAACTGTCAAAAAATTTAGTGAGAAAACTTTGTGAAGAGATTGTGAAGAATATGATGAACATCGCTAAAAGAGCTACCGATTTATCTGTAGAGACAAAAGTAAGTGCCTGCTTATACCGATTTGTGCATTCGTAATTTACTTTTTGCAAGCAAATCAATAACATAGGTAAATCTATTTTGTTTTAGGTTTTAACTGCTTTATCTTTTTTTGCGACTGGATCTTACCAGAGACCTATAGGTGATATAGGTGGGCATTCCTTGGCTCAACAGACTGTATCAAAAGCAATTGATCAGGTGACTGCATGCATTAATTCCATGGAAATGAGAGAAAAATATATAGTTTTCCCAAGAAGCCACGAAGATCGAAATAAAATAGAAAATCTATGGTGGAAGAGACTGATTTTGTAGTTATGTGTAATGAAGTTATCTTTGACTCGGGAATGTTATATATTTCTTTGTCTTTTGCTAACCACTTTTGGGCCACTCGGACTCCGGTAGTAAAATGAAGGGAGGTCCATGCCACCATAGCTTGGATGGATGTATGAGTTGTGGGTCTCGTCCTCGTGATGCTAGATCAGCCGGATTGACTTCCGTAGGAACGTGGTGCCACATACCTCGTCATACATTGAGCTTTACTGCTTCAGTGATGCCTCACAAGTTGCATATGGTGCTTGCATCTATGCCAACATCATCAGTTCAACTTGCGAGTCCTCCGCCAAACTCTTATGCGCGCGATCTCGCTTATCTCCTTTGAAAACAACAAGTATTTCTAGAGTTATGTGGTGCCTTACTAGCTGGTCGCTTATGCGACACTGTGCGCTCAGCACTTCGAAAACCCATTCATCGTATTACCTTCTGGACTGACTCTTCTGTTGTTCTGGCTTGGCTAAAAACTAGTCCATCCAAACTTTAAACTTATGTAGCTGTGTGTGAACGGAACGCAATGCCGGGGAAGTGACGAGGAGCGGGGGACGCGGCGTCATCCGGCCACGCGACCCTACCTCGGCCCCATTCCGCCCAGCGACGACAGCGTGCGCACACGGCGTGCTTGTATATTTGGCGTCCCCAGGGTCGCGTGGCCGGATGACGCCGCGTTCTTCTTGTCACTTCCCCGGCATTGCGTTCGGTTACTCGTATTGGGCGCGAACAGGTAGATTCATACTACAATATATTTTTAACATTTAAAAAAAAATATCACATCTTTTTCCTTTACGAAGCAGTCTCTTTCCGAACGGCTACATTCAACTGGGTGATTCGAAATTAAAATAAATTAAAAAAAAGTATATTATGAAGAATCTTTATTACAAAAAAAGTTTTTTTACAGGTGATTCTGGCTATCCACTGAGGATGTTTTTATGACACCAGTGGTAAATGCTCTCCCTAAAACCCCGGGAGGCCACTACACTAAAATACATGTTCGAGCCAGGAATGTAATTGAGAGAACTATTGGCCTCCTAAAGTCACGTTTTCATTGCCTCTTGACCTACAGAGTTTTACATTATAAACCCCAAGTTGCTGCATCTATCGTTAATGCTTGTGTCATTTTACACAGAATTTGCAATAAAGCAAACCTTACAGCGCCAGCATTGAGTGATGCAGACAGCTATCAAGAAGCTCAAATACAGCCTACCAACCTCGCTGAAGATACTGCGAGTAGCAGCCAAAACAACCAAGCACTTCAACAGGGTGTAGCTATTCGGAATGATCTCATTCGTCGACTGTGGGATGTCCGGCGTTCCTGATATATTAGTAAAGTTATTAAGTAAAAATTATTAATTATAATATATATTACATACCTACATAAGGTTTTAAGTCCACTTTTACTTGTATTTCTAAAGGTTAAAAAAATGAGGATAAATTTTATGTTTTATAAGATAAAATTTGTTTAACTTTGGCAGCATTGTTATAAAATTTAATTACATTAATAGTTTAGTATCCAATTTAGTAACTATTTAATTTCTGTTATAAAAGTGTGTTATATAGATTTTAATAAATGCTGCAGTTAAAATACAAATATAAAAACCTAGATAGTAATATTTGTTTGATTTCTCGGATCTCCGCCACCAGTTGTCCAGAGAGATTAGTATTTCTCTTCTCTATTTCGGCTCTGCATCTGTTACGACGGCCATTAACACTTTTATCCTTCAAACCAAAACCAAGCAAGATGGTATATTTGTTGTCCTCATGTGACGAAGAGGGTACATTGAACCCAACAACGAAAAAGCCGGCTATGATAGAATTTTATAATTCCACAAAAGGAGGAGTGGACACATTTCATCAAATGTGTGCACATATGCCATGCAACCGTAAGACCAACCTGGCCTTGTTGACCCATGTGCATTTTCTATGATATGCTCAATATAGCGAATATTAACTCTTACATCATCTATTGCCATAATGTCTTGGTATCTGGAGGTAAACCACTTTCACGAAGGGGGTATATGAAAAAACTGCATGAACAGCTTGTTGAACCGTGGCTAAAACAGCGACTTGAAATACCGACAATGCCTAGAAATGTAAAAGAAAAAATAGAGATGTCTTGGGTTTGAAGCATGAAAAGCGCATTGTAGAACAAAAAGGTCAACTTTCTATTCCATCTTATTCTGAAATTTCTCTGGCGTCTGAAAGTATGTCCACGAAGAAAAGAAAGAGCTGCAGTTTTTATTCGTTCAAAAGAGGCTGTAGCGACCCTAACGTTCCCTAACGTTTTGCTGATGCAGCGTCCTAGGCAGACGCGCAGCGTTAGTTAGCTAGTTCCAATTATTGATTTTACTGTACGGTCGTGTATCTTTGTAATTAAAACTTGTATGTTTATTTGTGCTTTTAAACAATAAACTCTGGAGCGAACAATATCTTTTTATTAAATATCACATACATTATCATACAATCCTACAGAGGCGTATGACTAAGAACCAATGCAACAGTTGCCAAATTACTACTTGCGCTAAAAAAAATTGAACCATTTGTTAATGTTCTTTACAATAAATATAAAAAAAAAACAAAAAAAAATACGTGAAAATGCCTAACTGCAGGGTTACTCTTGACGCGGTTGAGATACGATCAAAATCGAGTCGACATCGAGAATCAGTAATTTGGTGCTCTGGAAAACGACTGAAGCGCCAATCGAGTTGTGGTCGAATAGTGAAGTACTTAAAATCGAAAACCGCCGTTATGTCCTTACTCTCGACACTATCGAGATCCAGTTATGCTCATGTTTAAATCGAAAACTTACGTCAAATCACTCGATTCACAAGACGCTTCTTTAATGAAATCAAAAGTGTGTTTTAAAGATTAAATTATAAAAAATAGGTAAGTTTCTTTAACAATAATGCTTTGAGATACAGTTATCTTTCTTCTTGAGTGAAAGTGCTGGAAATATTTGCAATTTTTTGTCTACAACTTTCTGTTTTGTGGATTGATAGCAGGATGGCTCGTCTTGCAGCACAATTAAATTTATTGGATGAAGCTGAGAGAGTTGACGCACGCCAAAGAAGAAGAACGCAAATAGCTCGTTATTGTGCAAAAGCTATAGAAATTGGCGATGAAGAATTTGTGGCAAACTATCGCATAACAAAAGAAATTTTTTTGGAGCTTGTGGAGGTGCTTTCCTCATACTTAAAGGCACCTTCTCGCAGAAGTGATATTCCCATAAAATTTAAGGCGAGTTTTTGAGTTCTATATAGCTTTTTAGTTTTAGTTCTAAAATCTATAAATCTTTAAATTTTCTTCTTGTTATAGAGATTGGTTGCTCTCTCTTTTTATGCAACAGGCAGTTATCAACGTATCGTAGGAAGGAACTATGGTACTGCAATGTCACAGCAGTCACTGTCAAGTAGTGATTGCAATCTCGCAAAACGGGATCCAGCATTCCCGCGGGATCCCGCACCACTTATTAATGTTCTGGATCCCGCACCTTTAAAACGCGGATCCGCGGATGGCGCTAATTACAATTTTCCGCTAAAACGTTCTTGTAGTTTCGCGTAAGAAAGCGAGTAGCGCGAGTGCGACGTTGCCGTTTCGCACAGTGGCGGAGGTTGGCGGGGGACTTCGTGTCGGTTCGTGCAGTCACTCGCACGCGTCGTGTCTGTAGGTGACAGTGTTTTCGTACTACGGTCCAGCGTGCGTTCAACGTAAGTATATTATTAATTTTGATTTAGTTTTTTTTTTTGTGCTCTTTCAAATGCAGATTATGCTGTAAATAGCAATATAATGTTGTAATGATAATGTAATGTTGGATATTCACGTATAAGTTATTTTTGTTTTGATGAACACATAATATTTGTTATCGATGATAATAGTTATACATTAGACTTTATTAAAAACATATTTCCAGGTAACGAGTGAATGAATCATGTCCAAGTCCAATGAAACTGAGAATTTCGAGAGAGAGAATAAAGGCGACGGTGATGGCGACGGCAGCGCCGGCAGCGTCGGCACCCAAATTGGTATAGGTCTGTGGCGTTATTTCAAGAAAAGTGACAAAGGTGGCAAATGTCTTATGTGTTCAGATGAACTAAAAATTAGTCAACGTTCTACCAAAGGCTTAAAAATACATTTAAAGACTAAACACAATATCGATATCAATTCTCGAAACGATGAGACTGGAGAAAAATCCTTACCAGTTATACCAAAGAAGAAACCCAAAACTTTGGACAGTTTTGTTATCAAAGAAAACTCCATGGACAAAACGATCTCTAGGATGGTATGTAAAGACGGATTCACCTTAAGTTCCTTTTGCACATCTTCGGATTTAAGAGATTTATTTTCTAAAAGTGGAAACAAATTACCTAACTCGCCAAATACGATAAGATCTATCGTAACAAACTTTAGCAACACAGTCAAAGCTGACATGATTATAGAATTTGAACGTCTCAAGAAAGGAAAACAGAGATTTTCACTCACATTTGACGAATGGACGTCACAAAAAAATCATCGATACTTAAATATCAACGTTCACCAGAAAGAAAATCATTTCAATCTGGGTTTGGTACGTATACAAGGCTCGGCTACCGCAGAACATTGCATTAGCTTGGTAAAAGAACGCCTAGCGAGTTTTGGTCTAGACTTAGACACAGATATTATTGCATGTACAACGGACGGCGCTAGTGTGATGGTGAAGGTTGGCAAGCTTTTGCGTTGTTCCCAGCAGCTTTGTTTTACACACGGCTTGCAGCTAGTGGTAGTTGATACACTGTATAAGAAAAGCAATTCACCAATACCAGAATGCCCAGCAGCCTCAATTGCGACGGAGTCTGATAATGATGACGACGATGATATGGACGCGAATGAACAGGGCGTAACTGTAAATATAAATTCACCACCACTTGAAATGACTTCTACATATGACAATTTATTGAAGAAAGTGCGAAAAGTGGTCAAGATTTTTAAACGGTCACCAACTAAAAATGACGTCTTTTTACAAAAATATGTAAAGGAACAAGAAGGCCCTAAAAAAGAATTGGCATTGATATTAGACTGCCGGACTCGCTGGAATAGTCTTTTAAATATGTTAGAACGATTCTATAACTTAAAGAATTGTATCGATAAGGCATTAATCGATATTGAATCTGAAATTAAATTCAGCGATAATGAGTGGTTCAAAATCAATGATCTCATTGCCAGCTTGCAGCCTTTTAAATTGGGAGTTGAGGCACTGTGTAGGCGAGAGTCAACGCTTATAACTGCGGACACAACATTTCAATTTATTTTGGATAAATTGCAACAAAAAAATACGGTGTTGAGTAACCAGTTAACTCAGAGTCTACATGAACGTATTAAAGAACGCCGCACTAACTTGACAGGAGTTTTAATTTATTTACAAAATCCGAAAAAGTACGACCAAGAAGCCAAAAATACAGATCGTACTCAAACATTCTTCATGCCAAAAAAAGCTGCAATACGCCAAGAAATAAAGAAAATATTAGAGAGAGTCAGTACTGTTGAAGACGATGAAATGTATGCAGGTGACGTCTTCGAAAATACATCTATAGCTGGAACATCCGTAACTGTAACTGACACAGCTTCTACACTTACGCTAAAAGAAGAATTAGAAAAACAGCTTCAACAAGAAAAAGAAATATTTAAGAAAAGACCAGACAATAAGCAAAAGGATTATGAAAAAATTTTGAAGAAAGAAATGGCATGTTTTGAGTCCGATGGTATCAGAGGAGAGTACCTGACGCTCGCCTATGAATATATCATGACTGTTCAGCCTACTAGCGTAGAAGCCGAGAGAGCGTTTTCGGCATCAGGATATATTTGTAGTTCACTCAGAAGCAGGCTTGGAGATGATACTATAAATGCCATTTGCTTTTTAAGAGCGTATTTTCAAAAGTCACAGTCGTAATAATACCATTTAGTTATTTAGATAAGAGAAAGTTGTGATTTGACAATGATTAGTAGTTATTGTTTTTGTTGTTGTTGATTACTTAGTTGTGATTTCTTTAGTCATTATTATGAATAAGACTGAATAACAAAATAGTATAAAACTGTTGTTAGATGTAAGGGTATAATTAAACAAAACTTTAATGCCAAACATTTAAAAGCTAAGATTAGTAAGACTGATTACTAAATTACTCGTACTTAATTATATAATTTAATTGTTATTTTGTTCGAAAACAAATAATTTTTGTTGCATAATGTGAGACATGTTTAATTACTCGTAATAAAACTTGATTATTTAAATAAAAACCTGTAGTTTCAATTCGATTTTATAACATAATTTCAAAGATGCGGGATCCCGCGGGATCTTGCGCGGGATTGATCAATCCCGCATATCAATCCCGCGGGATTGAATGAGCTGCGGGATTGCAATCCCTAGTGTCAAGGTGTATCAAAGAGGTGACCGATGCGTTCAACCAAATAATAATTCTACAAAAATATATAAAGTTCCCTACTAATGTTAATGAACGGAATGCTATAAAGATGAAGTAAGTAGTTACAATGAAATTTTCTTATAGGAAAATGTTTGTAGGACATACATTTTATAATACATATTACAATTCATAATTTTTTTTTTAACTTTTAGATTCTACGAAAAATATGGAATACCCGGTGTTATTGGTTGCGTAGATGGAACACACGTGGCCGTGGTAAGACCGTCAGAAAATGAGGATTGGTATTTCAACCGAAAACACTACCATTCCAGAAATGTGCAAATTGTATGATCATTTCAATTAACTATACCTTACCAAATGAAGTAATTTGTGAATGTATAAGTAGGTTGCCACTGTTAAAAGATATATTAATTTTTTAATTGTTTCAGATATGTGATTTTGATCTAAATATATTATAAGTGTAGATGCATGTTTTGGTAGTGCTACCCATGATTCACACATCTTTAACCAACATGCGATCAAAAATCACCTAATTGATTTAGTGAACCAAGGGGGAGACAGTGTGTTTGTTAGGTAAGTGTTTATTTTTATTATTTATTTACATTTTTTATTTCTATGACTGGAAAAGTTTCATCAGAATATTTATCTAGATGCTACCTCAGCTGTTAAGCGTAGGTGCCCAGCCTAGGTACTAAGCTGAACTTAAATAATGACATCTTGTTCATATTTGCATTTGGGTGACTCGGGGTATGCACAAAGAGAGTACATGATGACACCAATTGTCAATGGTGCAGCTGGTTCTCCAGAGGAATTCCATACAGAAATACACTGTTCAGCTGGTAACAGAGTGGAACGAACGATAGGGTTATTAAAGGCACGCTGGCGGTGTTTGCTGAAGCATAGGGTGCTTCATTATAAACCAAACATGGTTTCAAAAATAATTAACGCATGTTGTGTGCTACATAATATGTGTAACACAGCACGCATCCCCTCCCCCAGCGAAGTTAACCCCTCGCTGTCATCCGGCACCGCGCAGCAGCCATCGTTGGAGCCCGCGCCAAGCGCCGCTGCGCACGCGCACAGCGCTGGAGCCACGCTGGAACTGCGCAGGAGTTGAAGCCCGGCAACGCATAGTGAATATGTTGTGGACGAGGAGAAGAACAAATTAATAAAGATATAAGTATCATATTAATATTGTTATATTTTATACATTTATACTACTACTCTATGCTATTGATTTAACAGTTAACTGCTTAATTTTAATCTTCTTAGTTGTGAGCTTCAGAAAATTGTAATATTGTCTATATTTCATTCACACGAAACACATAAACACGGGTGCTAGTGTCGAACAACATCGAACATAGAATCTTATCGATAAATTAGGGTCCAAGTTATGCTATTGCATTTTTTCTCGATTTAGTTTACCAAGGAACGAATCTCGGCGAAGGGGATGGCTACAAATGATTGGCATAGAAAATACCTGGCCGGGAACAAAAAATATTTATGTGTGCTCAATGCACTTTGAAGAGAGTGCATTCAATAAAACTTTAAATATACATAGAGAGATGATGCTATCTCAACAGTATTTGCAATGGTACTCGTAAATAATGTATCAATCTATTTATTTTGGATCCAATGAAGTTATTAAAATTTTCCTCTCTAACTGTTGTTGTGACTGATTATTCCGATCACCACATTATTCACAATTTCTATTTTGGCTGATATGCCCTAGCATGATGTGCAGTGATTGGAATAGGTGATTGATTCATGTACTTTTGTCAAAAAACTCATAGAAAACATACTATGAATAAGCCTTTTTTCTGAAATTTTGTTTTGATACTTATTAATTTTCTTATGAAATATATTTTATACGGTACTCTGTATCAAAAGCAGGCATATAGCCCACCAAATGGAAACAAATTTCGTTCTAGTTAGTACTCACATAATATCTTATCGCAGGCCTCCATGAAAAATTTAGCAGTTGCAGGATGTCCATATTTTAATCTACCTATAACGAATACTAGTGACGAGGCTGGTGGTGTGATGACTGTTTCTTAATGTTATTATGATATTTTTCTTTACAATGTTATAAAATGGAAAGATATGATTGTTTTTACATGAATAAGCTCGAAAACTACGGGTCCAATTATAAAAATTCTTTTAATGCTAGAAAGCTGCGTTATCCCCAAGTAACGTATGTCATGTGTGTACATAATATATTTTAATTAAAAAAAAAAAAATATTACATCTTTTTCCTTTACGAAGCAGAGTCTCTTTCCGAACGGCTACATTCAACTGGGTGATTCGAAATAAAAAAAATAATAAAAGTATATTATGATAAATCTTTATTCCAAAAAAAAATTTTTAACAGGTGATTCTGTCTATCCACTGAGGAAGTTTCTTATGACACCAGTGGTAAATGCTCTCCCTGAAACCCCGGAAGGCCACTACACTAATATATATATTCGAGCCAGGAACGTAATTGAAAGAACTATTGGCCTCCTAAAGTCACGTTTTCATTGCCTCTTGACCTACAGAGTTTTACATTATAAAACCCAAGTTGCTGCGTCTATCGTTAATGCTTGTGTCATTTTACACAATATTTGCAATAAAGCAAACCTTACAGCACCAGCATTGAGTGATGCAGACAGCTCTCAAGAAGCTCAAATACAGCCTACCAACCTCGCTGAAGATACTGCGAGTAGCAGCCAAAACAACCAAGCACTTAACAGGGTTTAGCTATTCGGAATGATCTCATTCGTCGACTGTGGGATGTCCCGTTGTTATAAAATATTAGTGAAGTTTTTAAGTAAAAATTATTAATTATAATGTATATTACATTCATAAGGTTTTAAGTCCACTTTAACCTAATTGCGTATTTCTAAAGGTAAAAAAAATGAGGATACATTTTATGTTTCATTAGATAAAATTTAAGTTTGGCAGCATTGTTATAAATTTTAATTACATTAATAGTTTAGTATCCAATTTAGTAACTATTTAATTTCTATTATAAAAGTGTGTTATAGATTTTAATAAATGATGCAGTTAAAATACAATAGTAATATTTGTTTGATTTCTCGGATCTCCACCACCAGTTGTCCCGAGAGATTAGTATTTCTCTTCTCTATTTCGGCTCTGCGGCTCGTGATTTGTATGAGAGATCGGCGAGGCGATCTGTTACGACGGCCATTAACACTTTTATCCTTCAAACCGAAACCAAGCAAGATGGTATATTTGTTGTCCTCATGTGACGAAGAGAGTACAGTGAACCCAACAACAAAAAAGCCCGCTATGATAGAATTTTATAATTCCACAAAAGGAGGAGTGGACACATTTGATCAAATGTGTGCACATATGTCATGCAACCGTAAGACCAACCGTTGGCCCATGTATATTTTCTATGATATGCTCAATATAGCGAATATTAACTCTTACATCATCTATTGCCATAATGTCTTGGAATCTGGAGGTAAACCACTTTCACGAAGGGGGTATATGAAAAAACTGCATGAATAGCTTGTTGAACCGTGGCTAAAACAGCGACTTGAAATACCGACAATGCCTAGAAATGTAAAAGAAAAAATAGAGATGTCTTGAGTATGAAGCATGAAAAGCGCATTGTAGAACAAGAAGAAGGTCAACTTTCTACTCCATCTTATTCTCCAACTTCTCTGGCATCTGAAAGTGTGTCCACGAAAAAAGAAAGAAAGAGCTGCAGTTTGTGTTCGTACAAAAACAGGCGTATGACAAAGAACCAATGCAACAGTTGCAAAGTTCCCATTTGTGGTGAACATACAGTTGATTTCTGTCCTACTTGCGCTAAAAAATTTGAGCCATTTGTTATTTATTACTCATTTAAATATGTGTTCTTTACAATAAATATAAAAAAAATACGTGAAAGTGCCTAACTGCAGGGTTACTCTTGACGCAGTCGAAATACGATCAAAATCGAGTCGACATCGAAAATCAGTAATTTGGTACTCTGGAAAAATACTGAAGCGCCAATCGAGTTGTGGTCGAATTGACCTATTGACCTATGAATCTACTTGAAATCGAAAACCGCCGTTATGTCCTTACTCTCGACACTATCGAGATCCAGTTATGCTCATGTTTAAATCGAAAACTTACGTCAAATCACTCGATTCACAAGACGCTTCTTCAATGAAATCAAAAGTGTGTTTTAAAGATTAAATTATAGAAAATCGGTAAGTTTCTTTATCAATAATGCTTTGAGATACAATAATCTTTCTTCGTGAGTGAAAGTGCTGGAAATATTTGCAATTTTTTGTCTACAACTTTCTGTTTTGTGGATTGATAGCAGGATGGCTCGTCTTGCAGCACAATTAAATTTATTGGATGAAGCTGAGAGAGTTGACGCACGCCAAAGAAGAAGAACGCAAATAGCTCGTTATTGTGCAGCAGCTATAGAAATTGGCGATGAAGAATTTGTGGCAAACTATCGCATAACAAAAGAAATTTTTTTGGAGCTTGTGGAGCTGCTTTCCTCATACTTAAAGGCACCTTCTCGCAGAAGTGATATTCCCATAAAATTTAAGGCGAGTTTTTGAGTTTTATATAGTTTTTTAGTTTTAGTTCTAAACTCTATAAATCTTTAAATTTTCTTCTTGTTATAGATATTGGTTGCTCTCTCTTTTAATGCAACAGGCAGTTATCAACGTATCGTAGGAAGGAACTATGGTACTGCAATGTCACAGCAGTCAGTGTCAAGGTGTATCAAAGAGGTGACCGATGCGTTCAACCAAATAATAATTCTACAAAAATATATAAAGTTCCCTACTAATGTTAATGAACGGAATGCTATAAAGATGAAGTAAGTAGTTACAATAAAATTTTCTTATAGGAAAATGTTTATAGGAAACATACATTTTATAATACATATTACAGTTCATAATTTTTTTTTTAACTTTTAGATTCTACGAAAAATATGGAATACCCGGTGTTATTGGTTGCGTAGATGGAACACACGTGGCCGTGGTAAGACCGTCAGAAAATGAGGATTGGTATTTCAACCGAAAACACTACCATTCCAGAAATGTGCAAATTGTATGATCATTTAAATTAACTATACCTTACCAAATGAAGTAATTTGTGAATGTATAGGTTGCCACTGTTAAAAGATATATTAATTTTTTAATTGTTTCAGATATGTGATTTTGATCTAAATATTATAAGTGTAGATGCATGTTTTGGTAGTGCTACCCATGATTCACACATCTTTAACCAACATGCGATCAAAAATCACCTAATTGATTTAGTGAACCAAGGGGAGACAGTGTGTTTATAAGGTAAGTGTTTATTTTTATTATTTATTTACATTTTTTATTTCTATGATTGGAAAAGTTTCATCAGAATATTTTCCAAAATGCTACCTCAGCTGTTAAGCGTAGGTGGCCAGTCTAGGTACTAAGCTGAACTTAAATAATGACATCTATGTTCATATTTGCAGGTGACTCGGGGTATGCACAAAAAGAGTACAAGATGACACCAATTGTCAATGCTGCAGCTGGTTCTCCAGAGGAATTCTATACAGAAATACACTGTTCAGCTGGTAACAGAGTGGAACGAACGATAGGGTTATTAAAGGCACGCTGGCGGTGTTTGCTGAAGCATAGGGTGCTTCATTAAAACACAACATGCGTTAATTATTTTATAAACCAGACATGGTTTCAAAAATAATTAACGCATGTTGTGTGCTACATAATATGTGTAACACAGCACACATCCCCTCCCCCAGCGAAGTTAACCCTTCGTTGTCGTCCGGCACCGCGCAGCAGCCATCGTCGGAGCCCGCGCCAAGCGCCGCTGCGCACGCGCAAAGCGCTGGAGCCACGCTGGAACTGCGCAGGAGTTGAAGCCCGGCAACGCATAGTGAATATGTTGTGGACGAGGAGACGACCAAATTAATAAAGATATATCATATTAATATTGTTTTATTTTATACATTTATACTACTACTCTATGCTATTGATTTAACAGTTAACTGCTTAATTTTAATCTTCTTAGTTGTGAGCTTCAAAAAATTGTAATATTCTCAATATTTCATTCACATTGAAACACATAAACACGGGTGCTAGTGTCGAACAACATCGAACATAGAATCTTATCGATAAATTAGGGTCTAAGTTATGTTATTGTATTTTTTCTCGATTTAGTTTACCAAGGAACGAATCTCGGCGAAGGGGATGGCTACAAATGATTGGCATAGAAAATACCCGGCCGGGAACAAAAGACATCTACATATGTGTGCTCAATGCAGAGATGATGCTATCTCAACAGTATTTGCAAAGGTACATACATACATACATACATACATAAAATCACGCCTCTTTCCCGGAGGGGTAGGCAGAGACTACCTCTTTCCACTTGCCACGATCTCTGCATACTTCTTTCGCTTCGTCCACATTCATAACTCTCTTCATACAAGCTCGGCGGTTTCGGGTACTTTTGACCTGACCCTTTACCAGGACGTCCTTAATTTGATCAAGATACGTTCGTCTAGGTCTTCCCACTCCGACCTTTCCCTCCACACTCTCCTTGTATATCTGCTTAGTCAACCTGCTTTCATTCATCCTCTCCACATGACCGAACCATCTTAACATACCCTTTTCTATTCCTGTAACTACATCTTCTTTCACATCACAACATTCCCTTATCACGCTGTTCCTTATCCTGTCACTCAATTTCACACCCATCATACTCCTTAACGCTCTCATTTCCACTGCATTTATTCTGCTTTCATGCTTCTTTTGCCATACCCAACTTTCACTCCCATACATTAATGTCGGGACCAACACGCCCCTGTGCACAGCCAGTCGAGCCTTTTTGGATAGTTTCTGACTGCTCATAAAGGCATGCAAAGCTCCATTCACCATGTTCCCCGCGTTCACTCTCCTTTCAATATCACTATCATACTTGCCATCTGATGTAAACTTTGATCCTAGATATACAAACTCTTTCACTTGCTCCACTTTTTCTCCTCCAATCAAAATATTACATGCTGTCATTTCTTTCTCCATTTCAAAAACCAGTGTTTTAGTTTTACTTACGTTCACTTTCATTCCTTTCTCTTTTAAAGCTTCATGCATACAGTTTACCATCTCCTGTAACTCCTCCGCTGATGACGCCAGTATAACCTGATCGTCGGCATAGAGCAGACATTTGACGAGTAACTCATTCATCCTTAATCCACTTTTAGACTCTTTCAAATCTGTCAAACAGCTATCCATAAATAGGTTGAACAGCCACGGTGACGCAACACATCCTTGCCTAACGCCTTTCTCAATCTTAAACCACTCAGTGTGCGCTCCGTTTATCCTGACACAAGCACTCGAATCCTCATATAAGGATTTCAGTGCTCGTATTAAGAGACTGCTCACCCCATGCATAGAAAGTGCTGACCACAATTCATTCCTCTCAACTCTGTCATAGGCCTTTTCCAGATCTACGAATGTGCAATAGACTTTTTGACTCTTGGCCAAAAACTTTTCGGCTATGCACCGCAAGGAAAAGACCTGATCAGTACATCCCATTCCCTTTCGAAATCCCGCTTGAGCATCCCATATTTTGTCATCAGTTTCATTCCTGACTCTATTAATCAATACCTTAGCATACAATTTGCCGACGACGCTAAGCAGGCTTATACCACGATAATTTTTGCAGTCCAGCTGTGACCCTTTTCCTTTGTAAAGTGGCACGATAACAGCCTTACACCAATCTTTTGGTACTCGGCCGCTTCTCCAACACAAATTGAAAAGGCAGTACAACTGACTAGCTACTACGCCTTTTCCTGCTTTAAGCATCTCGACCGACACTCTATCACACCCAGCAGCCTTTCCCGCTTTCATACTCTTAAGTGCTTCCACAATTTCGAACATTTCAATTTCGCCTTCCATCTCATTCTCTTTTTCTTCGCTATAGCAGAAATCTTTCTTATTTCCTTCCTTTTTTTCAAATAAACTTTCAAAATAGTCCTTCCATATCTTTAGTACACATTCTTCTCCTTTCACAACGCTACCATCCTGGCATCTGATCCTAGTCAGCTCTCTGGTTATAGTATTTCCTCGGGCTGACCTTACGGATTTCCAGAATACTTTCAGATTTGACTGAAAGTCTTCTGATAGCCTTTTATCAAAATCCTCTTTATACTCTTCTTTCTTTCTAATCACAGCTTTCTTAACCAAATCTTTCATTTTCTTATATTCCTTACGTGCTTCATTCACATCTTCATCTATAACCTCTTGCATTCTTAAGTTAGCTTTTGCTGCTAACAAATCCAGCCATGCTTTCTTCTTTAATCGCACAAGTTCTTGCACATCTTTACTCATCCACGCATTTTTGTGATTTTTTCCTTTCCTTCTTCTACTTACACCACACACTTCAACAGCTACTTTCACAATTCTTTCTTTAAATTCCTTCCATCCATCTTCAATATCGCTCATTTCCTCTAAATCTTCAAATTCATCCTTCAGTCTATTAATATACTTCTTACCTACATCCATATCTTGCAAATTTTCTACTTTTACTCTTTCCAAAGCGCTGGTTTGCTCCCTTACCCTGTGCCGCCAGCGATTGAAGATACCCCTTATCCGGGATATCACCAGTAAATGGTCCGAGTCAATGCCAGCACCGCGATATGCACGGGTATCCAGCACTTTGTTCTTCAATCTTTCATCTACAATCACAAAGTCTATCATACTTTTTAAAATACCTTCCACTCTTGTGTAGGTGTGGATCTCTTTATGTTGAAACATTGAGTTCGACACAAAAAGATCCCACTCTAGACAAATTTCTAATACACTTCTTCCATTATCATTCACCTTTTCGTCACCAAACGCACCAAGCACCTTTTCATATCCATCACGCTTTACACCCACCCATCCATTAAAATCACCTAACATAATAATCTTCTCATTTGGCTTGGTAACTTGCAAAGGTACTCGTAAATAATATCAATCTATTTATTTTGGATCCAAAGAAGTTATGTAAATTTTAACCTCTTTCTGTTGTTGTGACTGATTATTCCGATTACCACATTATTCACAATTTCTATTTTGACTGATATGCCCTAGCATGATGTGCAGTAATTGGAATAGGTGATTGATCACTTCATGTTCTTTGAAATGAAATTAATAAATAAATAAAACATACTATGAATAAGTCTTTTTTTTTCTGAAATTTTGTTCTGATACTTACAAATTTTCTTATGAAATGTATTTTATACTAAGTACTCTGTATCATAAGAAGGCATAAAGCCCACCAAATGGAAACAAATTTCGTTCTAGTACTCACATAATATCTTATAATAAGTAGTCGCAGGCCTCCATAAAAAAATTAGCAGTTGCAGGATGTCTATATTTTATCTACCTATCAAGAACACTGGTCACGAGGCTGGTGGTGTGATGACTGTTTCTTAATGTTAGTATGATATTTTTCTTTACAATGTTATAAAATGGAAAGATATGATTGTTTTTACATGAATAAGCTCGAAAACTACGGGTCCAATTATAAAAATTCTTTTAATGCTAGAAAGCTGCATTATCCACATTCTATTCTAAGTTTAATTGATATTGTGAAGTTGACGTTGCTGAAGAAAATGCTGCAGTGCAGTTTGTTACCGCTTCTTAAGCTTATTTTATAAAGCATTTTATTATTGTTAAGCGGCAGTAAACTTAGTTTTAAGTAATTTATTTGACGTCAACCAATGTTGTTAAACCATACGTTTTGCCAATTATTAAGCGATATGAAGTATCCTATAATAATGAATAAAAATATTTTAATTTTGAATATTTTTTTTAATTTTTTAAATTAAAAAAAATTCACAAAATAAAAAGTAACGTACCGTGGGCAAAGTCTGGGTGGCTGTTGGTTTACAATAAAAAAAATACTAACAGATTAACAATTTACCAAACATTTGAGTCTATGTTTCTGTATTACCTACCTATTATTACTAGTAACCATGCCAAATGTTATATGGACAATTTTTCTCTCTCTCAGGCAGACCATCCATCCCAATTCGCATTAATGGACATAACAAGTACCACTGATCAACCATCATGCTCGAGTAATCCACATACACAAGATGATCTTGAATTGTTATGAGCAGTTTGTGATGAAATAATGTTGGTTTGTCATTTAGAATTTTTTTTATTTGATTAGTATGTCATTCATTCATGTTGTTATAAGTGTTTATAATCATGAGTACTTTCATCAATGATAAAAATTTTCCTAATGTTCCAGGATTCAGAACTTCAAGAATTAAAAAGATTAGAATAAAAAGTGGAGAAACAGAAAAAGAAAATTAAACGTTTAAAAGAAGTGATCCGTCAACAAAAGATGAAACTTGACACCTTTAAAAATATTATTGGATAAGAAACCAAAAGTGACTATAAAAGGGGACGCATCGTCGGCTCCGCACGCAGTCGCTGAGCAACACTCGTCCCGCGCGGTCGTTACTCTGTCCATTTAAATTTCGAATTTAATACGTTGCGTTATTGTTTTATTTTGTCAATTCTTTAGTTTTGTTGTTGATTAATGAGTTTTGTTTATTTTGATCGAGAAATAGTTATTTTGGTTGTTCAATCGCTTTGTAAGAAGCATAGTAATTTGGTCGGGTAGTTTTAAGTGAACTTATTTTGTAAGAAATTGCTTAATTCATTTAGGTTATTAAAATTGTCTTTTTAAAAAAATCACTTCTGGTCTTATTTCCAAGAATATAATAATTGAGTTGAAGCAAAATAATTTAATAAATGTGGAATCAAAAGATTTTTTAGAGACGCAGATTTTAAAATGTAAAGGGTTGTCATTGCCAAAACAGTACTCCGAAAAAATCAGAAAGTTTGCTCTAACCCTGCATTTTTATTCTCCAAAAGCTTATGACTTCATGTGAAGAACGTATGAGTCCTGTCTCCCACATCCACGGACTCTCAGCAATTATTAACCTCATTATTACCTGAATTCCAAGCGATCAGTTTTATTTATTTTTTTAACTAGTGGGTACTATTACAACCCTTTGGGGGATTGATTTATTTACAAAAAAAGTAACCTTAATTTGAACTCGGGTATTTAACTACATCCACACCAAATATCATCACAAACGGTCCAGCGGTTTAGCTATAATTTGAATCATAGGGTATTAAGTATATATGATTTTGGAGCGGGCGGTAATGAGAGCGATAATGTTTTTGCCAAAAAAAAGTCTTCTTCCTAGCTGGGGAGATATGCAGTCTTCAACCCTGAACAGAATCAAGTTCTGGCCGATCACCTTCGTACCTTGTCCAATAAATTTAATGGCTTTACAAGAGAACAATTTCGGAAAACGTGTTACATGATCATCATTGCTCAAAAAATGCGAGATTGCAGAAAGATTCAATAAAGAAGGTTAAATCTCTGGTAATGATTGGCTGTCAGGTTTTTTACAGCGGCATCCTGGGTTGAGTATAAGTGAAGCAAAAATTTATTTTACATGAGTTTTGTATGTTATTTATTGTACAAATCATTTCAACATAATATATTTTGTATAAGGGAAAAGTTTTAATAAGTATGTATTCCAATATCGATGATAAATAATGTTTTTGACAACCAGCCTTTTTTATTTGACAATGGGATCATTCTGCTGCAGACGTTTGACTCGTGGGAATCTTTCTGTTAAGAAAATAAAATCTATTTACATAAAACATTCGGTATTATTCCTGCTTATTTTTTTTTATACTTCTGAATTAAGCTAATAAAAGGAAACTAGAAGCCACAAGTATTAACAGGACCTACTCGGATTCCACAAAATTGCGCGGACACGTTTTATGGACAACTTGGCAACATTTTTACACATGGGTTTGGTAAGGGGAATATATTTAGTTTGCGATTTGCCTGCTTGTATAGAAAAAGCCCTAGAAATTAGAAAAATCTTTGGAAGAAAGTGGTGTTATAGTTGGGGACCGGGGGAATTATCCTGTCATTTCGTACAGTTTGGTCTGGATCATCGGTCGGTGATCAACAACACTGTTTCGTTTGAGTTAAGTCAGTCCGAAAGTATATGTTTCGATGATGTGCGTCGTAGTGTAACATTAAATGAAAAGACATATACATTTCTTGGTATAATTGAATTTTTACCAACGGGTCTAAAAACAAATAATGTAAATAGTATTGGCCACTATAGATCACATTGTTTCGGAGGCATGCGATGGGAGTGTTATGACGATCTTCGTAATAATGAAAAAAAAGGTTTAAATGTATCACATATAGACAGACACTCGAGTGATCCTATAAGAGTTCCGTTTTTTTTTTTTCATTTTTTGTACATAACCCTAAAAAGTCTTCAAATCTGTCTCGTTTAATTTGATTCTGAAAACACTGGCAAACATCGTAATGTCTTTCATAATTCTAAATACAAACGCAAAATACTTTCGTTATTCTATCAATTTTTTTTTTCATTTTCTAAGCACCATTAATATTTTTTAATTATTTAATATTTGTTTCTCCAGGTACACAAGAGGTACCAAATTTACATATACAATTTACCTACTTACCTACATATGCTAACTAGAAGTACGAGTGTAACCGCGGTCCTGACGTCAGGATGGCGGGTGTACCTATTTTATTTAAAAAAAATTTACACATATTTTTAGGATAGGTACACTGAGGTACATATCAAGTACATTTTTAATCGAAAACAGATATTTAAATTTAATTAAAAAATAATACTCAAAAAAATTGAAAAACATAATCAATTTAACACAGAAAGCCCAAAATACATTTTACATGAACAACGTACAAAATAAATCAAAAGGAACTTGGCAAATAATAAATGATAAATATTAAAACAAAGACTACATATCAGAAGTTCAACACGATGATAACTTAAAATCAGATTCTTAATCAATAGCAGAGGCTTTTAATGCGTACTTTATTGAAAAAATTGAAAAAGTTTTTATCCCAAGCGTAAGTGAAGAGCGACCAGTTCTTATTATTTACGACGGTAATTCTACGCATCTTGACGTAAGGGTTGTAGAGCTGGTAATTAGAAATCGGATCACAATACTTAAACTCCCACCCCACACATATCATTTGCTCCAACCTCTTGATATATCAGTATTCAAGTCATTCAAAATAATATGGGATGCCAAATAAGTAGAGTGGCAACGTAAAAATATAGGCAAAAAATGCCAAAAAATATATTTGCACGAGCCTTGACAGATACTTGGCAACAAACAAACCCTGAAGTCATCAAAAGTGGGTTTAAAAAAGCTGGAATCCATCCTTTTAATAACAAAGTGATACCTGTGGATGTATCCCAGAGGCCTACAAACGATACCAAAAAATGGTAACAGAAAAAGATCTTGCAAACACCCAATAAAACCTGAACACTCATAAGACACGGAACCATCTGTGTCTGGACATTTATAACAAATATCTTCTAACTGCCAACTACTGTGTTAAGTCAAAAACTGATGAAGTCATCCCACTTTCTGAAGTGTCCAAGTCCGATATTGAATTTGATAATATGCATTTTGTGGCTAAGTATCCATCTGAATTACCAACATGTCTACAAGAAAAACCTTCTCAGATTCAAGCACAAAATTCCTTTTGAGGAATCATTATCTGAAATAAAATTATCAAAGAAGCATCTTTACCACCAGTAGAACCCATCCTAATGCAACAACAACAACGTACATTAACATTTGAAGAATTGGTGTTACGAAAAAATTCAACAAGACACAAAAGAAAGCACAACTACAAAAAAGAAACGTATTACTAAAGGCGCTGAGGTAATAACGGCAGCTGCTGGAAAAAACATTTTAGAAATGACTATAAAATTAAAAGAAAGAAGAGAAGAAAGAAAACAAGTAAGAACACCAATGAAAAGGTGACAGAAATTCAAAAGGCAGAAATAGAACAGCCAGGCTCTTCAGGTATACAAAAGAAGAATACAAAAGGTTACAAAAATTAAAAGTTCGGAAATAGAATAGCCAGGCCCATCTGGCATACAAAAGAAGAATAAAAAAGAAAAGGTTACAAAGCAGTGGTTTCCTTCTGCGAGTACGTCATCTTGCAGAAGGAGGCCGCTGAGAGGGCGCGTGAACACGATCCGAACGCGCCTCTACACCGTCGTGGTCGGGGGGGCAGAAGGTGTGTATTTTATCGTACGCGCCTACTGCCTCACTAGGGTCACTTCCCGACCCTGGGATGGAAAGGGCGGCCAGCAACTTACTGGTCGCCCATTACAGCAAGATTCCCGGCACAGAAGCGCCGGGCAGCCAGAGGGTATCGTGGTGAAATTCCTGCGATCCCATGATGCCCTCAAAATGGCAAGAAGGGCGAACGGAGGGGTTTTAGTTGGTAGGCTGGTATACTAGGTGCCAGGAGTCCCACACTCTCCCGGGTGAAGACCCGAGGGGTTGTCCGTAAAAAGGATTTCCCCTTTAAGAATAAATAGATAGAAAGATAGAATATACGAAAATACCTACCTCATGGGATGCGCCAGTTGTTCACAAAAATATGAAGCCTTCAATGCCAGATATTGATGCTGCTATCTCAATGACCCCTCGAAGGTTCAAGACAAAAATACGTAAGTAATATTAAAAGTTAACTCATCACGCAATGGCATAGATACAATCATTGGCAATTCGCATGGTTGATAATTAGATCTATGGCGTTTGCCTCATTTATAAAATATAAATACTTATTCAATATTAATATTTATTTATAATGAAATGGCACGGTAGGTAGTAATTACTCTTAATTACTGCACTGATAATGGACTGACTAATTTTTTGGATTCTACTTTATTTATTAAATTGTTAACTAAATTTTATGAGCTTGATTATGTTATTACAGCAAAACTTCTGAAAATATCTTTAAAATTTGCACTAGAAATAGTGTCTGTCTTTTAAAATTTCATTTATAATTATGTTTATTTCTTACAGGTACATTCTGGCGATGTATTTTTACGCTGTGTCAACATCGAATTTAAACTCGGTGACACATAAATTCCTTATTTGTGCACATACACAGAATGAAGGTGACAATGCGTGTAGGCACATATACACAAACTCAATTAACTTAATATGTTATACCTAACACATACAAAAATATATATAACTCATAAACAATTACCTAAATATCACTAAAATATATTAAAAAAAAATCACAAATAAATACACATATTTCGCGCTCGCCAGTCGAGATTCATACGAAAGGCAAACGCACGCGCACATGCGCTCCGCTGCTGTTCAGCTAGACATTTCTCGGCTTACGCGCCGCATTGTTTACATTAAGCTACAGTTACACATACTCATTACTAGCACGAAAGCATGCCACTATTGAGCAATTGCTACTTAGTGGTATGTGTGTCGAAACATTGCTAATAATTAGCATGCTAATTACGAGTATGCTCAAAAATCGACGGCCGTGCGATTTTTGGGCATGCTACCTGCGGCGCGGGTGGAAGGGGGCGTGCTTTTAGCGCGTGTAAACAGGTTTGCTTATTGAGCATGCTAGTAGCGATCAGTCGTTCACAGTAGATGCGCGTGCACAATTTCTCGCCAAAAATGTCTCGCTGGGGCGATGAAAAAACGTTGAAATTTGTAATTTTATATCGGAACAACGAGTGCCTATGGAATCCGCATATACCACAGTACAAAAACAATATTGCAAGAAATAATGCATATCAAGATTTATTAACCAACATGGACGATCCTACTTTGACTGTGAAAATTATAAAATCAAAAATCAAGAACTTGAGGTCCGTTTACCACAGCGAATTAAAAAAAATTGAGAATTCCAAGCGATCCGGTTCTGGTGCCGCTACTGTGTACAACCCATCTATGTCCTGGTTTCACGAAATGCATTCTTTCCTTGGAGACACTGGCGATTACAGGGACCCTATTTCTATGGAATTGGTGAGTTTTGGTTTACAATACTTAAATAAAAATGCACGTAACTGTTAGTAACACACAATTATTTAATATCATAGAATAAGTAGTACAGCATTTTCTATGTAGTTATTAATTTAAATCATATGACCTTGCCACGGTACCGCCTCTGTAGTTTCAAAGAGCTGCGCATAGGTGTCTCTTATCGCTCCTGCCTGTCGAGAAGCGTGGTTAGCGTAGCGTGTAGGTGGTAAGCCTTCCAAAGCAGTCCGTAGTTGTGCCCTCCATGATCCTGGTACCACAACACGTTGTTGTGTATCTTCAAAGTCGACGCATCTTTGCGTGATGTACATATCAGATGTTTTCCGAAGCCAATTGTGTAAAGAGCAGGCAGCTAATGTAATTCTATCGACATTTTTGGGGGCCATATCTATGGCATCCATAAAAACTCGAAATCGTGTCACTAAAATACCAAACGCATTTTCAACGATTCGTCTGGCTCTCGATAAACGGTAGTTAAATATTTTTTCTTTACGCGTTGGAGTTGTTCGATAGGGCTTCATAAGGTATGACTTTAGAGGAAAAGCAGCGTCTGCCACAATAACTGATTGGTCCGGAAAATTGAGAGAATTATTTTCCAAAGCTTGTGCTAAATTAGATTTTTGATAAACACCTCCATCAGAAGCTCTACCATTAGTCCCAACATTTACGTATGAAAAACAATAGTCATCATCAACTAATGCCAGAAGTATGATGCTATGAGCGCCCTTGTAGTTATAGTAGTCAGAAGTATCATCAGGGGCGAATATATTTATATGTTTGCCATCCAACGCTCCGACACAACCTGGAAAGTTCCATTTAGTTCTAAATCCATGTTCAATGCGTTTCCAATCTTCAGAACCGGGAATCTGTAAAAAAAACAAATAAGTATTTTATAAACTTAATATATTTTTTTTACAGATACAAGACAGAGACGAGCCATCGCAAGATTCACAACCAAGTGACGCTGTTTCATATTCAAACTCGTTGACGCCGCAATCGATGAATGTGTTATCACCCTCTCCTAGTCCAACTACAGAAGATCGATCACAATCGCGTTCATCTAATAACTCATCAACACGACGTAGAAAAAGAAGCTTACAAGAAGAACCCATTACATATGCTCTCGATCGTTTACAAAATATTAGTTCTGCTATAAATGCACCGCCTAATTACGACGAATTCCATTATTTTGCTCAAAATGTTGCAGCTCAATTGCGAACTCTACCATTGTACGACGCATTAGATGTACAACATGAGATCCAAACAATTCTGACTGCAGCAAGACGTCGACGCCAGTACCCAAATTTGTCTCCCTTTACACAAACAATGACTTTCATACCTCCCAGTACAAACACAAATACAGTCACTTACACACCTCCTACTACAAACACACAGACAATGACTTTCATACCTCCCAGTACAAACACAAATACAGTCACTTACACTCCTCCTACTACAAACACACAGACAATGACTTTCATACCTCCCAGTACAAACACAAATACAGTCACTTACACTCCTCCTACTACAAACACACAGACAATGACTTTCATACCTCCCAGTACAAACACAAATACAGTCACTTACACACTTCCTTACGCGTTATCCCAATCAGATTCTACTGTCTCTGAAGAAGATTTGTTGAACAAAGCATGGAAAATGTGTTAAAGTTAAATTTAGTTTAGTAAGTTTTTAATCTAGATTTTAAACAATAAATACTTGATTTAAACTAATAATCACTGGTTTACTTTACTTACCCGCATATAATCCTTCAGAACATTGTATATTGCATCACACACTTCAGGTATAAATAGAGATATAGTAGACCTTGCAACTCTGTGAAGTGCTTCTAATGTGTATAACGAATCTCCAGTTGCTAGATACCTCAATGTCACTTCCAGTTTCACTTTTGGTGGAATAGCATTTCGCATGTGTGTATCTTGTTTCTTTATAGCGCTTTCAACTTTAGATAGTAACTCGTCAAACTGATGCGGTAACATGCGCAAATGATTTTTGTAACCATCAATATCTTCTTCTCGCATTTCTACTAGCAATCGAGTACTTGCTCCAAGTTGTTCCCTTCTACTTAGCCAATCACGGACCCAAATCTTCCTATTCCTTTTACATTGGTTTTTTCTCTTTCTACCTGAGAGAAGTCTTCGGATGCATTGCAACGATAGCAAAAGAATAACTTTATTAAGCTCCGTACGGATGGTTGTTTCATCGTCCATGGTTTTGTTTGAACTAACAAAGAGCATGCTAAAATCGCATTTGTGTTGGAGTGTTTGCTTTGAGCATGCTTATTTAGTAGCATGTTACGGGATTGTCCTATAGGAAGACCGCTGACCTGTCACATCATTGCACACGGCACCGATGCAATGAATTGCGCAAGTGAAGTAAAGTGCCGACGCAGCAGCACGTGCAAGCCTCGACGCCCGCCCGGAGACCGGACGCCTCGGCCACTTGGGCTTCACACTTCGACCCATGCACTTACTTGTAATTAGTCGTAATTATAACTTGTAATTTCATTCTTTTAATAAATTAGTATTTTAAATTTTGGTTTTTTTTGAGACCTCCGACTCGCTGGACCATAATTGGCGCAGTCTTGGTAGTAGGCTCGAGCTAGGCGTGCGCGATCGCGATCAAGATTTCCGCTGGAATTCAGCCCGAGTCCCGCGTGACTAGCTGGTTCTCGAACCTTCGTCGAGCTGACCTACTCATCTCTACTCGTCGAGCTGAGGGCGGAGGAGATATCCGATCTTCGATATCACTCAAGAAGGACCAGGTATCGAGACATGATACTGTAAGTACGCTACAATTTATTCGTGGTGTTGCTTTCCCTATTTCCTAATTTCCTAGTGTAGTAAACTTCCAAAATTTTTCACCCTCGTAAATTACCTCATAGCTCTGCATCCAGGCAGGCTAGAGACACTTTTATTGATAGTAATAGAGATTTAGATTCATTAGATTTAGATAGTAATAGCGTAGAAATGGCTCAGCAGCAAATACCATTAGGACAGCCGTCCACTGGGCATGTTGAACCTGACACTATAATTAAGGCCCTTCGATTGGCGCCTGACTTTGATGGCAATCCTCATACACTGCCTCGCTTTATACAATTATGCGATCAGATTGTAGGAGCCTATTGGACGGAGGATAACCACCTCACCAATCTGTTCTTGATTAACGGCATACTAAACAAGATAAAGGGCAATGCCGCATTGACTATAAATGCGAATGGTATTCCATCCGATTGGTTAGGTATCAGAAACCATCTTATTAATAATTTCAGTGACCAAAGAGATGAGACCACTTTGTATAACGATCTAGCTATGCAAGTTCAAGGTAATAGCTCTCCTCAAGAGTTCTACGATAGGTGTCAGACATTGTTTAGCACTATAATGACGTTTGTAACCTTACACGAAAGCATCCCCACGACCGTAACTGCTAAGAGAGACCTGTATAAAAAATTGACAATGCAGGCTTTTGTTCGCGGACTCAAAGAACCTTTGGGATCTCGTATAAGGTGCATGCGTCCAGAGAGCATGGAGAAAGCATTGGAGTTTGTTCAGGAGGAGTTAAATACTATGTATTTACAGCAACGTAATGAAGGACTCCCTAAAAACTTACAAGGGTCATCCGCCTCTAAACCTGTACAGACACCAACGCCATCGCCACAAACTCAACTACCTCAAATACCTAAACCTTTCACCTTTGGTCCTATGACACAATTTCCACCTCGTCAGAATTTTAATAATTATCAACCTAAACCTAATGCACAATTCCAACTCAATCAAACTACACCTCGCATGCCTACACGCACCCAACAGATGTTCGCAGCACCACCTCGAAATTATAATGCCAATAGTAATATGTTCAGATTACCAAATCGAAATTTTAATAATAATGCCGGTCCTCGCCCTATGAGCGGCGTTAATCATTTTACACCAAGAGTTTTACCACCTAGTGGCCATGACTGGACCAAACATGGCAATCCGCCTCCCACAAATTATTTCAAATCTCGAGATGTGAATCTGAACGAGTGTTATGCTTATGATTCTGATTATAATTACTACCCCGTGTATTACGAACCAGACTATAGTGACTATAATAACTATAACTACGTTGAACCTATTGACTACGACAGGACTAACTATAATGTTTTTGACGAAAACCTGTATACTGGACAAGGACCGAGTATATCGGAAGTGACTTATAATGGACAGACAGATAACCTTCCCCAGCCATCGTCTAGCCAAGCTGAGGATTTTCAGATAGCCAGCCTTACAAAAAAGTTAAAATAGAAGTTAATCTGCAAACACAACGACAGTTACCCTATGTGCAGATAACTGATCCCCCTCTTAAACTTCTATTGGACACTGGCGCAAACCAATCTTTCCTTAGTCCCATTGCAGCAAAGAAATACTACCCTCATGTGCAATTGAATTATGACCCCTTTCAAATAACTAATATACACGGTACTTCTAAAAGTGATCATTCTATAACTTTACCGTGTTTCCAAGAATTCAATTGTGATAATGACATTACATTATTCCTTTATGACTTTCACGAGTTCTTTGATGGATTAATAGGGTTAGATTTGCTCACCCAATGGGAAGCCAAACTTGATCTTAAAGACTTAATAATAGTAACTAGCAACGCGTCCAACCCTATCAAAATGTATAACTCGCGCAACGTTAACCTCTACGAGGATATCATACCAGCTAAATCTTCTAAGTTACTTAGACTTCCTATCAATGTAGGGGACGGTGATGCTTATATACCGGAACAAGTATTGTGTAACTGCCTAATTCATGAATGTATAACCTCAGTTAAGAACAATCGCGGTGTGATAGAAATTGAAAACCCATCCGATCACGATGTTATATTATCTTTGGATAGACCCGCGAATGCCGAACTGTTCAATGTCGATAGTGCTAGCATAGATCAGCAGCCCATGTCTAAGCGAACCCAAGAGGTTCTGTCGCGTCTACGTACAGACCACCTCAACGCAGAAGAGAAAGCCAACCTACTACAGCTTTGCTCACAATACTCAGATATATTTTATATTGATGGTGAAGCCTTGACATTCACCAACCAAGTTAAACATTCTATTAAAACCACGGATGAGGTACCGATCTACACTAAAAGCCACAGGTATCCCTTTATACACAGACAAGAAGTCCGTGATCAAATTCAAAAAATGTTAGATCAGGGAATAATAAGGCCCTCGGAGTCTGCATGGAGCTCCCCCATCTGGGTAGTTCCCAAGAAATTAGATGCATCCGGCAAACAAAAATGGCGTTTAGTTGTCGATTTTCGTAAACTAAACGAAAAGACTATTGACGACAAGTACCCTATACCGAACATCAATGACGTACTTGACAAGCTAGGAAAGTGTCAATACTTCACTACACTTGATTTGGCGTCCGGATTTTATCAATGCGAAATGAATCCACAAGATATACCTAAAACAGCCTTCAATGTAGAGCACGGGCACTTTGAATTCCTTCGGATGCCGATGGGATTAAAAAATGCGCCATCAACCTTTCAAAGAGTGATGGACAATGTCCTTAGAGGCCTTCAAAATGAAATATGCCTGGTATACTTGGACGACATAATAGTCTTTAGTACTTCTCTCCAAGAGCACATCCTTAACCTTGAAAAGGTTTTTCAGAGACTCAGGGAATCTAACTTCAAAGTACAAATGGACAAGTCAGAGTTCCTCAAGCTTGAGACTGCCTATTTAGGTCACGTCATAACTCGTGACGGTATCAAGCCAAATCCCGATAAAATATCCGCAATAGTTAAATATCCAATCCCCAAAACCAGTAAGGAAATCAAACAATTTTTAGGCCTCCTCGGTTACTACCGAAAATTCATACCAGATTTTGCCCGTATAACCAAGCCAATGACCCACTGTCTTAAGAAAGGTCAGAGAATATCAATTGATAATCCGGCTTACGTTAAGTGTTTTGAGACATGTAAAAGCTTACTGACAAATGACCCCATACTTAAATACCCTGACTTTGAAAAAGAATTCATACTGACTACAGACGCAAGTAACTTCGCAATCGGAGCCATATTATCTCAAGGGCCCATAGGTTCCGACAAACCTATATCCTACGCGTCTCGTACTCTTAATACCAGTGAGACCAACTATAGCACAATAGAGAAAGAGCTATTAGCCATAGTTTGGGCCACCAAGTATTTCAGGCCATACTTGTTTGGTAGAAAATTTAAGGTGTTAACAGATCATAAACCACTCCAGTGGCTAATGAGTCTGCGTGAACCCAATTCTCGGCTTACAAGATGGAAACTGAAATTAAGCGAGTACGATTTCAGTGTCATATACAAAAAAGGCAAAAGCAATACGAACGCCGACGCACTGTCTAGGGTAGAAATTCACAATGAAGAATTAGACCAATTGTTAGACGACCTACAGTCCATAATAGGTAATCCATCAGAAAAACCACAGACATTACAGGGTTCCACAACAGCCACGGTACATACCAGTGAGGAGAACCCGATATTAGAAGTCCCCATTACCGATGAACCCCTTAATAAATTTCACCGACAGCTCGTCATAACTATCGTAGGTGACGTAAAAAAGCGACCTGTCGTAACTAAACCATTTGATACACATACCCGAGTTTCAGTACAGATTTCGGAATCAAATTTAGAACAAGAAGTTATTAATACAGTCAAAGAATATGTAAATCCTAAAGTTAAGACTGGTATGTTGTTAAACCCCCCACTTGCGATGTATTCAATCATACCTATCATTCAAAATAATTTCAAAAATTCAGCTATGAACCTTGTACTTTGTAAAAGTGAAATAGAGAATGTCAAACAGTACTTGAGGCAACAAGAAATAATCAGCAACTATCACAATGGCAAAACTAACCATCGTGGTATAAATGAATGTTTCTTGTCCCTTTCTCATCGCTACTTTTGGCCCAAGATGAAAGAACACATCGCAAAATTTATAGGAGAATGTACCATATGCGGGCAGGCTAAATATGACAGAAACCCCGTTAAGCCACAATTTAATCTTGTCCCACCTGTGTCTAAGCCCTTCGAAGTAGTCCATATGGATCTTTTCACTGCCCAAAACGAGAAATATCTAACTTTCATTGACGTTTTCTCGAAATATGCACAGGCATACATCCTTAGGGATGGTACAGCACTCAGCATCCTACAAGGGCTCCTAACATTCTGTACCCATCATGGACTTCCCTTAACAATAGTCACCGACCAGGGACCAGAGTTTAATAACCAAATGTTTTCAGAGTTCGTAAGATTACATAAAATAACACACCACAAGACCTTGGCCCATACACCTAGTGATAATGGCAACATAGAACGATTCCATTCTACCCTTCTTGAACATCTCCGTATTCTTAGTATCCAACAAAAAACAGAGCCCATTGTTAATCTAATGCCTTATGCTCTCATAGCTTACAATAGTTCCGTACATAGTTTTACTAAGTGTAGACCATATGATCTAATAAATGGCCACTTTAACCCCCGAGATCCCATAGACATAGATGTTACTGGACACTTAATGCAACAGTACCTACAAACACACAAAGACCGAATGAAGACAGTGTACGAACTAATACATGACTCTACCACCGTTGAACGTGAGGCTATTATAGAGAACCGAAATAAAAATCGCGAGCCGGAAATAGAATACCAACCCCAACAACAAGTTTTTATAACCAACCCTTCAGCCAGTAGGCAAAAGATAGCCCCAAGATATACCCAAGATACTGTATTGGCGGATTTGCCGATCCATATCTATACTTCTAAAAAGCGCGGCCCAATTGCAAAAGTTAGACTGAAAAGAATTCCCAAGTCAGCAAAATTGTTGCAGGTTACTCCTAACTCTGACCGTGACACGAGCGCAAGAAGTTCAAGTTGACAGCCTGGAAGACGGACCTGGACTTTTGCCCTTCAAATTGGGACCTACTAGACTAGTAACACATGACCACTCCTTCCTACAATACATTGAGCTTAGTAGCATTGAGAAACATATTGAACTTGTTAAACACCAAATCGTAGAACTAAAAGTTAGATTACCTAATGATACTTATCAAATATTTGAACACCAGGTAGATTACTTAAGTAACAAATTAAATAAAACAACATACGAACTGGACAGTCTAGAACCCCATCGTTTACGAAGAGGTCTCGTAGATGGTCTAGGGTCTATGATAAAAAGTATAACAGGAAATTTAGATTATACAGACGCTATAAACTATAATAAGGCCATTGAATCTCTTGAAACCAATCAAAAGAAATTAGCTAGTAACTATAATACCCACGTTAGCTTAAATAAGGAGTGGATGGCTCATCATGCGAGTGTATTAGTTAGTCTAGTAGAAAATCAAAAGAAACTTAACCATACATTGAATATTCTTCTAGACGACGAGATCCATAAGAATAGCAATCTGATAAAATACGCTAAGTTAGCTCAGTTCTTATCGATCGTCACCAATAATATAGATGAACTCTCAAACGAATTACGCAGAATAGAAGATATATTGGCGTTCACTCGTACATCAAGTGTCCATCACTCGATGTTAAGAGTCGACATTTTAAGTAAGATTATTAGAAAACTTAAGGAATTATATAATAACGAACAATTATTAGATATAGATTTAAGAGACTATTATAATATCATACAGGCAGGTTCATATTATATGAATAGACAAATAGTTATAGTTTTCAAGTTTCCAATACTTTCAACAGAAACCTATGATCTTTATAAATTACCTATAGTACCCAACCAATATAACCAAATCCTAATACCCCCTCATCCTTTACTAGCAACCAACGGTAAAGAGTACATGTACATAGAGGCAGAATGCCCGAAGATACAATCTCGATACCTATGTCAACCAACAACTTACCAGCAAATTAGATCGGATTCTGACTGTATCCAGACACTCATCTTCAGACAGGCCATCGACGACTCCTGCCAGCAGATCACCGTCAATCTTACAAGAGAGACGCTAGAAAAGTTGGATGACAGACATTACATCCTAACTCTTCCACGGCCAACCAAAGTACGATTTACATGTGAGCGAGATGAATACCGAATTCTGCATCGTAGCCATCTCATTACTATTCCACGTCGGTGTTCAGTTCAAACAGATGACTTCACCATCTACAACTCTCAAGATCGCGTCGAAGGACAACCCGTCAAGATATTCAACATCCCCGATAACCCGGACCTACACATCTCATCGCAGCCAGCGATAACTCTTAATTCTATCGACCTGAAGATGCTTCGGAACATTCAAGATAGAGTTTTATCCCAGAAACCCATGGAAATGGACGAAGTGAATACAGCATCCCTATACCACACTACAGTACCATTATATGTATTGCTGAGCATCACTGCAGTCGCAGCTACGGTTATATTAAGCCGCAAATATATGAACCGAAGACAGAATCCTGGAACCACAGACGATATCCCGAAGACTGAAGAAACTTCCAGATCCACAACTATATACAGCATCCCAAGCCCTGCAAACAGAATATCGAACGCAACATTTTCGTTAAAGAACCTAAAATAGTTGCGTTTCTAAGGGTGGAGGTGTTACGGGATTGTCCTATAGGAAGACCGCTGACCTGTCACATCATTGCACACGGCACCGATGCAATGAATTGCGCAAGTGAAGTAAAGTGCCGACGCAGCAGCACGTGCAAGCCTCGACGCCCGCCCGGAGACCGGACGCCTCGGCCACTTGGGCTTCACACTTCGACCCATGCACTTACTTGTAATTAGTCGTAATTATAACTTGTAATTTCATTCTTTTAATAAATTAGTATTTTAAATTTTGGTTTTTTTTGAGACCTCCGACTCGCTGGACCATAATTAGCATACTTAAAACTAGCATGCTTATTGCTAGCAAATGTAAACAGTTCATAAGCATACTCATATTAAGCATACTTAATAGCACGTTTTTTAGCATGCTAGTAATGAGCATGTGTAACTGTACCTTTACGCTTTGTGACTGTTTCTTTTCTTTCACATTTTCTTGTGTATTGTGAACTTACTCTATCCTCCTTCTAACCCTATATCTTCTATGCTTCAACTGTATGTGCTTGTGCTACCCGTGTAATTGTGTATTCGGAAATAAACACCGTGAACTGCAATCGGACTTTTACTTGCCACTGACTGAAGCCAGGATTCCTAGGTAGGCATTGCACATCATTACCGACATATCTACCTATCATCCAAAATGCGCAATGGGAAATGGCAAGCCCTTCAAAGTAGAAGAGCTTAACTACGAAGATTTCATCGATCTGAAGGCAGGTACTGACTGAAGAAATAGGGATAAACACAACTAAAACTATAGACGACAAAAATATGAAATTAACCGAACTCAAAATGATATGGTTCTTGAAGAATAGTGACACTAACGAGTACAAAACTTCTTTTGACGAGGCAGAAGCTTGGACGAAGATTCTGATCAAGCCTAGAACTGGGTCTGGACGCAGAACCGGCAGACCTCGAAGTGAGGCCACTATTCAAGATGTTTCACTAAAACCCGCATATCTTTCTAAGATCTCAATTACACAGCAGAAGCAAAAAGATCTGTCCTTAATAAAAAAAACATGTTGTTCCATCGCAATATAAGTACTTATTTCTATGATTCAATCTTAGATTAGTCAAAATTTTTTTAAGTTTGTTTTTCCCTTTGGAGAATAAGGTTTATATTGATACGATGATTTATTTTTTTAGAAGAGCGTTATTTTGTAACGTTTCATTTTTCATTTCATCGTTTTATCAAGATGTTGGAACAAGGATTTTACAATTTTTTTGTTAAAATTTGGTTTTGTTCAGTCACAAGCAGCTTGTCGTGTATTTGTAGGTAATTTTCAGTGCTTAAAAGCTTTATTTATTTTGTATGTAGATAATGCTTAAATCATGTAAGATTCAAATACGGTTTTAGATCACATAATCAATTATTTAGGACAAAGTTTTTGGAATTGAAGTTGAATCGTTGTTGGAATAGAAATTGAAAGACATGATAATGCTTTTTATGTACACCAAAAACATTATATAGAACAGTTTATAAATAAATTTAATATGAATAATTCAAATCCTAGAATTATATCAATTGATGCTAATTTTCAAAATGACTGCACATCGCCGTCGTTATTATCTGAAGATCGTGATGTACCTGACTGTAGCTCTGAGTCGCAAAAACAGCCTTTGGCTCTAATGCTCCCTTTGCTTGAATGTTCATCTCCACCTTCTGCAGTCAAAAAATCAAACTTCAACTAATGCTGTCGATAAATTGGTTGACTACAGTTCTTTCTGTGAATCTAATGCTGAAGATAATATAGAACAATCAGACATTAATATTTGCGATAGGGAACTACAATATCATTCTCCGTTTCCAAGCACGTCTGGACACCATTTACAACGAAGACCAGTGTTTCATTTATGTTCATCAGATTCATACGATGAAACTATTATTGATATAAACAGATTGTAAAAATATATTCAAAAGTCTGCTTACTACCATAAGATTTATACGTCATCAGAATCAGAATATAAGGGAGTGGAGCCACCTCAAATAGAGCCAGATCGAATAGAGATTCGGGACATCCAAAGAGACGACCATCATTCCGATGATTCTAACAATGTGCCATTATCAAATATAAAACAAAGGCATTAATAAAAAAAACAAAAGAGGTCTCCGTTTCACGAATTCATACGGACACCTAACTTTGTAACAGTCAGAAGTAAGCCAAGGGTAAAAGCGATTAATTATATTGGTCAAAAAATAACCAAACCAAGGTACTACGAACAATGTGTTGGGCTAGTTAGCCAAACACATTCTTAGTTAAGAATGACGTTTTTATGCCCAGATTGTAACTAAAAGCATAATTAATTAGGTAGGACACCCAAGAAAACAATTGTTTTTTATAAGAAATTCCAAATAAATATGTTGATTCGCATGTTTTTGTAAAGGATGCACATTAGTTAGAGCCACAAGAGGCTTTCACACGATTTCGGCAGTCGACGCGTTAGCGCTGGCTCAGTTCCCTCCCCTCCACCTCATAATAAACGAGACCTTTGAAATTCATAAAATTAAACTGACAGGTATATGTAGAAAATTACCCGACGACATCGCGTTATACACAAAAACCAAAGTGAACGGCCTTTTATACCCCGCTAACCGAATAACCACCACATTCGATGAAGCCATCACACAAAAAGACACCACCGCTCTCATCAATCCCGATGCTCCTAACATCTTCACTGATGGTAGCAAAAAAGAAGACGGGCAAGCGGGGGCTTCATTCGTGGTGATGCTGGAAGGACAGCGTCCAGTTATCAAACAATTTAAGTTGTGCCGCACCGCGTTCGTATTCATGTGCGAGCTATTGGCGATAACCGAAGCCCTCAGGTGGCTTACCAACAGTCACTTTACAGATGCTGTCAAATTTTCCAACTCCCAATCTCCATTAAAAGCAATTCAAGACCGCAGTAACAAAGAACCTATGGTAAACCAAATTCATCACATGCTATTCCACCTCTCTTCCCGGAACACCACAGTAAAGTTCTTGTGGTTTTCGTCTTTTTCTTCGCCCTCCGTGGGGCTCCTCGACCGTTTGAGGAGGAAGGAGATCAGCCTCCTTTTCGGCGTTCCCATGTCGACGTGGGGGAGGGTGATAACTCCCCGCCTGGCGAGATCCAGGGCAGACAGGTCGTCCACCGATGGTGCGATCTCCCGCATCTTCCCCTCGCGGTGGGGTCACTTAAAATTTTGTAAGTTTGAACCGATTTCTTTGAAAGTTTCGTGTTGTCGTTGATGTCTTTTACTTTAAATTTAGTAGAGCTACTGCTAAATTTATAATAGTTTAAGTCTTTTTATTTATTCACTTAATTCCATTATTACATTAGTTTCTTCTTTGTTTCAATTTAATTACTTAAATTTTATTTTAAATTGGTTCAATTCCATTTAAGATAATTTTTAATTTGGTTTAAGTTTTCTTTTTTAATTCCTTTAGTTTTGTTTTTAATTACTTTAGTTACATTTTAGTTTATTTTTATTAGTAGTTTAGTTAATTATTAAAATTGCTTAGTGTAAGTTTTAGGTTTAGTTTGTTTAGGTTTTTTTGTTGTTTTGTATTATGTACCGACATTATGATTAGAACACAATGACAGCCATGTTCATCTTCTTAGTACCAACATTATGATTAGAATACAATGAGAGCTATGTTCATCTTCGTAATAGACATTAATCAAACTAATGGTTTTGTTTATAAAAAAATTTGTTATCTAACTATAAAATTGTGGGTCAGACCTTTCGGTCGATTCAAAGAAAACCCTAAAATCTGAATTAGATTCTTTATTTTAGAGTCACAACAAAGAACAGCATTGTAGGATGGTCACGCACACTGATGAAATAGTAATTTGCAAAGTTATAACAAGCGCCATCGCCATGCGTCTCTGCACATGTGCAGAGATAAGAAGTGGATGTACAGCGCGTTTCTCCTTCAACAATAGGCAACATCAAGGTGGCAGACAATAAGTCAGTGGCAGTGACAGGTGCAGGCAAAGTGGATTTACAAATAAAAGACTCCGATGGTGTAATACACAAAATACAGGTTAGAAATGTTTTGTATGTCCCCTTCCTGACAACTAATTTAATTTCTGTTAGTCAAATGGTAAACAATGGCTGTGAAGTGAAATTTCATAATCAAATTTTTTGATTTGTTTGTAAATTCTTTTTTTTTTTTTTTTTTTTTAAAAAAAAGAATTTACAAACAAATCAAATAAAATAAGAATATCAAAATAAAAAATTGATTTTGACAGCTATGCATCGTAATAACATGTATTTACTGAATAATGTTACCGTCACACCAGCATTGCTACCAACAGTAGATCCATATCTAACCAGTATATAAACTGGCTCTCGCCCCCTCCATACGCAGATTTTTTGTAACATCACTCACGTGAACATCTATATTCGGGTCACTCTCGCTCTTTGTGCGTAACTGTGTAGTCTTAGTCCGTAGTGTCCTGTGTAAATAATATTGTATCTTCAAGTTTATTAAAGTAATTTAGTGGAATACAATAGTTTGATTCCTGGTCCTCTCCGAAGACAACAGCTGAACAACAGGGATGGGTTGGATTTCGTTGATATAAAAACGAAAGTTGGCTTCAGCTATTTACGCGGTGAGCATCAGTGAGTTACGGCCCCGGTCGATAAACATTTCGAATTCCATCATAAAGCGGTTTGTGTTTAGTGGACCCTAAGTGGTGTGACTGTGACTGTGTAAAAAGTGAAGTGCAATAACATCTTCAGCGCGGCCCATTCCGGTACGTATTCAAAGTATAACTCGCGTTCCCCCCCCTCCTACTCGAAATGGAGAAACCCCCCGACCCCGATGAACTCCCGGAGCATATTGTGGAGACGTTCAGGGATGTCCTAACGGACTACCTGACCTCAAGCGTCCACTTAAACAAGTTCTGCTTGTTCGCCAGGCTTAAACAGCCTTGGCTTAGTCCCTACCTGCCGAAGTTAATCGGCGCCTCGGCCAAGAAGGCCAAATCCCAGGCTTCGGAGGACTCTGAAGCCAATTCCCCCCCGTCCCAGACTGCTATGGAGGAATCCGACTCCTCGGAGCCGGAAACCCCCGCCGGTAACTCCATGAACACCCACATGGAGACTACCACCCTCTCTCCCGCCTCTCCCTCTTCATCGGACGATGAAGACTTCATCACCGTTGGCAATAAACGCCAAAAACGGTCAAAAGATAAGGCTCTCCCGCCTACCAAGGCCGCCAAGCCCTCGGGCGAGGCCAGGCCCTCTAAACCCAATCCCGCGCCCAAACCCGATAACGGCAGCCGATCCAAAGTCCCCCCTCCTCTTATCCTCCAAGATAAGAGCAAGTGGACGATGGTGTCGGCCGCCTGTAACGAACGGAACATCCGTTTCACTTCGGCCACCAACATCGGCCATGGGATCAGAATCAAGATCCCAACCGAACAAGACCACCGTGCCCTTCAGAAATTTCTGAGGGAACGGAACATATCATACCACACATACGCCCTGGAGGACGAACGCCAACTACGCGTCGTAATCCGTAACGTCCCTTACGAGATCTCGGAGGACTTTATCCTCCAGGATCTAAAGTCCCAAAATCTCCCCGTGCTCGAGGTACATAGGATGTACCGAGCAAACAAAGGCACTAAGCAGCCTTTCAACCTTGTTCTTGTCATTTTAGAAATGACAAAGGCCGCGAAAGCGGTGTTCCAAATTAAAGAGGTGGCTGGCCTCGGCGGTATCAACGTCGAGAAACCCCTCAGTCGCGGCGTTGTCGGCCAATGCCACAACTGCCAGCTGTACGGCCATTCGGCGAGACATTGTCACGCCAAACCTAGGTGCGTAAAGTGCCTAAACTCCCACTCCACTAAAGAGTGCCCACGCACTCGGGACTCCTCCGACCCGCCCGCTTGCGTCCTTTGCGGTGAATCGGGACACCCAGCCAACTGGCGGGGCTGCCCGAAAGCACCAAAAAGGCAGCAAAAAGGCTTTACTCCAAAGCCCCAAGGCAAGCCTCCCCAAATCCCTCAGAGGGCTGCACCTACGGCCCCAACCCCTCCCTCCTCCCGCCCCGCTACTTATGCGGACGTGACTAACGTCCAATTGCGTCCCCCCGCGGTTAGGAATCCCTGGACGGCTCCAAAACATGCTCCGTCGCCTCAGGCCTCACCTGTTGCGGCTTTGACTTCCCCCCCCCCAGGTTTTGAATCATCACCGCCAAAAGCGGTGCAAAACCTCCCCCCCCCTCAGACGAGACAGACGGACCAGTGTCCCCGCGAAATCGCCACCGCCCGCGTCAATGGCGCGGTCGGTGACGGCATCACGGATGAGGACGCGTCGGCCGCTTTCTTCGGCGTGCTCAGAAGCGCTCCCGATCTGCAAATGATCGGCGTTATTGGGCGCGCCCTCATTGCGGCCGGCAATGACATCATTAAACGGATGGAGGTTATGTTCCTCTATAAATCCTTTTTTGACCAAATCGGGGAATATCAGATTCCCCAATCCACCCTCAACAAGCGACCGTAATGGGTAGCTCGAATCGGAGAATTAAACCAGTCTCCCTGACCTTGGCGTTCTTCAACGCTGATGGCCTCTCTGAACAAAGAGAGGAAGTCAGTAAGTACCTCGTCGACCATCAAGTCGACATTCTCTTGGTGCAAGAAACTTTCCTCAAACCCGCAAACCGCTCCCCGTGAATTGCTAATTACAACGTAATTCGTAATGATAGAGTCGGCCCTAAAGGCGGCACTCTCATCTATTACAAAAGATGCTTACATTGCATCCCTCTCCCTCCCCCGACTCTCGAGAACATCGAATGTTCTATACTCAGGTTGAGCATGACCGGCCATCAGTCGGTCAACATCGCCTCCTGCTACCTCCCTCCCGCAAAGAGACTTCTCGAAAGTGATCTTAAATCACTATTCGACCTTGGAAACGCCACTATTCTAGCCGGCGATTTCAACAGCAAGAGCATCCTATTTAATTCTGCCACGGATAGCTCCAATGGATTAGCCCTTCAACGTCTCATGGACGAGTTGGACTTTGAAGTTGTCGCTCCCGTAGCCCCTACTCACTATCCCCGCATAGTCTCCCACACCCCGAGTGTGATCGACATGGCCCTCATCAAGAACATCGCCCTCGAGGTGGTGGCTCTGGAGGTTCACGCCGAACTCGAATCCGACCATCGCCCGGTGCTCTTGCAACTCGGTCCAGTTGACAACGGGCAACCTGTTCATCATAGAACGGTGACCGACTGGAAGAAGCTCTCTGCAGCTCTCGACCGGCCGTCTCCCGATCTAGATGACATCCCCGATAGGATCACCACCCCTGACGAGACAGACCACGCTATTCTCCGCCTCACAAATCACCTACAATCAGCTGTAATAGGCTGCACCAGGCGAGTCGCATCGATGGATCCCACCCATCGATGGGAGTTGCCCGATGACGTACGCGATTTGATGAGACGTAAGAATGCGGCAACGAGACACTATGACGCATACCCCACCGAGGACGCCAGACTCGAATTACGCTCCCTTCAACGTCAAGTGAGGGAGAAAATCCGAGAACTGAGAAACGAACGATGGGATAACACCTTATCACAGTTCCAACCATCCCACACCACATTCTGGAATCTGACCCGAGCTCTGCGTTCAAACAGAATCGAGCCAGCTCCCCCACTCAACAGACCCGACGGGTCGATCGCCTTCGAAGACGAGGAAAAGGCTGAATGCCTAGCAGTCAACCTGGAGCAGCAATGCTCCCCGAGTCTCGAGCCGGTAGACCCGGTCCATCTCGCAGAGGTCAACAACGTTGCGGAAACTCTCACTCCCGCTAACTCTGACGAGTCCCTCCCGGACATACCCCTCCGCCCCACCACCCTCGACGAAGTCGAGGAAATCATCAAATCATACAGACCCCGAAAGGCCCCCGGAGCCGACGGCATCTCTAATAACGTTCTCAAACGCCTTCCCCAATCTCTCTTGATTCTCCTAGTATGCATCTTCAATGCTGCTTTGGAAAACTGCACTTTTCCTAACGCATGGAAAAGTGCAACAGTCATTGGTATCCCCAAGCCGGGTAAGGACCCGGCTAACCCCTCCTCCTACCGACCCATCAGTTTGCTCAACACCATGGGCAAGATCTTCGAGCGCATTATACTCGCTCGGCTGAAAGACTATATAGAGTCTAAAAGCCTCATCCCCGACGAGCAATTTGGCTTTAGGGCCAAACACTCGTGCGTCCAACAAGTGCACCGCCTCACGGAGCACATCCTATACAATAAAAACAGGGGCTGGAAAACGGGATCGGTCTTCTTCGACGTGGCCACGGCGTTTGACAAAGTATGGCACCAAGGTTTGATTTTCAAACTTGTTCGCATGGGGCTGCCATCCTCTCTCGTGCGCATCTTACGAGACTTTTTGTCAAACCGCTCGTTCCGCTACCGTCTGGAGGGCTGTCTCTCGTCGCCCCGCCCCATCCGAGCCGGAGTCCCGCAAGGATCCGTGCTATCCCCGACCCTATACTCGATATACACTAGCGACTTTCCGCGAACCCCGAATGTGGAAGTAGCGCTCTACGCTGACGATACGGCACTCTACTCCGCCCACAAACAATCGACCACCATAGTGAAACGACTCCAACAGGCCATCAAGGCTCTAGAGGAGTGGTTCCGCCTATGGAGGATCGAGGTAAACCCCACGAAGAGTACAGCAGTGTACTTTTCAAGGGACCCCAACATCACCACGAGACCCCGCCGGGGAGGCTCAACGCCGATCGTTGGCACCCTACAGATTTATGGCAGGCCCATTCCCTGGGCCAAACAAGCCAAATATTTAGGAGTCACCCTAGACAGTCGCATGACGTTTGGTCCTCATATCAAACGCGTCAAAAACAGAGCTGCCTTGTACCTCTACAAGCTCAGCCCCATGATCGTCAACCCAAAAATGTCGTTTAGAAATAAACTGACATTATACAAGTTGTGCATCCGCCCCGTCCTCTCTTTTGCCAGCGTGTGTTTTGCGCACGCGGCAAAATCCAACATTGCTTCAACGCATACAAAATAGATTCCTCCGGAAGGCTACCGGGGCCCCCCGGTACACCAGAATGAGTGATCTCCACAGGGAACTGGAAATCCCATCGATAATTCGTTACTTCAAAGAAACGTCCCAACGTTTCTTTGAGCGAGCGCCCTCCCACCCGAACCCACTGGTAGTGCAAGCTGCCAATTATGCCCCCGCACCCAACGCAAGGTACAGAAGACCTAGGGATATCCTCTCCGATCCGGACGACCCAATTACGGCCGCCGTCCCCCCCTCAGACCCCTTACCTTCCCAACAGAGGCACCGTGCCGACATAGTCGCGTACATACACCGCGTTCGCCGGCGAACGCGGAGAAGTAGGACTAGTGGCCGGTTCACTAGGTACCGCCCCGCGGCGGCACCCGGTGGATCCGCCACTTAGTCAGCCCTTATGGCAGTTGAACACTAGGTTCAACCTACACGGGTGGCGCCAAAGCCGAGGTCCGTCCCACTCTGGGAACCCTTTGAGCAGCCACTGCGTCGGCAGGAGGCCCTTCAGGCCCCGCCACAAAAAGTCCGGTTAAGTTGTTAAGCCCTTCAGGCAACAACGAGAAATTACATAAAAAAAAAAAAAAAAATTAAAAAAAAAAACAAATCAGCTATTTATCAACCCGTCATCAACACAAGGAGAAACGCAAAAAGACGACATCTGGACCACGAGATGAGAGAGATCACCCGCAACACCTGAAAACTACAACAAAGTTTCAAGCAATTGCAAAACCCGTACCACCTGCAACATTTACAAACATAGCCTGAAACCACCTATTCTCCACTCTGACCATCACTCGATTCAACAATCTCTTGTCTCTGCCGCACCTGTAAGCCTGTACCTCGATGTCTCAGAGCAGTTCAGTGCGCGAGTCAGTGTTAGTTTATCATATGAAGCTGTTGCACATCACAACGTGAGTAGAAATTTCATTTTTCACTATCATATTTGTCTTTTGATTGTTCTATACGAGTATACCTTTACAATGTCTGACAACGGGGAAAGTTCAGTGTTAGCATCAGCAGAGTCGACTTGCATTCTAAAAATAGATACATTGTTAAAGTTCATCAAAACGTATTGATGAAATAGTTATTTGCAAAGTTATAACAAGCGCCATCTATAACTATGCATGTAAACTAAAAGCGACTCGCGCTTTGCTCCGTGTGTGCAGCCATTGTATTATTGTCTTGTCTTTAATATACCACAGTGAACCACGACATTGTTGTTTTATTTAACTTACTAAAGACAATCCAGTTTTAATATCACATTAAATTATCACGTATGATGGTAATAGGGACGATTTAAGTTCATAGATCGCAAATTGCGACCGAGCTTTTACCGAACTTAGCGGAAGAAAATCAAAAATCTATTTTATTTGCTTTCGTACAGAACCAATTAACTGATAACGCACAATCAACCTGTAGCAATTCGATTTTCAATGATTGGATTGATCTAAAAGAGTTCCTAAAATCCAGATTTGGTAATAAAAAACATCAAACTCATTTACTAATTGAATTACAATCGTGTACAGCCGCAAAATAAAAGTGTTTCCCAATATATTAATAGATTGGAAACCTGCTTAAAAAGACAAACACAAATACATCAAACAAACATGTATGAGTAACGAACTACTTTCAGGACAAATTGAAAGCACTAATCAATTAGCCCTTCAAGTATTTTTACTCGGAATTACAAGTACAAGTAATTACAAAACGATATCCGAAATTCTCCCTATCTTTATAAATTCCAAACGAGACGCGTAACTCTCGTCAAGGCAAATGTTTAAAATCCTCAAATCAAAGAAGGATTGATAAGTAACATAAATATTTTAAATGAAGTATATCTCTGACAACAACAACAGGACGACACAATAAGTGAGTGTACCCAATGCAGTAGCAGAACTTCGAGTAACTGTGATCCTGTTCTAAACGATATTCTAACGATTCAAAGCAACGCTTCCAGATCAAATTTACCAAATACATCATTAAATTAATTGGATAATTAAGAGTAAACCATTTAAATTCCGAGGATTGGAATTCTTTATTGAATATTTGTAAAAAATATAATTCTTTATTGTTTTTGGAAGGTTATCACCTTCCAAAAAGAATAAAGTACTTATTTAACAAGTACTAAAGTACTGAAACAAAAAATTTCTACTCCTATTGATCACCCAATTCAAAGTAAAACATATCCTTATCCTTCATAAGGAGGAAGTAAATAATCAAATTGATAAGATGCTAAAACCAAATGTAAACCTTCAGTAAGCCCTTGGTCCTCTCCATTATGGGTAGTACCTAAAAAACAGGATTCTTCATAAAAATTAAATGGCGAGTGGTTATTGATTACCGGAAACTAAACAACGTTACGGTAGGTGACGCATACCCGTTACCCAACATAAGCGAGATTCTAGATCAGTTAGGATATGCTAAATATTTTACAACCCTAGATCTAGCTAGTGGATTTTATCAAATCTAGATGAATCCTGATGATATTCCTAAAACAGCATTTTTACACCTCGCGGATTATTTGAATATATCAGAATGCCTTTCGGATAAAAAAATGCGCCAGCCACTTTCCAGAACTAATGAATAATGTACTTAGCGGTATTCAAGGTATTAAGTGTTTCGTTTATTTGGATGACATCGTAATATATGCTAATTCAATTAAAGATCACGAGGAAAAACTAGGGTTAGGGTATACGATACGTTTATGTCTTTTATATTAAACTAGCGACCCGCCCCGGCTTCGCACGGGTGCAAAATTATAAATGTTATAATATACAAAAACCTTCCTCTTGAATCACTCTACCTGTTACAAAAAACCGCATCAAAATCCGTTGCGTAATTTTAAAGATTTAAGCATACAGACAAACAGACTAAAATAGCGACTTTGTTTTATTATGTAGTGATTTAGTAGTAGCTCGTTTAAGTCTTTTTCATTATTTAAATTTACTCCATTATTTCACAAGTTTCCTCTTTAGAATAATTTTAATTACTTTAATTTTATTTTTAATTAGTTTCATTCCATTTTAGTATTTTTAATTTAGTTTAAGTTTTCTTTTTTAATTACTTTAGTAACATTTTAATTGATTTTTATTTTTAATAAGTAGTTTAGATAATTAGTTAGATTGATTGCTTAGTGAAAGTTTAAGATTTAGTTTGTAGGTATTGTTTTTAATTTCTATTTATTGTTTTTTTTAAATATTTTTTGTCTGTGCAAAAAGTACAATCTTTTTGTATTTTTTTATTTACATTTGTTTTTAATTAATATGGATATCAAAAGGAAGGCACGCGAATTATTATATTCTAGAAATTTTAACTTTTGGAATTACGCGGCTTTAATAACGACCGAAGAAAGGGCGATCGAGGTGGCTAGGGCATGGTTTTTAATGCCTGGCGAAAGGGGCAATTGGCCGCGTTGCCATTTTAGAATGGCTGTGTGTTGCCTTTAAAAAATACAATTTTTGAAAAAAGTAAGTTATCTATTTTAAACACCTTACGGTTAATAATGCACTTTTATAGGAAAGATAAGGTGACACAGGCGCCTATTGATGTCGGAGTCACAAAAAAAACTGCCATTCAGTTTTTTCACTACCTGCGGGAGGTGTGTGAAGTGGCCGAAGCTCACGACCGTGAAATGTTGGGGGTGCGGATGACGTCGTAGAAGTTGACGAAACGCACTTATATACAAATAAGTACCATAGGGGTCGACTTCTACGACATCAGACATGGTCTTTCGGGTGCATTAGTCGAAAGACTAAACAGATGCACGTCGAATTAATTCCAGACAAGACGCGACAGAGCCTCGTAGGAGAAGTTCCTGAGATTGACTCGGAATTTCTCACAGCACTAGGCGATCCAGCTGACGAGAAATCAACATACGGAGAAAATATACATCACAATCTTGCAGATCGATGAATATAGGGTATATTGAGTCGTGGTCTTTCAAAAGAAAATAAGGACTCCTTGTTTTATTATCGTGCTTTTATTTTTTTTATTTACGTGTAAGTTTAAGATTTAGTTTGTAGGTATTGTTTTTAATTGCAATTTATTGTTTTTTTTAATTTTTTTTTGCCTGTGCATTGTGCTTTTTGTTTTTTTTATTTACATTTGTTTTCAATTAATATGGATATCAAAAGGAAGGCACGCGAATTATTATATTCTAGAAATTTTAACTTTTGGAATTACGCGGCTTTAATAACGACCGAAGAAAGGGCGATCGAGGTGGCTAGGGCATGGTTTGTAATGCCTGGCGAAAGGGGCAATTGGCCGCGTTGCCATTTTAGAACGGCTGTGTGTCGCCTTTAAAAAATACAATTTTTGAAAAAAGTAAGTTATCTATTTTGAACACCTTACGGTTAATAATGCACTTTTATAGGAAAGATAAGGTGACACAGGCGGCTATTGATGTCGGAGTCACAAAAAAAACTGCCATTCAATTTTTTCACTACCTGCGGGAGGTGTGTGAAGTGGCCGAAACCCACGACCGTGAAATGTTGGGGGTGCGGATGACGTCGTAGAAGTTGACGAAACGCACTTATATACAAATAAGTACCATAGGGGTCGACTTCTACGACATCAGACATGGTCTTTCGGGTGCATTAGTCGAAGACAAAACAGATGCACGTCGAATTAATTCCAGACAAGGCGCGACAGACCCTCGACCCCATAATACGAGTAGCAGGAAACGTGCGTCGAGGGTCCTTTTTGATGTCGGACATGCATCGCTCATATTTCGAATTGCATCTGCGGCTTGGTATGGGCGGCCACTTCACAGTGAATCATAGGGAGCAATTCGTAAATGGCACAGTGGACATCCCAGTGGATCAATCACTGGGAATGCTGGTCGCTGGCTCAAATTTAGTGAGGACCAAAGTACACATGAAAAAGATTGAACGGCAATGTTAGAACTGGAACGCCATTGCCGGACTTGCCATAGCCAGCGACGTCTTCCGTGGTACATGGTGGAGTACATGTATCGCCAAAATGAGCAACGTCACCAAAGAGAAAGGAAAGACTGCTACCCAATCTCCAGATCAGCAAAGGCAGAAATAACCCTCCTGCAAAGTACTCAAGGAGGAAGTCAGTGAGCTGCGGATGGACATGGAGCGAATGCTGCAAGAAGTCCGTAGCCTCAGAACTGTCTCGAAGAAGGAGATTGGGGAGAAACGAGAGCAAGATTTTGCTCAACTCCAAAAATTTCCTATTTTCAGAGTTGAGCAAAATCTTGCTAGACGCAGAGTCTCAAAAATCAAATTAAGACGAACTCAGCCCCTAAGGTTAAGGAGGCGAAACCGCAAAATACGCTGGTAAGAATAAACAACGTAATGGCATACCTTAAAGGCGATGAAATGGTCGAGCACATAAAGACACATAACAAAAAACTCTTCGAGAACTTGCCTGACGACCACCAACACATCCGCTTGAGGTACAGAAAGCGAACAAGGAACCTGCTACAGTGCCATGCAGTATTAAAGGTTGCACCATTTCTTCACAGGCGCATGCTGGAGGCGGGCGCGGTCCACATAGCGACGCAAAGGCGAACTGTGAAAAACCAGTCCCTTCTAGTGCAGTGCGCCAAATGTCTTGGATACGGGCATCCCAAGGCATTCCGCCGGGAGGCGGCGCTGTATTACAATTAGTGCGGCGGCGCCCACTCCTGGCAAGAGTGCCAAACAAGGCAGGAGGAAGGGCCGCTAAGGTGCAAAAACTGCAAAGACGCCAAGCACAATACGTCTTCCTGTCCCGTCACAGGGCGTTCAGCGAAGAATTCCCGGAAAGAGAAGTGAGGGATAGACTAGCGTGTGTGTGAACAGTGTAAGTTGATAAAGAGTTGGAAAACCATTAGAGGAAAATCTGGACAATCACTTTGGTACCACAAATAACACTGAGGCCAATAGTTATATTTTTTTAATCTACGGCAAGGGGAATGGAAAAAGCAGATTGTTTTGTTACAAGGCTAAGGAATGCAACTAAGATCTGTGCTTTTAAAAAAGAAAAGAGATTGATAAGAGATATGTTGATTATAGGAGTGAGCGACATTAGACTCCAGGAAAGATTATCATGGGAAGCAGAGTCAACATCCGACAAAGCGATAAATTTATGTCAAACAGCAGAAAATAACAAAAAAACAAATAAAAGAGATGGAGGCTCCGGTGGGGTTAGATGACTCGGTGGTATCTCAAAGAAATGTAGTTGGATGCAGCTGGCAGTTATGATGACACCCGATATTACAGAATTGGCGACGGCCCATCCACTCGTACAGAAACAAATCAATGTTTTATTTAATTTTAAGTTACATAGGAAAGGTGTGGAGAAAGTAATTTGGCATGGCATTATAGCGAAATGTTTTTGTTTTGATAATTATTTAAAGACGCAGTGTCTTTAAATAATTATCAAAACACAGCCTTTCGAAAGGCATTAAAAACCAAGCCTTAGCCACCTCGAGCGCCCATTCTTCAGTCGTTAGTAAAGTCGCATAATTCTAAAAATTAAAATTTCTAGCATATAGTAACTCGCGTGCTTTTCTTCTCTAACGGTTTTTCTGTAATTCAAACATCCATTTTAGTCTAAAATAAATTTTTTTTCTTCCGAACCGCCCTTTGCGGTCTTCCTCACCTGTGGCAGGCCAACAGCTGGCCCTTCCGAACGCACTCGAGCGAACATTGAGCCCATTAGTGAGATGGATGATGATGATATTCTAACCCCCAGTGTGGACGTTTTAACATCTCCCGAATCAGACATGCCTCGTCTCCAGTACATGTCTGATAACGAATCAATTAGTACTCCACAAGTGACTGACCCTATCGCTCTCATACAACCATCTGCCAAAACTGCACAAGCTCCCAAATCAACAACAACGAAATGCAGCAAAACCTCTAGTAATATAGTCATCGGACTGCCGGCTCGCTCTGAGGATGTGAGGAGCATGGACTCATTCATGGCAGTAGTCACTAAGTTGACTTATACAATCAACAAAGCCGTGAATGAGGACAAGAGTGTCACAGCATATAACAAACGGCTCATTGCGGCTGCCGCGCAAGAGATCCAAAGATCTGCACAAGCGCTAGCTAAGGTTAACGAGGCCGAACCAACCACAGTGCCTCCGAGTGCCGAAGTTCTCCCGGACAAGAGTTCTCTAGTCTTTTGACATTCGGGAATGCATTCGAGAGGAACTCAAAGTGATGCCGGTTCCCACTCTCCACCAGTGCCCACCAAATCTTTTGCCGCGGCCGTGGCGTCGCCCTTCCCGAAACTCCCTACTCCCCCGTCGCGCACCCTACCTTCCATTATCGTTAAGGCCAAATAGGCCGGTGATAAGCAACCGGTGGTATACGACGAATGGAAGAAGAACATCTCGTTCCGTAACACTCCTTTTGCTCTTTCCAAAGTCAAGCCCCTGCGCCAAAACATGTTGAAGGTTGAATTTGATACCGTAGAACAACGTAAAGAGGTGTTACAGAAAGTGAACAACGTCCCAGGCATAGTTGCAGAAGAGTCAAAACTCCGTCGCCCCCTCATCATCCTCAAGGGAGTTAGTAAGGATATCCAAAAAGAAGAACTAGTCGGTATTGTGAGCCACCAGAACCGTGATGATATCCGACTCTGTTTCCTCCTCAATAACCGAAATGAGCGGTATTTCAACGCGGTGTTGGAGGTAGCCCCGTCGATCCGGAGCAGGCTGGTGGATGAGGAGCGCGTCAATGTGGACTACCAGCGGGTGCACGTGGCGGACTTCAGCCGATTCGTGCACTGCTACAAATACCTGCAATTCGGGCACACCAACAACAAGTGCACCGCTGAAGTTCACCCGTGTGACCGTGCTGACTCCAACAAGAAATGCTGCTACAACTGTAAAGCCGTGCGAGGCGCAAACACCAACCACTCCGCCACTGACAACCAATCATGCCCCAGTATAACAAATGCAATTAAATCCCTTCAAGAGAGCACCGACTATGGGTACTAACCATACGTGGGTGCCTCCCTCGTGATTAAACCCCCCCCAGGCATAATATTCCAGTTGCCAATTACAATAGCCGAGAAAGATATACAAGAATGATGTGCTTTAAAAACAAAATAGAGCCCTTAAATATAAACTTGTTGTCTAGTTCCGAATATGCATCATAATATTTCATAAATAACATAGTCTCACATTTAAGCAGATAAATGGCATCAATCTAACATATATTTCATATCTGCATGATCCTCGAATAATTTAATTTGTGATTATTGTAATTGTGAAATTAATAAAGAAGTATAGCGATAATCAAAACGATATTTCGTGATTTTTTTATCATCCTTATCTCCTTGCCCAACTTCCCACTTGAATGAAATAATCGAACAGGCACGTTAAATCACTGACGAGTCTGTAAGTTATAAATTAAATAGTGAATGTAATATTGCGTATTTTCGTTGTAAATTGCGTAGTTTTGTACGGGTTCATTATGGTGAAAGTTGAAGTCTAGATGTTGTCGGTTTTTAACGTAAACGAAGGAAGGATCGCTTGTTTTTGTAGCTTATCTTATTATTTATCGTATTATACACCACCAGGTATACTTTATCGATTCTTCTGTTGCCACACACTCCAGACACTTATCTTCATAACGCATCGGTAACAAAATTTCATATTTATTGAGTAGGTAGTTCTTAGATTAGGTAAGTTGGTTTATGCAATTCAAAATCAAAAGGAATATTCGTTATCGTGATTGTTTGCTAAGTAGAACTCAAGCTGAAGATGGCACGTTTCAAATTCAAAACGGAGGGTGAGGAGAGAGAAAAATAATATTTGGAAAGGTTATAGAAATTTCAATCTTTCTTTATCGAAACACCATATTAAATCAATAAACAGTAGATAACACTGTGATGACTAAGCAGAGCTGAGCAGATTAAGTTAGAATATTTCCAGCAATGTAGAACGTCGACTTATGAAGACGTCATTAGTCATAATACGAAATGAGAAAAAGAGCTAGGAGAGACACTGAGACGAATTAAAAGTCATGAGCATAATGCACAATCTCGGCAGTCCTTATGACAACTATTGTCATTTAAAGTTAATAAATGTGTCATCGAGAAACAAGCAGACCGACAAACAAACAGACCACGTTGTACCGTAGCATAAGAAATTTTCTGTTTAGCTGTAACATGCATGAGACGTGATTGCCTAACCGCTAACCGGTTTGACCGGTAGGCAGTCGCGCGGCGAGCACCCCGCTCCCGCGCACACGCATTCCCCTCAACCGTCTCTGGCCGGCCGGCGGCCAGTCTGAATATCAACTTGACGCGAGACGCATGCTTGCTTGTTCCTCGAACACTTAGCACAATAACGCGCTTATTTTTATTTCGCAACCACCTTCAGTTCATCTTTTGCTATTTCTCTGTCTGTGCACCTTCTTAAAAGTAAGCTTTGCCCTCATTGCTTCATAGGCAATGCTTCAACTTTGAAGTTTTATTAGAAATTGCTACATTTTTGTTTCTTAGGGTAACTTATATTTATAACTAGCTGTGCCCGCAACTTCGTCCGCGTGGAATAGTTATTTTGGGCATCATTGAAGCCTTCAAGGATATATAATTTTCCCGTTTTTTTTTCACATTTCCATTATTTCTTTGCTCCTTATAATTGCAACGTGATGTCATATAGTATTGATCCATTCAATGCAAAAATAATTTTTCAATTCGAACCAGTAGTTCTTGAGATTAGCGCGTTCAAACAATCAAACAAACTCTTCAGCTTTATAATATCAATAAAGATATAAAATTTAAGAAAAACCCCGACAACAATTTTACTTACTCATCTCTTTTTTGCACCGATGGTTAAGCTAAGAATACTCTTGATCAAATCATCAATATTCCCTAATATATTTAAAGACAGAAAGAGGTAGTTTCTGCCTACATCTCCGGAAAAGAGGCGTGTATGTATGTATGTATTTAAAGACTAAAAGTCCCGCTGATAAGCACGGTTTATAATAATAATATCAATTATTATCTGTCAATAAAGTCGAACATTCTGAACTCATCAACAGTCAAATATTGAATGAAGCTTGCATCATCTTCGGGTCTTGCCATACTGCCTGAGGGAGTCGGAGTAGATTGGTCAGGGCTTTTGGCCCTCATCAATGGCATCATCGCTGCCTACGACTGTAGGCAGGTCGATGGTGCGGCCGTGGCGGCCTGGGTCTTCACGACTTCACTGGGAGTTCCCATCGGCGGCGGTAGGTACGGTACGTGACTGTATGATGACCTTGCCCTCTCGAACATCTTCGTGGCCAGCCGGGCCACGAAGTCGTCTAGGTTCACCCACTTCAGGTCCCTGAGGATCGAATTCCTCACGTAGCGCGGGGCTCCGACGACTGCTCTGAGACTTTGGTTCTCTTGGATTGTGAGTCTTCTCCAGTTGGTCTCAGAGCAGTATGCGTACCACACCGGGGCTGCGTACGTGAGGCGGGATCTGACGTACGTTTGGTAGATTCCGAGCTTCGTCCTCAGGGGGAGGCTGGAGGAGAGAACTGCGTAAAGTCTCCCCCTGGCTGCCTTGGTCTTCGCCACGACGTCTCCAACATGTTGCTTGAAAGTGAGACGCCGGTTGATGGTCACTCCCAGGTATTTGACGTGCGGCCGCCACGGCACCGATTCGCCGAGCAGTCGCAGTGGAGGCGGCTGGGTCTTGTCCCCGTCACGATTGCTTGAGTCTTGCCGACGTTTACCGAGAGCCTCCATTTGGAGAGCCAGCCCGGTAGAGCATCCAGTGTGGGCTGCAGCCTCTTGGCGGCGTACAGCGAGCGTATGGATGAAGCTTGCGCTCGCCTCCCGCCTCTTTTCTACCCTGCCGCCGCGAGCCGCGTCGAGCGCGGCAACCGTTACGTAAAAATAATCCTTATAGCATGATTCAGCATTTACATTTACGCGATGGCTTGTTAGCGTTTTTAATTTCATGTATAAGTTTGGTGTTTCTATACCGATTTCGATGATTCTTTTTTTATTGAATAGGTACTTATATTAACTTTTAAGAATTCTGAATGAGTGTGAGTGTTATTGGTATTATAAACATCAGAGTAAAGAAATATAATCAGAAATCTCCGAACTGCTAAGCTATTAGGAATTACACGTGCTATTGTGAGTCAACCATAAAAGATAGACTTATGCTGTCTTGGGATATTTTTTTAATAATTTTATGTAGAATATTTCCGTAGTACATGGTTTCACTGTATCTTTAACCATTAAGACTGCACACGCGACGGATGCTTAAAAATCAAGTAACTTCTCCCGTTTTCCCAACATTTCCTTTCACTGCTCTTCTCCTAGTGATTGTAGCGTAATGAAAAGTATACTATAACCTGCTCAGGAGTATGAAGAATAACTGTACCAAGTTTCGCTAAAATCCGTCAAGTAGTTTTTGTTTCTATAAAGAACATACAGACAGACAGACAGACAGACAAAAATTTTACTGATTGCATTTTTGGCATCAGTATCGATCACTAATCACCTCCTGATAGTTATTTTGAAAATATATTCCATGTACAGAATTGACCTCTCTACAGATTTATTATAAGTATAGAAGATTATATAATTTAATCGAAAAAAGGGCCAAACGCTACTAAAGTTAGCTATACTGTAATGTTTTGCAGAAATGCTGCCGGTGATGAGAAAATTATACATGAATGTACATTTTGTGGGGATCCTATCAAGATCCTCCTACAGAAGAATGGGTTCCGTGCCAGCAGTGCTTTGCGTGGTGCCATGAACTGTGTGGTGAAGTTGTTAAAACACAATTTCGATGTATAAATTGCGTAAAAAGCCAATTTTCAGTATATACAAAAGACCTCTGTGAAGCCAATAGGTGATTCCAACTTTACCTTTTAGGGGTTTCCACTTTAACCTCATAAAAAAAGAACAGTGGAATGTTAAGTACAATTTAAAAAGGCTGATTATTATTTTTCCTATAAACGTTATAACTCTAACATACAAACAATGAATTATTATTTAAGTATGTTTATTTTGCTGTACTTATGTTTGATTTTTTTTTTATATTGTTTTTGCCATTGTACCTACTACTGCTGTAGCTACTATCCCTTAACTTAATATGTTTCTTTGAATTATTTGGTTGACTGGAAGAAATCCCTCGCTGGGATAAGTCCGCCCTTGTGCATTGTTAATTTTAATATATTATTATGTACTACTAAAAATTTGCTATGTACAATAAAGTATTTACAAACAAACAAACAATGAATCTTAATTATATGTTTGTCGATATTTTTTAAATAAACACTTTGTAAAAAAACATGACTATTTTTTTCCATTTAAAGTTAAGGGTTCCACTATGCCCCTTCCTATGCTCCAATCCGTGAAATCTTTGCTTGCGCGATTTAGGTTTTTTCCCTGTTTTTGACTGACAGCGTCGCGTGATTTTATTTTTTATTTTTGTGACGTGTGGCGCAGACATGTCGTCACAAGACCTTAAATTGTTGACATGACTGATTAATGACTTCTTAACATTAGTTGCCAAGCCAACACATGTCTATTATTTTTGTCGAATTTATTACGGTTCTTTGATTGAAAATATTCACTTTTGCTATATTTCCGTTTGTACTTTTATAAAAATTGTATAAAATTAACCTGTTTTTTCAATGGCTTCACCACCGCCTGTCGTCGAGAGACACCCATGTGCTGACATAAAAAGGCCGGTTTCTGATCTTGTCGCAACCAAAGGTAATTAAATTAAATCTTTCTTCCAACATTAGTCCTGGTTACATCCTTAACTCTATCTAAATGAACCGAAGGAAGCATGCAGAGATCGTGGCAAATGGAAAGATGTAGCCTCTGCCTACCCCTCCGGGAAAAAGGCGTGAGTTTATGTATGTATGTATCTATCTATGAAAAGTACCCTATGTTCTTGTCCAGGCTCATTCTTATTATATGATATTTGACGGCCTCTGTGGCGCAGCGGTAATACGCTTGTCTGTGACACCGGAGGTCCCGGGTTCGAATCCCGGTCAGGGCATGATGAGAAACGAACTTTCTCTGATTGGTCTGGGTCTTGGATGTTTATCTATCTAAGTATTTATTATAAAATATAGTATCGTTGAGTTAGTATCTCGTAACACAAGTCTCGAACTTACTTCGAGGCTAACTCAATATGTGTCATTTGTCCCGTATATATTTATTTATTTATATAAACGAATTCTTGTTTTAGGCGATGGGCTAGCAACCTGTCACTATTTAAATACCATACAGTTAAACGTGGCCTTTCGGTCTTCTCGAGGCTGTTGGCTCGTGACCTGAAAGACGTGATTATGTCTATGATGATAATTTTGACTGTTTATTATATAGAGGTCGCCGAAGCCATTGGACGCGATTACCGGACTCTGCCTTCGTTTGAGAAGGGCCTTTTTGAGTACAAGGGGAGGAAGTTGTATTCCTTGGAGACCAATGAGTTTCTGAAGTGCCACTGGAATGATTACGTGAAGAATTTTGAAAACCGTGTGTTCGCGCCTTTCCAATTCCTGGATATAAGGTAAAGAATAATATTGGAGTGCCGTGTGGTTCCCGGCACCAATACAAAAAAGGACCACTCCATCTCTTTCCCATGGATGTTCTAAAAGGCGACTAAGGGATAGGCTTACAAAGTTGGGATTCTTTTCCAGGCGATGGGCTAGCAACCTGTCACTATTTGAATCTCAATTCTATCATTAGTCCCAATAGCTGAGCGTAGCCTTTCAATCTTTTCAAGACTGTTGGCTCTGTCTACCCCGCAAGGGATATAGGCGTGGCCATATGTATGTAATAATATTGGACATGTATAGTCCTGTTCTGTCCTGCCCTGTAGCTGTTGCCCGCGATTTTGTCCGCATTCTTCTTTTACAGAGATTATCATTTCGTCAACTGCCGCAATCAGTTGAGGCCGTCAGAATCCATACACACGAAAACTGACTTCAGATTCAAGTTAAAGCCTGGTCCAGGGGTAGATGTGGTGCATGGGACCCAGCTCCCGATACCGCAGGAGCTGCTCATGACCAGGGGTGAAGTAAAGCGGCAGAAGACAGGAAAGAAAAGAAAAGAGTCCATAGAAAAGAAATAACTTATTCGCCAAAGTCAGTATATTCAGTCAACTTGCTTTCATTCATCCTCTACACTACTACTCGTATATCTTCTTTCACATCACAACATTCCCAAATGTCCCCCCCTCCCCCTTCTATTGCCTTTTTGGGCAACTTTTGATTGCTCTTTTCATATTCCCCAAATTCACACTCATTTTAATACCATTATAGTATATTTCTTCAGTCAACCTGCTTTCATTCAACCTCTCCATATGTCCAAACCATCTAACCATTCCTTTTTCTATTCCTGTCACTATTATCTTCTTTCACATCACACCATTGCACCATACCTAATACTGTCGTTTTGAGCAACTGCTCATAAAGAAACAACGCTCCATTCACCATGTTACCCGCATTCACTCTCATTTTGATAAAATTGTTGCACTTTCCTACTGCTCCTAAATATTCCCCCAGGCTACGAGTATATAACAAAAATTGATTAAGTGCGAGTCGTACACGCGCACAAAGGGTTCCGTACCATCATCACGTTAGTTTTAAGACCTGTTTATTAAAATTTACCAACAAAATTGCTTAAAAACTACGTTTATTGTATGGGACTGCTTTGTTGTGTACGATTTAAGAAAGGTAATATACATGTAAATATTCTGTAAACATTTTAAGCAGACGCTTAAAATATAATTTAATTTCGGTACCAGGTAGACACCTGGTACCGTAATTAAATTATATTTCATTTTAATTTTTTTTTAGTATTTGTTGTTGTAACGGCGTAGGTACGTAATTTGTGAAAATGTCAGCTTTTTAGATATCACGGTTAAGAGATACAACCTGATGACAGACAAACAGCGGAGGCTCAGTAACAGTGTCCCGTTTTTACTTTATAGGTACGAAACCCTAATAAAGTTTGTAATTCGAGGCCAGTATTCCGGAGATTAGCGTTAACAAAAAAATAGGTATTTTTTCAAAATTACCGTACTATTGTTTCTTCGTCGCTTAGTTCTTTATTTATATAAATAAATATATTTAATGTACAGAAATTTCTTTTACACTGTTTTATTCTATTTATTATAAGAAGTTCAACCTGTGTAGGTAGGCATGCGTTAATGGCCAGTGATAATTGACCATAAAATTTCACAAGCCAACTAATAATAGGTGTGATAATAGACTAAAGGATTTCACAAGCCAACTTATAATTGGTGACAATAGACCATAAGATTTCACAAGCCAACTAATAATAGGTGATAATAGACCAAAGGATTTCACAAGCCGATTAATAATAGGTGATAATAGACCATAGGATTTCACAAGCCAACTAATAATAGGTGATAATAGACCATAGGATTTCACAAGCCAACTAATAATAGGTGATAATAGACCATAGGATTTCACAAGCCAACTAATAATAGGTGATAATAGACCAAAGGATTTCACAAGCCAACTAATAATAGATGATAATAGACCATAAGATTTCACAAGCCAACTAATAATAGGTGATAACAGACAAAGAGATTTCATAAGTCAAACGCCAAGTGGCTAACGCGTTTTGCTTGTGAAACAATTAAAACTGTCACATTTGACATTTACACTCAACGCAAGAAAGAAAATTAATTCATTAAGGAAAATTTCGCGAATAAAGAACTAATCCGCAGAATTCACATAAAGATAATTTTTCCAAGAATAATTCATAATTTTATTCATAATTTCATTACATTACAAAATAATTAACAACACATTATGCACCTTGACAGGCGTCGCAAATAAATATAATAATACTCTTGGCTAAAAAATAATATAATAAATAATAATAATTTCAGCTTCCTATTGCTAACCGTCTACCTAAGGTTTAATCAAGGGAGTGTTTGGGTGACTTTTTTTTATCTTACGTTGACGAAAGTAGTCAAATTAGTATAACACTTGACTCGACGTAAGATTTTAAAAATTACCCGTAGACCCTCGGGGTAAAAATTCCCTCATGGTACCCCCCTGGAGGGACTGCGGGGAACCACGGGTTAATGACACCTACTGTTTACAGTAACAGTAGGGCAGCAGGCGAGGGTGAGTTCGTGATATACAATCAGACTCGCCTTTATACCTGTAAACGGAAATATACCAATTACAAATCAAAACGTTTAAAAGTTTTAAGAGTGACGTGTGGTTCCCTGCACCAGTACAAAAAAGAATAGGACCACTCCATCTCTTTTCTGTGGATGTCGTAAAAGGCGACTAAGGGATAGGCTTTCAAACTTTGAATTCATTTTTTAGGCGATGGGCTAGCAACCTGTCACTATTTGAATCTCAATTCTATCATTAAACCAAATAGCTGCGCGTGGCCTATCAGTCTTTTCAAGACTGTTATCTCTGTCTACCCTACAAGGGATATAGACGTAACCATATGTATGTATGTATGTATACAAATCAAAACCCTAAAAAACTGCATATGAAGTTTTTAAGGTAAAGGATGGTAAAGGGTCAGGTCAAGAGTACCCGAAATGATGAATGTGGATGAAGCGAAGGAAGTATGCAGAGATCGTAGCAAGTGGAAAGATGTAGTCTCTGCCTACCCCTCCGGGAAAGAGGCGTGATTTTATGTTATGTTATTATAAGTTTTTAAGAGTTACAAAAAGTTTTAAAAGAGTTACAAAAGAAAAAAATACAAATATTTTCTTTTTAGTCTCCGAGCTTGCTGGGGACTTATCCCAGCTAAGATCATGCAGATCTACAACCGACTTCATAAAAGGAAGAGGTTCTCAATTCGACTGTATTTTTTTTAATGTATGTTTCGGCACATCTCTATCGCGCGATACAAACGGCGTCGCGCGTGTCATTCCAGCCTCGCAGATGCCTGGATGAGCTGATTTCCACACAACGTTCTCGCTCTTTCCACTGCTACGGGTTCGACGGCCCAGGGTTCACTTTTCGACTTTCCTCTCCACTTTGACCCATTGGCTAGCATAACTTTTTACCTAGTTCTCTCGTTCATTCTTATATATCTCCACGTCTATATGCCTTGCGGGGTAGACAGAGCCAATAGTCTTGAAGAGACTGATAGGCCACGTTTGATAGAATTGAGATGCAAAAAGTGGTCAGGTCGCTGGCCCATCGCCTAAAATAAGAATTCCAAATTAATAAGCCTATTCCTTAGTCACCTTTTACGACATCCATGGGAAATGAGATGAAGTTGCCTCGTTCTTTTTTATATTTGTGCCGGGAACCACACGGCGAACTAGTTTTCTCATACATACTTATTTGTACGGGAGATGTCTTTAGAAGTGACGATGAATTCCATTGCATCAACCGAAAATGTTAAAGTTGCCTCGAAATTGCTCGCGCCAGGATTTAAGGTTGCCTGAAAAAGAAATGGTCATTAACTAATTGCCACCTCGTCCTCTTTATAACTCTATGTTAACCTGGACCGCGTTGACTATGGACAGTGAGGATATCAATTTTGTACCAAAGAACAATGAAGCTTGCTGTTTTACACTATTTATGATAGAATAGATTTATTTTCAAAATTGGATAGTACAAGGTATAACTTATTGACGTCACATCACTTATACGAGTATCTAATTATAACTACTACCGCTTCCAAAGCGATTGTGTACAAGAAGCGGCGGAACAAACTACACTGCAGCATTTTCACTGTCAATTTACAAATATAGATCACTAAAATCTAAATCGTGGACGAATGCACATTGTCTACTTTAAAAAAACGTTACCAATGTGATGTCAAACGACAATCGTGTCTTGACAACAAATCGACAACTTGACGGCCTCTGTGGCACAGCGGTAGTACGCTTGTCCGTGGCATCGGAGGTCCCGGGTTCGAATCCCGGCCAGGGGATGATGAGAAAAGAACATTTTCTGATTGGCCTGGGTCTTGGATGTTTATCTATATAAGTATTTATTATAAAATATAGTATCGTTGAGTTAGTATCTCGTAACACAAGTCTAGAACTTACTTCGAGGCTAACTCAATCAGTGAAATTTGTCCCGTAACAAAAAAAAAAAAAATTATTTAACATCCTAAGAACATTTTTATCGATTTAAAAAATTGATTTTAGAACTCGCTTCTAAAAAAAAAACTTACTTTAACTTGGTAGAGCTGATGCTTCAGATTTTTCAAGAACTGGAGAAGTTCATCGTCTTCAATATACTGGGTCTTCACCCAATGGACTTTAGAGATAGTGCGAAAACTGCATTGTGATCTGTAGAAAGTACAATTAATACATACATACATATGGTCACGTCTATATCCCTTGCGGGGTAGACTGGGCCGACAGTCTTGAAAAGTTACAATAATGCAAATAATTTTTCTGAAATCCACGTTATCTCGCTTGGACGTTGGATCTCACTATCTCTCTTGCAAGATGGTGTGTGTTTTGTAAAGAGGTTGTACAAATTTCTCTAGCAAATAATTGGTGATGGATGAATAATTTTCCATTTTAGTGCCGGTGCCTTCGGCTTGACCTTTCGGAGATTAACCTTTGTTACCCTATCTGTATGCAGTGTTCTAAAGTACCAACTTACGTCTGATAGCGTGTGAAAGGCGCCGCAGGGCAGGGAGCGGGAAGCTGCGCGGTGTGGGGTGTAAAGCTCTCCTCCCGCGCCCCATGCCTGCGAGTCGACGGCGCGCGCGACGTGACGAGCTTTGACAGTACGCTTTTGTTACCTATCCGGTGTGTTGTGTTTTTTGAAGTGTCTTGTTAAACGTTGTTGTAACGTTCGGATTTTGTGTTTATATACCGATATATGGTAAGTGTACCTTAAATTTATTATAACTAATGTTTGTTTTAGTGTGTGAAGTGTGGCGATAGTAAAATATTTCTTTGAAGGTGTCGGTTGGCTACCACACGACTACAACTGTGACGGTTGTAATTTATGCTTAATGTTGGTATGTCGGCCATTCAGCCACATCCACAGCATGTCTTTTTTTATGCTATGTGCCCGCTCAGATGGTGATAGCTAAGGCGCGCGGTCCGAAAATTGAGCTGCACGGCTCGAAAATATGGACGCGCGGCTCGAGAATCGAGACGCGCGGCTCAGAAATTGAGACGTACGGCTCAACAAAATTGGGAAGCGCGGCTTGAAAATTGGGACACGCGGCTCCAGAAATTGGGACGCGCGGCTCAAGAAATTGGGACGTGCGGCTCAAAAATATTGGGACGCGCAGCTCAAAAATATTGGGACGCGCGGCTCACGAAACTAGAGACGGCTCAACAAGTTTGAGACGCATGGCTGAGAGGAGACGCGCGGCTCATTTAAGCCGAGGCGCGCGGCAATTCTATACTGATAAAATCACAATTTCATATCTTTAAGGTGTTTCTTAATACCATGAGCTTTTACTGATAAAGCTTTTCGCTTGGCTTCAGATGGCAAATGGTGGTGGGTTCGTAACCCTGGGTGACTTGCTGGAGGAGCAGGGTGATTCGCAGAGGGATGAGGAGATTTTAGGAAGATTGAAAGTGTTGGCACAGGAGAGCCTGCCCGAAGGATGGACGAAATGGGAAATAAAGAAATCTTCCAAGGAAGAAATTTTTGGCGAGAGTGTGGAAGTGGCCACACTAAATAAATTGGTTTTTGCCATTCCTACAATGGGACTGGTGAAGGCTTTCGACCCGGAGGCGGATCACCTGTCAGAGAAGGCCTACAGAGACATCCGCCTCAAACTACTAGACTGGGCATTCACGCGAGCGCTTATTGTGGGACCTCCTGCAATCGCGAACCGAATACGGGGTTCCGCGGCTAGGACCGAACTATTCAAGGAGGCAATAGCTCCACTGAAGGAAGTAATGATACCAAGGAGGGAAGTGGACCAGATCCTGTCTGGTGCTCTAGAAGAGGGCACCAGAAAGAGAAGAAGTACCTCGATGACATCAGATCGGTCTGGCCCAGTAAAGAGAAGTAAGGTAGATATGCTGGAAGAGAAAATGGAAAGGATGTTTGCATTTATGGCGGAAAAGATTGAATCTCTTTGTGAGATTCGACAGCCTCCTACACAGTCAGATGAGTCGGAGGAAGATTCTGAGAATGAATCTGAACCTTATAGTCAAAGGGAGCCTTCACCGGATTCGGAATGGCATGCTCCTGCCCTTGACACCAGTGGAGTGACAGATATGGCATCCTTAGACGATCTGGATTTCCGTCCTGAAGTTAAAGAGGCTGACCCCGTGATTCCGGAGCCTTCTCCAGAATTGAAAGAAGAGGGCATTGGATGTCAAAGGTTAGGAACCACAGGTTGGAGTCGGATTCGCTATAAAGAGGTGGAGAAGAAATTGCACGCATCTCCGGTGTTCAGCGCTTTAAAAATTAACACCGAACTGAGCAGTGTGGCTCGTGATTTCAGCTGGCTCGGTAAGCAGGATAGTTTGCTCGGAACTATATGCCACGGGTTACTTCTTCAAAGAAGAGCCATTGCAGAAGATCTCAGAGCGCTGGCCAGGGAGTACCCAGCATCAGGGGGTGAAGTTAAAAGGATTTTAAAAGAGTCGAATTTTAAATCCTTGTCAGATGATCTGTTGCAGTTCGTCTGTGCCCACAGGGCGGAAACAATTGAAAATCGGCGAAAAATCTTTAAGGCCAAAAATGAGACTCTCACCACAGCACTTCATCAGATTCCCCCTTCCGCAACCCACTTATTCGAGGAGAAGATACTTTCTACTTTTATTAAGGACAATGGTGGGACTGGACAAGTTTTCACTTCAAAACAAGGAAAATTTCCGGTCAAGAAGACTTCCAACTTTCGAAAGCCATCTGCTACTGGATTCTATCAGTCAAAAACATCTGCAGGTCACGGTCGCCAGAGAAATTCTTTCCAGCCCTCGCCTCGGCCATCAACATCCCGAACTTCCGCTTCAAAGAGTCAACGTGACAGCCCTAGAAAGAAATCGGGGAAGCAGCGCCCCAGTAACAAGAGATATTGACGGTTTTCGCGGGGGTCAACTAAGAGACCATATATCTCAGTGGCAAATACTGGGGGCCCCAAAGCATGTTTTAAGTACAATTTCGGGATACACTATTCCCTTTTACAAAAAGCCTCCTACAGTATGTTTTCGGGCAAGCTTGATAGAAAGATTTGCGACAAGAAACTCAGCCTTAATGTCCAAGGAAATTCGGGAGCTGCGACGAATGGGGGTCGTGGAACCTTCCACAGCAAGAGCGGGTTTTCTGTCGCGAATGTTTCTCATTCCCAAACAAAACGGGAAGGTTCGCCAGATATTCGATTTAAGACGTTTAAATGCCTACCTAAATCCCCGGAAGTTCCGTTTAATAAATCAAAATCATATTCCCAAATTTCTCCTTCACTCAGATTATCTAGCGAAACTAGACCTGTCCCAGGCGTACTTTCACGTCCCGATAAAAGAAAGCCACAGAAGATACCTTTGCTTCTCGTACGCAGGGGAGCTGTTCCAGTTGACAAGTCTTCCGTTCGGTTTATCGAGCGCGCCTCTGGCCTTCTCTCGCCTCACGAATTGGGTTGCAAGCGTCTTAAGATCAAAAGGCATTCGAGTAGTAGTATACCTGGACGATTTTTTGTTCGCTCACCAGGATCCTCTAGTGCTCGAGGATCAGGTTCATTCAGCGGTGAGATTTCTGCAAAGTCTAGGATGGGCTGTGAATCTAGAAAAGTCCATAACAAAGCCAACCAATCGCATAGAATTTCTAGGTGTCATGTGGGATACGATAGTCAACCAGAAAGTTTTGCCAGAGGCAAAGATAGTACAACTAATGTCCGATCTCCAGAGAATTTTAAAAAATCCTTGTTGGAATTGGAAATCAGCAACTTCGTTGATAGGGAAGCTGGGATTCGCTTCTTCGGTAACTCCTTTGGGGCGACTTTATACTCGAAACCTTCAAAGGGCAGCCAAGGTTCTAAAAGAAGAGACTCCCTTCAAGAAGCTGGTCATGCCAGCTCCAGCCAGGGCCGATTGTCAGTGGTGGATTCAAAATGTTCGAAAACCGGGAAAGATATTCATGCCCGATCCTACTGTTTTTGTCACGACGGACGCGTCAGATGCCGGCTGGGGTGTTCAGCTGGGTCAACAACATCGGGCGGGAATTTGGACAAGGGACCAAGAGAAATGGCATATAAACAGAAAAGAGTTATTCACGGTATTTATGGCCCTGTCCAAATTTCAAACAGATGTACAAGGCCAGTCACTGATGCTTCAGTCGGACAACAAGACTGTTGTGGCATACCTGCGGAACCAGGGGGGTACACGGTTAGCGATCCTTCTGGAAGTGACTCGGGAGTTACTGCTGCTAGCAGATCGCCTGGATGTCACCATTCAAGCCTTTTTTATACCAGGCAGGTACAACACAGTAGCAGACCGTCTATCCAGGTTCATGGCTCTCCCAGACTGGCATCTGAGCGAATCTATAACAAGTCTGATTTTCAGAAAGTGGGGAGTGCCTCAAATCGACCTCTTCGCTACTCACCAGTCCAGAGTTGTTCCTTGTTATGTGACGATAGATGCGCGGGACTCGGAGGCGAAATTCATAAATGCGTTCAGTCAGGAGTGGCACTTCAACCTGGCTTGGGTCTTTCCACCTCCTCCTTTGATTCCCAAGGTTCTCCAACATCTCAACAGGGCGTCAGGAGTTTTTCTGCTGGTGGTGCCAAGATGGGAGAAAGCGTTTTGGAGGGGACCTCTGAAACACAGAGCCTTAGAAGCCCCCTTCGAGATTCGAGATCTAAATCGGCACTTGATCGACCTGTCATCCAATCGCTGTCCGGAGAAAGTAGAGGAACTTCATTTAGAGGTTTGGAAGATACGGGGTGGGCAGAGTTGGTATCCGGTTTAAAGCCTGATTATGTACATTTATTGCAGTCCGCTTGGCGGAACTCAACATGGAGGACTTATGGTTCAGCCTGGAAACAGTGGGTCTCGTGGGGAAGGAAGAATGGGGTAAATCCTAGTCGGCCTCGTCCACTGGACTTATCGTCTTATTTAGGGTACTTAGCTAGAGAAAGAAATTTTGCCTATGCCACAATCTTGGTTCATAAATCAGTGATAGTATCCTTGGCTGATCCATCTCAGGAGAGTCGTCTGTCCTCACATCCCCTGATAACTACGATGTTGAAGGGAATAGGCACATCCAAGTGTTCTTCTTCGTCATCTGCCCGCACGATTTGGAATGTGCAAGATCTTATAGAGTGGTTGAAGAGAAATGTTCCACCTGCTGACAGTATTTTTCAAGTGTCTCGTCATGTAGCCTTGCTTTTGTTGTTGGCATCAGGACGAAGAATACATGATTTGACTCTCATTAAGATAGATGAGCAACACTGCCAAATTTTAGAAGAATCAGTTCGATTCTGGCCGGCTTTTGGGTCAAAGACGGATGGTATAAAAAACCGGCAGTCAGGTTGGGAATTGGTTTCTTCAGGAGATTCTTCGTTGGATTTGGTTAGATGGGTAAAATGCCTGATTGAATGCTCTTCAGAGAGGAGGAAGGCCCGAGAAGGCTTGTGTAATCTTTTTATTACTACCCGGGGAGAAGTAAAGGCTGCTTCTAGAACAGTAATAGCTGGTTGGCTCAAAACTGCTTTTCGGGACTTGGGGGTTGATTGTAGTCCGGGTTCTATACGATCAGCTGTGGCATCGAGCGACTTTGTAAATCATGTTCCACTAGATAGGATTCTGTCGAGAGGTAACTGGCGGGGCTCCAGTAATTTCTTTAAGCATTATTGTAAAACTGTAGATTGTCCCCGCTCTTCTAGTGGCAATGCCTTGAACAGCTCTTTTAATGTTATTTGAATTTATTTTGTAAGTTTAGTTACCCGATCTCACTATGAGCAGCTGTGATTATAATTAAGAATAAACTTTAAAGTCTAATTTGAGTATATTTGTCTGCTTTTCCCTTGGAAAACGTTCCCTTGCTAGAATAGTCACAGTACGCTTGAGGCGCCGGCAGATGGTAGTGCACGTCTCCGAAAGGTCAAGCCGAAGGCACCGGCACTAAAATAGAACCGTTTTCCACCCCAAAGGGAAGAAAACGATTATTTTAGGACGTGCCGAGGCTTGACCTGGGGTAAGGGCCTTGCCGGCTTTTCGAAGACTGGTACTGTCAAAGCTCGTCACGTCGCGCGCGCCGTCGACTCGCAGGCATGGGGCGCGGGAGGAGAGCTTTACACCCCACACCGCGCAGCTTCCCGCTCCCTGCCCTGCGGCGCCTTTCACACGCTATCAGACGTAAGTTGGTACTTTAGAACACTGCATACAGATAGGGTAACAAAGGTTAATCTCCGAAAGGTCAAGCCTCGGCACGTCCTAAAATAATCGTTTTCTTCCCTTTGGGGTGGAAAACGGTTCTATTATTTCTTTGCTCCTTATAGTTGCAGCGTGATGTTATATAGCCTAAAGCCTTCCTTGATAAATGGTCTATTCAACGCAAAAAGAATTTTTAAATTCGAACCAGTAGTTCCTGAGATTACCGCATTCAAACAAACAAACTCTTCAGCTTTATAATATGATTAGTATAGATTGCAAAACAATAATTACGAAGAGAATTCAACAAAAATTAAACAAACAATACCCACCTGGCAGGTTCTGTAAGGTCGTTGATATAGTCAACAAGCGCCTCACTCGCTAATTTAAACATATGGTCTCTTTGTGATATCTCGTACCAAACGGCGCACGCGCACCAATGTGGCCCCACGCCAGCCTCGGTGCACGAACGATTTTGGGGAATCTGCATGTATTAATGATGAAAATCTACACAATGGTAGTATATTATGTCATAGGCCGATCGATATATATGTATATACATATGTATTCAAATTCAAAATTTTTATTCATTATTATAGGATACTTCATATCTCTTAATAATTGTCATTTCTTTAAATTACTTAAAATTAAGGTTTTTCTTCAACAACGTCAACTTCACAAATATTTTGTATGCTGCAGTGCAGTTTGTTACCGCTTCTTCTGCGCTGACGCCTTGGAAGCGGCAGTCAACTTAGTTTTAAGTAATTTATTTGACGTCAATCAATGTTGTGAACCCAAAAGATTTGACAATTATTAAGCAATATGAAGTATCCTATAATAATTTAATAATATTGATTTTTTTTTTTATTTCAAATGTTGATTGGAAGAGATTTCACTAGCGATTATAGACGCATGAACCGAAAACGATATGACAGGCTGGGTCCAACTTAAAAAAACCGGTAAATTGCCGTTGAAAAAAAAAAACAGGCAAACTGCTTTTAACCCAAAGAAAGTCTGAACTAACCGGTTCTAGCAGCGTCATGCCTCTAAGGTGATCGGCTCCCGGTATTTTATACATGTTCCAATACTTTCGCAGATCGAGAGCATCTAGGAGCGTCGCGTGAATGTCGTAAGGTGTCGTCAGAGAGTTCACATTGTATTGCAAAGCCGAAAGAGCAGTAGGCCTGCGCGTTTTAAGTGTTTCTGGAAGTACTATTGACATGAGAGGCAGACGCTCTTCAAGTCGGGCCTGAGGCCTTTCTCTGTCAACGCCGAATCTGTGAATTATCAGGAATGTTACACATACTTATTTGACGACAACCAATGTTGTGAAACCAAACGTTTTGACAATTATTAAGAGATATGAAGTATCCTATAATAATGAATAAAAATTTTGAATTTGAAATAATTTGAATTTTGAACTTAAAAATCACTTTTAAACTCGGGATTCTTCTTTTGGTTATTCTCTTAGTCACTTTTCTATTCTAAATAGAATGGTCTTATTCTAAAGTTGGATTGGGGAAGTTATTAAGTTTTACCATATAAACAGTACATGTAATTCAGTTATTGATTTATTTAAACTTTATTGTACACTAGCTGTGCCCGCGACTTCGTCCGCGTGGAATAGTTATTGAAGCGCTCAAAGATGAATAATTTACACGTTTTTTTTCACATTTTTCATTATTTCTTTGCTCCTTATAGTTGCAGCGTGATATTATATAGCCTAAAGCCTTCCTCGATAAATGGTCTATTCGACGCAAAAAGAATTTTTCAATTCGAACCAGTAGTTCAAACAAACCAACTCATCAGCTTTATAATTTTGAAAACAGTTTAATAATTTATAAAACAGTTTTATAGGTTTATATACCTTGGACCGTGATCACCCATTACAATTAACATGGTGTTATGAAGGTGGCCCTCGTGTTTAAAAGTCTTGAGGAATTCCACGAAATCATCATCAGCAGCAGTTATGACGCTGTAATTGTCATGAGAAATATCCCCTACAATGGTGAATATGAACTTCTTTCCACTCAGCTGCATGAACTGAAAGGAATAAAATTATTTTGCAAGAGTTACACGTTTTTTAACGGCGCAGTGTTGCCCTTTATCGAAACAAATTATATCTAAAACATAGACGAAAATAATAAATAATCTACATTAAATTGCTAGATAATATTACAACAATTCAGGGATATCGTAAAAGGTGACTGAGGGAAAGTCTAATAAATTTGGGATTCTTCTTCTAGGCGATGAACTAGCAACCTTTCACTGTTCGAATCTCAATCCTTCATTAAGCCATAAACAGCTGAACGTGGCATTCCAGTTTTTTTTTTTCAAGACTGTTGGCCTGTCTACCGCGCAAGGGCTATAGACGTGACTATATGTATGTATGTTTGTTAGTTAGTTCTAGTTAGCTAGTTCTACATTCATTCATGTTTTTTAATGTAGACAATGTGCATTCGTCCATGATTTAGATTTAAGAGATCTATATTTGTATATTGACGTCCGATGAAAATGCTGCAGTGTAGTTTGTTCCACCGCTTCTTCTAAACACGCGCTTTGGAAGCGGTAGTAGTTATAATTAGATTTAAGTGATGTGACGTCAATAAGTGGTACCTTGTATTGCTGCAACTCACACCCTATTAATTTGTATTTCATATGAAATTGTAAATCGTGTGTAGCAAATCAAATAAATGAATTATCTATCTATCTTGTATTCAATTTTGAAAATAAATCTATTCTAATCTATTGTTACACATACATACATATATTGAGTTGTAGGTCAACAAATGGATTACCTGATAAGTCAAATTCATCATGACTTTAAACTGCGGTGTGTCATCCAGACAGTAGTCTTTGTAATATCGGCCGCTGTGATCGAGATACGCTGACAGGTAATGGTGTACAGGCTGATGTCGGAAACCGTTCAAATCCCATTGGAAAGCTCCTTTGCCAGGGCCATCTTCAAAATACGCTGTTCTGTAGCTGTAGTTATCAAAATTTTACATAATTTTCAAAAGAGAGACCGAGTTCAATTTTGCATCAAAATTTGCATTCTTCATTGACCTATATATGTTTACATGTTAATTTGGAACAAAGTTATACCCAATAAATAATTAAATATAATCACGTCTCCATCCCTTACGGGGTAGACAGAGCCAACAGTCTTGAAAAGACTGAATGGCCACGTTCAGCTGTTTGGCTTGATGATAGAATTGAGATTCAAATAGTGACGGGTTGCTAGCCCATCGCCTAAAAGAAGAATCCCAAGTTTATAAGCCTTTCCCTTAGTCGCCTTTTACGACATCCATGGGCACGAGATGCGAGTAGTCCTATTCTTTTTTTTTATTGGTGCCGGGAACCACACGGCGCTTACATATCTAATGAAACTGAAAATGATTATTCTCACCCATCATCTCTCAACTTGTAGAATATGAACGGATACGAGTCACACGTCTTATTTCCACTGTCCGACCTCGTGTTCGGTAACTCAAACAAATTTTTGCCGCTCAATAGCGGAGTCAGAGCTTCCCTTGTGCCGTCACCTACGATGTTATAGCTATAAAAAAAAAACAAATATATGTTGAGCTTATTTGATGATGCCGTAAAAGGCGATTAAGAGAAAAAGAAATTAGTTTGGGATTCTTTTTGTCGGCGACTGTTTACTCATAAGATTATACATTTATCAGTTGAGCTTATTTGATCATGTCGTAAAATGCGATTAAGTTAAAAAATTAATTAACTTGGGATTATTTTTGTAGGCGACTGTTTACTCATAAGATTCATTATTCAAAATTTTTATAGTTCTTTTTAGAAATTTATCATACGTATTTACAAAAAGTTCACACTTAAGATCTCGTCTGTATCTATGTGCGTATAATCATTATCAAACACTATCTATACTAATATTATAAAGCTGAAGAGTTTGTTTGTTTGAACGCGCTAATCTCAGGAACTACTGGTTCGAATTGAAAAATTATTTTGTGTTGAATAGACCATTTATCAAGGAAGGCTTTAGGCTATATAACATCACGCTGCAACTATTAGGAGCGAAGAAATAATGGAAAATGTGAAAAATACGGGGAAAATTATTCATCCTTGAGGGCTTAATGATGCCCAAAATAACTATTCCACGCGGACGAAGTTGCGGGCACAGCTAGTTGTTTGATAATAACAATAACGTTATGAGAATGTCGCATTACACTATAATGCATGCTGCCATGACAGTGTCACTGTGTCACATCATTATTTAATTCCACTTCACCTTAAGATGGCGTCACGAGTGTACAAACTTGTTCGTCTTGTTTTCATAATAAAATATTTTATAACAAACAGTCAACATTCATAAAAGTTATTTTAGATAGCCGCACCGACTAATACAAATAATAATTTAATTTTAAGTAAAGAATAGAGACAAAATGAAACAAATTTTATAATAAGACTCTTTTAATTAGACGCACCGATCAATACAAATAATAATTCAATTTTAAGTGAAGAATAGAGACTTGTCATAAATTATATAATTAGACTCTTTTAATTAAACGCACCGACCAATACAAATAATTATTTAATTTTGAGTAAAGAATAGAGACAAAATGAAACAAATTTTATAATTAGACTCTTTTAATTAGACGCACCGACCAATACATATAATTATTTAATTTTAAGTGAAGAATAGAGACTTTTAACAAATTTTATAATTAGACTCTTTTAATTAGACGCACCTACCAAAACATATAATTATTTAATTTTAAGTGAAGAATAGAGACTTGTCACAAATAATATAATTAGACTCTTTTAATTAGACGCACCGACCAATACATATAATAATTTAATTTTAAGTATAAGAACAAAGACAAAATCTAACAAATTTTATAATTAGACTCACCTATTAAGAACGATAGCATGGATCTCTTCAGTCAAATACTTAAAACTCTTTGGCATGCGACGTATAAATCCAATTTTCGCAGAGGAATCGAATGTGAAAATAAGAATATTAATAGAATTCTCTCGACCAATAGGAGCTTGGTTCAGGTGAACACTTGAACGAAATCCGGCCTGATAGCCAAACCAAGTTGAGGAGTATAATAACCTGTAGAATTATTTTTGAGTAAATAACTGTTTTATACAATATTTGTCAACACAAATTACAGAAAAAAATCTTATTTTATATTTATTTATGTACACAAAATTATATACAGGAGCATTCAATACAGAGATACTGATCAAAAGAAATCTCTTCCAGTAGACCCATGAAAGGAGAGATGAATTTTGGAGCGGTTAACCTTCCTATACTCGCGCATTGGTCTGTGAGACCGACGAAACATTTTTTCAATATTTTTTTTGTTTTTGGCAACCCCAGCGACTCCATTTTTTTAGTAGCTGCCGGATTCGTTGCCAACTTCATTTTAGTGCACGCAGTGCGTTTGTGCGAAACGCACGTGTTGGTGTGTTTGGCGCCAATCGGTCCGTCAGACCGACGCGAGTATAGGCGTAACTTTTATCGTAAGTATAAAATTATTTTGTTTTTACTTTTATACTGTGTTTGTGTTATTTATTATGTATTTGTGTACATTTTGATCATTTTTATTACTTTCAGATATATATTATTATTATTACAAGATGGATGAGCGGGCAATTAGATTGCTTTTGGAGGAAGAAAGTTCCGAATCCGATTATGGGGATGAAAATGACAGTGAGGTGGAAGATTTTGTTGAGGTAAATGACGAAACTTATGACACCGAGCAGGATGGTGATGAAGAAGATGGCGAAGAGTTGGGCGAAGTGGAAAATGTTCAAAGTTCGCGAGAATTTTATCTTGGGAAGGATGGTCGGACACGTTGGAATAAAGCTCCTGCAACAACCCATGTGAGACGACGCGCTCGAAATATTGTCACCCAGCTTCCAGGACCAAAAGGAGAAGCCAAGAATTTGAAGGAGCCAGGTGAAATTTGGAGGTTGTTTTTTCCGGAAAGCGTCATAAATCGAATTGTGAAGTGCACCAATGAGCATATAAATATAATAAAGTCTAATTTCGCAAGGGAAAGAGACTGTTCTGAGACTGACAATATAGAAATTGAAGCATTTCTCGGCCTTTTACTCTTTGCCGGAGTCAGAAGAAACAGTCGCTTGAATTCCAAAGATTTATTCAAAACTGATGGCTCGTCACCGGAAATATTTCGTTTGACTATGAACTGGACTAGATTCTGTTTATTGATGCGTTGTCTACGGTTTGACGAAAAAGATACGCGAGCTGAGAGAGCTGCTGTAGATAAACTGGCTCCTATCAGAGATTTGTTTGAAGAAGTCGTAGCAGCCTATAAGAAATATTTCAGCTTATCTCATTATGTTACGATTGACGAAAAATTGGAGGCTTTTAGAGGTCGCTGTGGCTTTAGACAGTACATCCCATCAAAGCCCAATAAATATGGCATCAAAATTTACGCCTTGACAGACGCTAAAATGTTTTACACCACCAAAATGGAAGTCTACGTAGGAAAACAACCGGATGGCGCCTACAAAGTGGATAACTCGGCTATGGCATTGGTTTCGCGGCTAAGCGAAGGTATTTATGGAACTGGACGTAATATTACGTGTGATAATTTCTTCACGAGCATTCCTTTGCTGGATAAATTTGAAGCAGAGCACAGGCTATCCGTGCTTGGGACAATTCGCAAAAATAAGAAGGAGCTGCCTAAGACTTTTACGGAGATACGCGGCCGGGCAGAAAAGTCTTCTTTGTTCGGGTACCGAGGCAACTGCAGTCTTGTTTCTTATGTCCCTAAGAAAGGAAAAAATGTACTTCTTGTATCAAGCATGCATGATGATGACAAAATTGACGGGGTGACCGGCAAGCCCGAAATGATAATAGACTACAATATGACCAAAGGAGGGGTCGACACTGTTGACAAAATGTGCGCGACATATAACGTTGCTCGAGGCACAAATAGGTGGCCCATGGTGGTGTTTTATAGCCTAATGAACGTCGCAGGTATAAACTCATTCGTGATATATATGTTGAACAATCCCGACAAGAAAATCAGTCGCAGGGTCTTCATTGAAGCTTTGTCATACGACCTCATCAACGCGCAACTCCGACGTCGAGCTCTGATTACATCCTTGCCCAGAACCCTGAAGCTTAGGCTCGTCGAAATATGTCAGTTGGATGGTCCAGAATCTTCAGCAACCACCAATAACAACAAAATTGGACGCTGTGGATATTGTTCATCCAAAAAAAACCGCAAGACTCGTTACAACTGTGCCAAGTGCAAAAAATACTTTTGTTTGGAACATGCTACAATGGTATGTGCTGATTGTTACTGTGAAGCTGATAACCAAGTGAATCTGTGATTTACATATCTTATAGCTATTGTTTTTCAAAATAAGAAAGTTTATTTGAGTTTTTTTCTTGAAGAAATATGTTTTAGTTCTGTTTTTTTAGTACATAAGAAAAATATGTCAATTTTGAAGGCTGTTTTGTATGAGACTGATAGTCAAGTTAAATATATAATTAACAAGTTATAACATGATATGATTGTTTCATTATATCCTCTATTCTGAAAACAAAATATAATCTTTATAGATTTTCATAGAAAAAAAATAAATGACAGCAGTTCAAACTATCAGTCTGTGAGACCGCGCGCGAGTGTAGGTGTAACAAAAAATCACGCGAGTATAGGAAGGTTAAAAATATCATAATACTAGAGGCCGCCCGCGACTTCGTCCGCATGGAAACCCTATCAATCCCGCGGGAACTCTGGGATAAAAAGTAGCCTATGTGTTATTCTGGGTCTTCAGCTACCTACATACCAAATTTCATGGTAATCGGTTCAGTAGTTTTTGCGTGAAAGAGTAACAAACATCCATACATCCATACAAACTTTCGCCTTTATAATAGTAGTAGGATTGTAGCGGGTATTAGGGTAAACCAGAGAGTAATTGCCCACAGGCAGTTATTGCCCGTTTTTAGAAAAAAATCTGAATCAAAGGTATTGTTCTCAATTGTTTCGAATATAATTTACTAGGTTACTCTATGGTCAATATAAAGTAGATTTTAAAATTGATAAGTGTTAACACTGAAGAAAAAAAAACATTAATGGTAGATTTTGTCAAGACATGTGAACGTGTTACTCAAACAGGTAAGCTTTTTAGCAATTTTCTTAAGGAATTACTTGCTTAGAGTTTCATTTTTTTTGCATTTTATTTGATATTTCATTATTGGTGTATGGTTATGACGAAATCATAAGTGTTATATTATGTTTTTAATGAAAATATTTGAAATCAGATTAGATTCAACGGTTTTTTAACGGTGGGCAATCGCTATACGTATTTCGGCATATTTTTAGTTATTGCCCACCATAATTTTAGTGATTGCCATGGTTAATATCTATAGTTATTGCCCAGGGCAATCATTATCAGCAATTTTTTGATTAAGTCAGTAAAGTTGCCGTCACATTTATTAGCTTAATGGCTTGCATACACGCAATAATATTGTTACAATAACATCCTACTATACTATTATAAAGGCGAAAGTTTGTATGGATGTATGGATGTTTGTTACTCTTTCACGCAAAAACTACTGAACCGATTACCATGAAATTTGGTATGTAGGTAGCTGAAGACCCAGAATAACACATAGGCTACTTTTTATCCCAGAGTTCCCGCGGGATTGATAGGGTTTCCATGCGGACGAAGTCGCGGGCGGCCTCTAGTTGTCAATATTTTTTTCACTATGTAATATTGTCAATATTTTTGCCAAATGCACGCAATAATATTGACAATGTAGCAAATATTGTTAACATTATTTCTTGGGTGCGGGTAGCCAATCGCTATGCACAACATCTTATTGGCTGTTTGTTTTATTGTTTTGTTTACAGTATGGTGTCTTTACACCAAAAGTGCAATATAGCAAAGAAAATTTACAGAAAGCTATCGAGGCTCTTTAAGATGCTTCTAACAATTTGTCTTTAAGGCGAAATGCTAAAAAAATACCGTGTTCCGAGGTCCAGTCTCCGCTACTATATTAAAAATCTGGGACATAAAACCAGTTTAGGACTGTAGGGATCACATTTAAATAGTTGTAAATACTATAAATAAATAAAATTATATGTTAGTAACAAACGGACAACCGTATGTATAAAAACTCCTTCGTTCCGCCATAAATTCGGCGGACAAGTTAATTTAAAAATGTCTGTTTGACAAGAGTCAAGTTTATTGTATTTTTTTGCCCGTTTGTTCCTATACACTTAAAAAGTAATTTAAATCTTTCATTTTTTCTTATATCCCTTCCCCTCTTCTCTTACACTGACTGCGCTTCAACTTAAATTAAGTAAGCTTTAAATCTATCGCTACAGGACTATCTTCACTACATAGTATAAAACAAAGTCGCTATTTTAGTCTGTCCGTATGCTTAAATCTTTAAAATTACGCAACAGATTTTGATGCGGTTTTTTGTAACAGGTAGAGTGATTCAAGAGGAAGGTTTTTATGTATAATAACATTTATAATTTTGCACCCGTGCGAAGCCGGGGCGGGTCGCTAGTTACTAATATAATAAAGCTGAAGAGTTTTAAATCTAGCGCTACAGGACCATCTTTACTAATATTATAAAGCTGAAGAATTTGTTTACACATACATACATACATAAAATCACGCCTCTTTCCCGGAGGGGTAGGCAGAGACTACCTCTTTCCACTTGCCACGATCTCTGCATACTTCTTTCGCTTCGTCCACATTCATAACTCTCTTCATACAAGCTCGGCGGTTTCGGGTACTTTTGACCTGACCCTTTACCAGGACGTCCTTAATTTGATCAAGATACGTTCGTCTAGGTCTTCCCACTCCGACCTTTCCCTCCACACTCTCCTTGTATATCTGCTTAGTCAACCTGCTTTCATTCATCCTCTCCACATGACCGAACCATCTTAACATACCCTTTTCTATTCCTGTAACTACATCTTCTTTCACATCACAACATTCCCTTATCACGCTATTCCTTATCCTGTCACTCAATTTCACACCCATCATACTCCTTAACGCTCTCATTTCCACTGCATTTATTCTGCTTTCATGCTTCTTTTGCCATACCCAACTTTCACTCCCATACATTAATGTCGGGACCAACACGCCCCTGTGCACAGCCAGTCGAGCCTTTTTGGATAGTTTCTGACTGCTCATAAAGGCATGCAAAGCTCCATTCACCATGTTCCCCGCGTTCACTCTCCTTTCAATATCACTATCATACTTGCCATCTGATGTAAACTTTGATCCTAGATATACAAACTCTTTCACTTGCTCCACTTTTTCTCCTCCAATCAAAATATTACATGCTGTCATTTCTTTCTCCATTTCAAAAACCAGTGTTTTAGTTTTACTTACGTTCACTTTCATTCCTTTCTCTTTTAAAGCTTCATGCATACAGTTTACCATCTCCTGTAACTCCTCCGCTGATGACGCCAGTATAACCTGATCGTCGGCATAGAGCAGACATTTGACGAGTAACTCATTCATCCTTAATCCACTTTTAGACTCTTTCAAATCTGTCAAACAGCTATCCATAAATAGGTTGAACAGCCACGGTGACGCAACACATCCTTGCCTAACGCCTTTCTCAATCTTAAACCACTCAGTGTGCGCTCCGTTTATCCTGACACAAGCACTCGAATCCTCATATAAGGATTTCAGTGCTCGTATTAAGAGACTGCTCACCCCATGCATAGAAAGTGCTGACCACAATTCATTCCTCTCAACTCTGTCATAGGCCTTTTCCAGATCTACGAATGTGCAATAGACTTTTTGACTCTTGGCCAAAAACTTTTCGGCTATGCACCGCAAGGAAAAGACCTGATCAGTACATCCCATTCCCTTTCGAAATCCCGCTTGAGCATCCCATATTTTGTCATCAGTTTCATTCCTGACTCTATTAATCAATAGTCATCAACATCAGTCTTGAAAGTTCACTTGTTCGGAACGGACAATGACCTCGACCACTGTGAAGTGCGCGAACTGTAATGTAGTGATCAACGAACTTTTAACATTTTTACGAAATGTTGTGGATTTTATGGACGAGGAAAGTATCCATCAACTGTGTACGTCAACATATTCGGCGGAAGAAATAGTAAAAGCTAAATCTCTTCTGTACGATGCCGTGCCGAATGCGAAGAAAATGCCTCTGCGCAGGAAGGAAGGGAAAAAGCGAATGTCGAGGGATCTCGATGATATTATTTGTTTAATGAAGGCTGGAAACAGGGAGTTGTTTCCGATATTTGCAGCTGTAGATATACATCGAGTGCCCCCGGTATCTTTCGATCACGTCGATGCTACGAGGATTCTTAAGGATATCCTGAGAATGCAGAATCAGATAGCGGAGCTGAAAGAAAATGCAGTCTCAAGAGATGAGTTTGAGGGTTTGAAACAAGTAATCGGGAATATGAAATTTGCGTCCATATTAGATAACTCATTCTCAGTTAGCAAAGTGAACCATAAAAGAGGTGCGTGTCTACAGGATAGCTTTTCTTTTGATAGTGGCCCCATAGGTTTGCATTACATGCCAATAAACACATCGAAGAGCTCAGCTGATATTGAAGTGAAACTCCGTGACCAACAACAGGTTAACGACCGTCCTTCAAATTCAAATGATGACATAGCAGCTGAGTCTGTCCCTCTCACGTGCAAACAAAACTGCGAGACAAGTAAAAATTGTCGAGTAGAAGCGGCGGTATCTGCGCAGATCAACAATCCCGAGCGAGAAGATAACAATAACGCACAGTCAACGGGTCCGAAAGAGACGGTATGCGCCCCACCGGAGAACACCGAGTCGTTATCGCAGAAACCTGTTTGCGAGCAAGCGTCATGCGCCCGCTCCGCCGCCGCCGAGAGTCCCATCCCCGTCTCTGTATGCAGTCGACGGGCGCCCATCGATGAGGAAACATCTCAGCCAGCGAGTCGAATGCGTAATATCAAGGATGTTTTGAGGTATCAGGAGGTATCGGTGGACGAAAGTCAATCAGCTGCCAGTAGGGAAGACACGGAGTGGCAAATCGTGCATAGGTCTAAATCTAGGCGGTATAAACTACTAGGTCAAAGAGGAAGTGCTGCGATAGATCATGATGTGAAATTCCGAGCGGCGGATATTAAAGTGCCTTTGTTTATCTCAAACGTCAGTAAGGATGCGAGTGAAAGTGACATTATAAAATATATTAAGGAAAAAACTAACGAAATGGTAGCGTTAAAACTGATAAATATGAAATCCACGAAGAATTACAATGCATATAAATTGTTTGTGTCGAAACATAAACTGCATTTGTTTTTAGACGCTGAGTTATGGCCGGATGGGATTACTTTCAGGCGTTTTGTGCAGTTTATGTATCGAACAAAATCCGATAATAAAGTTAAAGTTAATTAGTTGGTACTTTATGGATATTAAGAAAACTAAATTTAGTACATTTTCTAGTTTTAATTGTCAATCTCTTAAGAGATCGATCGATTGCGTTAGGCGAGTATGTAAGCAATCTGATATTGTTAGCCTTCAGGAGACCTGGCTCCTACCCCATGATATTAACTTATTGGGCACTGTATGTGATGAGTTTGAGTACACGGGCAAATCTGCGGTAGATACTTCCGCGGGTTTGTTAGTGGGTAGACCGTACGGGGGGGTAGCCATATTATGGAGGAAGGGTTTATTTGACTCTGTGAATGTGTTGGAATGTGATAGCAATAGACTAGCCGCTATACGAGCCACTATGGGGAATCGTACGATTATTGTAATATCTGTATACATGCCAACGGATTCGATTGACAACCTACCTTTGTTTACGGAAGTTCTGGGAGAAATTAGTGCAATCGAGGATGCGAATAACGCTGAATGTATATATTTGTTAGGAGATTTTAATGCACATATATGTGAACTATTTTATAGGGAGTTGTGTAGTTTTTCTGCTGACCGATCATGGATTTGTGCGGACGTGGAAAAACTGGGAATAGATTCAAATAGTTACACATTTGTGAGTCAGGTACATGGTTGTAAAAGATGGTTAGACCATTTTGTCGTGTCTCAATCTGCTTATCAATCAGTAGTAGATATACGCATAGAGGAAGGGGTATATATGTCGGACCATTTTCCCATTTTTATGACCTGTAATCTTGAGATAGTGAGGCAAAAGCTGATTAAGCATGACTTACCCTGTGGCAAAATAACATGGGGAGATAGAAAGGAGTCTGAAATTAGTACCTACCAACATGCTTGTAATGCGTCGCTTCGTGATATACAATTCCCGGAAGAGTTCGTGGAGTGTAGTTTTGGTTTTTGTAGTCAAGCCGATCATTGTAAGATTTTAGATAATCTATACGAAAAAATTGTATGTACGCTCGGGGATGCAGCCGCAAAAGCCAAAACTCCTACGCAGAATCAAATAAAGAGGGGTAAGGTTCTGTGTGGGTGGAATAAACACGTACAGGATGCTCATCATGAGGCCAGGCTCAAGTTTGAAGTATGGGTACAGCACAATAGACCGACTTTAGGACCAGTTTATGAGCAAATGTGTGAAGCACGAAAGATTTTTAAAAGTAGATTGAATTGGTGTCAAAAAAACCAAGAAAAAATCAAAATGGATCTTTTAGCCTCACAAAGAGCTTCGAATAATTTTAGGGACTTCTGGAAGGCTACAGCTAGGTTAAACGTAGGGCCTGGCCGCCCGGCGAGTGTCGACGGCAAGAGCGATTCAGTCGAGATTGCCAGTATGTTTAGGGAGCATTTTAGAGTCTCGTCATCAGTTGGTCATGCTCTTAATATGTGTAAAAAGGAGTCTATCCTTCAGTTACATTTTTCAGCTGCCGAAGTAAAACAGGCAATTGGGGGAATGAAAGGGGGTAAGTCGCCCGGCCATGATGGACTAAGTGTCGAACATCTGAGGCACGCAGGTGTACACCTGCCGAGAGTCCTGTCCATGTTCTTCTCGTTGTGCATAAGTCACTCTTATTTGCCACCTGACTTGATGAAGACAATTGTGGTGCCCATCGTGAAGAACAGGACAGGGGATATCTCTGATAAAAATAACTACCGGCCGATTTCCCTTGCAACTATAATTGCTAAGGTACTGGATGGTGTTCTTGACTCGAGATTGGAGCAATACTTAAACCTTCATGACGCGCAATTTGGGTTTGGACCGCACCTGTCAACGGAGAGTGCAATTACTGTGCTCAAGAATACTATTCAATACTATACAAGTCGCAAAACACCGGTACATGGTTGTTTTCTGGATTTTTCCAGAGCCTTCGACCGAGTGTCGTATGAGGTACTGTGGAGGAAGCTAGAGGCCAGAAATGTGCCGGCTGAGATATGTAATATATTTAAGTTTTGGTACCAAAACCAAATAAATGTGGTAAAATGGTCCGACGGCATTTCAGATGCGTACAGGTTGGAGTGCGGGGTGAGACAGGGGGGCATTACATCTCCCAAGCTCTTCAACCTGTATGTAAATGATCTCATAGTGGGACTTAGCAGTATGAGGGTAGGCTGTAGTATAGACGGTGTCGTCATAAATAATATAAGCTATGCCGACGACATGGTGCTGTTGGGTCCGACTACGAAATCAATAAATGAGATGTTGAGGGTATGTGAAAGTTTCGCGGCCGAGCACGGGCTTGTTTACAATGTGGAAAAGTGTGTATGCATGGTCTTTGGGGTCGTTGGAAAGTGTCCCAGAAATACACCTCCTATGTTTCTATCTGGAAAGGAACTAAAAATAGTAAAAACTTTTAAGTATCTGGGCCATGTACTTGCCGACGACCTTAAAGATGATGACGACATAGAAAGGGAGCGGAGAGCGTTGGCGGTCAGAGGTAACATGCTGGCCCGGAGATTCGCCCGCTGTAGTGACCAGGTTAAAATAACCTTATTTAAAGCTTTTTGCCAGGGCTTCTACACGGGTGGTCTGTGGGTCCGCGGCACCAAAAGGTCGCTGGATGCTCTCCGTATCCAGTACAATAATATTTTTAGAATGTTATTGCGACTCCCCAAGTTCTGTAGCGCCTCTGAAATGTTTGCTCAAACAAGAACAGACGGGTTTCACGCTGTTATTAGAAAAAAAATGGCGTCTTTGATAAGGAGGATAAGGTCGAGTGGCAATACCATTCTAAGAACTGTGGCAGACAGATACGACTCGCCTATAATAAGGCATCTTGTGCGGGGTACCATGCCGGTGGCCCTACATGGTCAACTTTAAAGATTCTAGTAGAATTAAGTACTAACCCTTTTATGTTATTTTATATTATTTTGCAGATTTATAATTTTATGTATTACTAACAAACTGGATCTTTGTAATCTGATATTAATAAATGAATTGAATTGAATTGAATTGAATACCTTAGCATACAATTTGCCGACGACGCTAAGCAGGCTTATACCACGATAATTTTTGCAGTCCAGCTGTGACCCTTTTCCTTTGTAAAGTGGCACGATAACAGCCTTACACCAATCTTTTGGTACTCGGCCGCTTCTCCAACACAAATTGAAAAGGCAGTACAACTGACTAGCTACTACGCCTTTTCCTGCTTTAAGCATCTCGACCGACACTCTATCACACCCAGCAGCCTTTCCCGCTTTCATACTCTTAAGTGCTTCCACAATTTCGAACATTTCAATTTCGCCTACCATCTCATTCTCTTTTTCTTCGCTATAGCAGAAATTTTTCTTATTTCCTTCCTTTTTTTCAAATAAACTTTCAAAATAGTCCTTCCATATCTTTAGTACACATTCTTCTCCTTTCACAACGCTACCATCCTGGCATCTGATCCTAGTCAGCTCTCTGGTTATAGTATTTCCTCGGGCTGACCTTACGGATTTCCAGAATACTTTCAGATTTGACTGAAAGTCTTCCGATAGCCTTTTATCAAAATCCTCTTTATACTCTTCTTTCTTTCTAATCACAGCTTTCTTAACCAAATCTTTCATTTTCTTATATTCCTTACGTGCTTCATTCACATCTTCATCTATAACCTCTTGCATTCTTAAGTTAGCTTTTGCTGCTAACTGTTAGAATTTGTTTGTTTGTTTGAACGCGCTAATCTCTTGAAGTACTGGTTCGAATTGAAAAATTATTTTTGCGTTAAATAGACCATTAATCGAGGAAGGCTTAAGGCTATATAATATTACACCGTAACTATAAGGAGCAAAGAAATAATAGAAAATGTGAAAAAACGGGGAAAATTATTTATTCTTGAGGGCTTCAATAATGCCCAAAATAATTATTCCACGTGGACGAAGTTGCGGGCACAGCTAGTCACTTATATTAACTGTCTGAAGAAAGTCGTTTGGAGGATTGGTTAATAATATCGGCTAGAAAAGGATTTCCTTGAAATAAAGAAGATATTTTAGACTCCGTGCAAAAGTTTTTGAAGAAAACCCGCGCCCTAATTCGTTTTTTTAAAATAGGCCAGGTGATAGTTCAGATCAGAAGGAGTGACAAAAATTCAAAGTCAAATTTATCATTTTAAGGTACTGGGCAATTACTGTGCTGTGATGTGGGCAATTAGTGTAAGCAATGGGCAATAACTGTACATTTTTGGATAATTTTAAATTTGTTTAATTATTTTATAAGCCATGTAAGTTTTGACTAAAAACCGTTAACACTTGGATGGAGATTTTATTTAGACATAAGAAAAAAATATATTAATGGTTGAAACTTATAATACTTTTTTTATTGTTTGAAGCCAAAGTGTTTGAAGTCCTTAGCACTCTCATCGCCACGTGGTACGCCGGCCACCCACAAAACTTCGAGTGCAGCCGGCCATTGTAGTATTTTGATTTTGTTCGGGCAAGCCATGTGGGCGGCCGGCGCCCCACAACTTTCTCGCCAAATCACAGCCGAATTGTCTAAGAACTATTATTTTTATTACTTATTATGCACGCCATCAGTGTAATTAGGTCAGTTGGCCGCGCGCCGCCCACGTAGCCTGCAGGAAGAGAATTTCGCGCGCTTTTTTACCCGCGCGCCGCGTTTTCAAAATGTCGGACTCGGAAAGTGATCCAGACTATCAACCATCGTATTCTTCGCAATCTGCATCATCTAGCGATGAAAGTTCGTCACATAGTGAAGAAGATGGGCGTCCAATTCAGCCGAGGGCTCCGACGCCGACGTCAAATTGGTATCAATCTGATGGATCTCGACAGAAGCAGTTCCCACTGGACATTCAACCAGGTATCAATGTTCCGAACGATTGTGATTCAGAATTGAGTATATACCGACTGTTTCTTACTGAAGACGTGATGGACCTCATGGTGAATATGACTAATTGTTATGCTAATAAAACTTTAACACTTAATCGTGTCACACGCAATATGAGGCTATCAAAATGGACAGACTGTACTCCAGAAGAAATGCTGAAATTCCTCGGCCTTCTGATTTACATGGGACTAAAGAAATTACCTAGAATTAGTGACTATTGGAGTAAAAACATTCTTTACGAAAGCAAAGTATGTCGCCAGGTGATGAGCAGAAATAGATTCGAGTTGTTGCTCAGGTGTTGGCACTTCGAAGACACCATTTTCCTTGGACCTAGTCATGCTGATCGCCTCATAAGGATAAGGCGGTTTCTGGAGCTGCTTACAAAAAATTTTCATAATGTGAAAACACCGGGTGAATATGTTACCATAGACGAAAGCATGGTAGCTTTTAGAGGACGTATATCATTTATGCAATACATTCCTGGCAAACGCCACAAATACGGAATAAAACTTTTTAAGCTGTGTGACGATGATGGTTATGCGCTCGACATCATTGTGTACGAAGGAAAAACGGCAAATAGACAGGACAGTGTAGCCACAGACGTAGTGATGAAGCTATGCCAACCTTATTTGGGAGTTGGCAGAAGTGTGGTCACAGATAACTTTTACACCAGCGTTGATCTAGCAAAAAAGCTTTTGGATAACAATACTCATCTGATTGGCACTCTTCGCAAGAATAGGAAAGGGTTGCCGAAGAAAGTTATTCAGGAAAAGTTGAAGAAGGGTGAAATGATTGCAATGGAAAATAGTGACGGAATTCTCGTTCTCAAATGGAAAGACAAACGTGAAGTTTTTGCTTTGTCGACGAAGCACTCCATTGGCTTTGTTAGTTGCAAAAGCAAGAGGAATCCCAACAAGACAGTGTTGAAACCTTCCACAATTGCTGACTATAATAAACACAAGTGTTCCATCGATTTATCTGATCAATTGGCGAGTTACTCTAGTCCAGCTAGAAGAAATATTCGTTGGTTTCAGAAACTTGCTGTTGATCTACTGTTTTCTACTGCTGTCACAAATGCTTACATCACCTATAAAAAACACAAGAATCTGCACAGCAAGACTTATACCATTACAAAATTTAGGGAGAACCTCTGTCTACAGATGCTGGGAATAAAGGACTCTAATCCAGCAGAGAGCTCACTTCGGCAGCCAGAACATAAGTTCAGCAAGTCACTGCTCACAGACCACAGAAGCAGATTAGTTCGTCGTCGGTGCATTCATTGCTATGAAAAGCATAGATCCGCTGGTTTCTCAGCACTAGAAGCTAGGAATAAAACAAAAAAAGTAAACACTGTCTGTCTTAAGTGTCCGTCCCAGCCAAGCGTTTGCGCTGAATGCTATGGAGAAATTCATACGCAAATTACGAAAAGAATGTAATTTTTAGAATAAGTAACTTTTTTCATAATTTCATAACAATTTCATTACAAATTTCCATTGATATGTGCTAAAATATATAAATATGTTTTTTGATTTGCACTTAATCTTGTTTCATTTCAAGTCTTTTAGTTTTCGTAAATAAAGCTCAAATTTCGCGGTTTTTTTTTTACTCATAAGTAATTAATCGATTTTCTTGAAAAAAACACTTTGGAGATCCTTATCACGCAAGCCAAAGGCAAAAAAAATATATGAAATCGTAGGGTCGCAGCGGACCACACGGCCTGTTGGTAAAGTTTATACCGTGTCCCGCCGGCGTACCACGTGGCGTGCCTCAAAAGATGCTTAAGATAGACCATGGCTTGGAGTATAAGACAGGACGTGGGGCGCGAGCAGCCCACGTGGCCAGGTAAAGTGGAAAAATTGTTTGTTTGGTGGCGATGAGAGTGTTAGGTGGGCAATAGCTATACGGTTTACCCTATGTTTAAAATTTGTTTTAAAATTAATATTTAAAGATTTTTATTATTTGTAAATTACCTATATCGTATTTAAGTTTCTGCTGAGTCCGTCCCCTAGAATACGATCCTGTCTCCTAATAGAATACCTAGCGCCCGGCAATTTGAAATCGTGGAGTCTTCTATGAATTTCGTTGCGTTTTTGTTTGATAGATTTTTGTTTCTTTTCACAATTTTTCCATCGATTATATTTTAAGTTAGTGTATTGTATAAATAGCATCCAATATATGTTTATTTTGTAAATCGTATTTTTCTTTACATAATTCGCAAGTTGCTACAATATAATTTAGCGCCACCTACAAAAGAATACATGTTTTTCGCAAATTTTTTTTATCGATTGTCGCATGTTATCGCATCGGTAACTTATTACTTATAAACACCAAATGAAATTAATGCAGTCCCTGTTCAGAAGGCCTGATGCGGCTGAATAATGCGAGTACGATCCAAAGGTTCGACGTTTTCCGGAAATCGGTCCCCGTACGCTTTTAAAAAGATAAATGAGCTGTCAAAATAAAAATAGTTGGACAAGGTGAAAAGCAAAACCTTTTTTCTATTCCCGAACACGACACTTCAACATGATCACTTATATTTAAGTGATAGACGTTAGCATCGACGACACTAATCGGATCTCCATAACTGCTTTTCAACTCTGCCTCAAATATAATATCTCTGTACACACAGACGACGCTTGTGTAATTATTTAAAATTTCTTCAACGACTTTGCACTCGGACAGCTGAAACAATGAGATTTTGAGATACATTTGACTGTCAGTACCTACATGGAATAATTATGCAATGGAGTTTGTATAATTGTATTTATTTGTATGTTTCGTTTAAAATGACTGTAACTTTAACGAACTGATTAACAATATACTGTACTAGAGACCGCCCGCGACTTCGACCGCATGGAAACCCTATCAATCCCGCGGGCACTCCGGGATAAATCAGCTATTTGGCTTTGAAATAGAATTGAGATTCAAATAGTGACAGGTTGCTAGCCCATCGCCTAAAAGAAGAATTCCAAGTTTATAAGCCTATCCCTTATAGTCGCCTTTAACCACATCCATGGGAGAGAGACGGAGTGGTACTATTCTTTTTTGCTATTGGTGCCGGGAACCACACGGCGCCATTTAAAAGACTGAATAATCAAGGGAAGAACAAAAACATACATAGCACTTCACCCAACCTATACCAGGGCATACTATTTTAGTTGGATCGCTATCATAAATCGTAGCTTCTTTTCCAAATGGATCCAACTTCGGCATGACACAACCTCTCCCCTTATCACGTCTCAACTGTTCTGCTAGTATGCGTTCAGCTCGTCTGAAACCACAAAAACGGAGAGTGTAGTAGGGAACGGAATAAATTTTATCTTTAAATTTCATCATCATGTATGTAATTATTTAAAACTAGCTGTGCCCGCGACTTCGTCCGCGTCGAAAAGTTATTTTGGGCATCATTGAAGCTCTCCTCAAGGATGAATAATTTTCCCCGTCTTTTTCACAATTTCCATTATTACTTCGCTTCATATATGCGTGATATAGCGTGATGTTATAGCCTAAAATCTTCCTCGATAAATGGTCTATTCAACACAAAAAGAATTTTTCAATTCGAACCAGCAGTTCCTGAGATTAGCGCGTTCAAACAAACAAACTCTTTAGCTTTATAATGTTACTAACGGACCCGACACACTTCGTTCTTCGCTGAAACATTAAGATTTGAGATAGATTTGTCTGTCAGTACATGGAATAATTATGCAACGGTATATGTACATGTACAATGGTTTATTTATTTTTATGTACCGTTTAAAATGACTTTAAATTAATGCAACTTAAACCTTTCAATTTTATCATCAATTTATTTTTTATTATTTGTTGTTCGCCGCGACAAAACCTCACGAACACTTTCTCCTTGCTTAATCGAGTTATGAAAACAAAATCGGTCGTAAAGATTTTTATAGTTTCAAGAAGAAAATCAAAAAAGAATATGTTCGTAAGTATATGCAGTCCTAGATAATGAAAGATGTAGTATCTGTCTGTAATATCTGTACTGATCTGTAGTGCCGTGTGGTTCCTGGCACCAATACAAAAAAGAATAGGACCACTCCATCTCTTTCCCATGGATGTCGTAAAAGGCGACTAAGGGATAGGCTTACAAACTTGGGATTCTTTTTTAGCCGATGGGCTAGCAACCTGTCACTAATTGAATCTCAATTCTATCGCTAAGCCAAATAGCTGAACGTGGCCATTCAGTCTTTTCAAGACTGTTGGCTCTGTCTACCCCGCAAGGGATATAGACGTGACCATATGTATGTATGTGTAGTATCTGCCTTGCCTCGGAGAAAGCCATTATTTCTTGCATGAAACGGGACAGCGATAGTTTTTCGATCGATAGAAACGACGACGAGCGTGTCATGCTACGGAGGCAGTTACTGGTTTATATACTTTTACCGAAAAAAAAAATGTTTTACTTGTAAATCAACTGATATTCCAAATCTCCATCATGGGTCTCAAATGCAAGTTTGTAGACTATCATCGATATACACAATAATACGAACAGGCAAAACATTATTTGTAAATTGCGATGTTTGGTTGGTTTCCTTAACCAATATTTAATAGCGCATATTCTTCTCAGGCCAGTCATCTTATTAGTAGAATATTCTGGTATAAAACTGCTGAAAAAAAATACCACGTTTTTATCGATTACCTACACATTATCGATTACATTTACAGGGCCGCGTGACGCCGGCAGAGTTGAATAGAACCACCCCATATCTTCCCGTGGGCATCGTAAAAGGCGGTTGAGGCGGTCGAGCGTTTAATCAAACGGAAGGTGAGCAGAAGCGCCTCCTACGCTAATACGACATAGTCCAGAATCAATAGATACTGCCGTCAGCCCAGCGTGGTGACTATGGGTAAAATCCCCCCATTTCTGGGGGGGCCTTAGTCCAGTCATGGACTTTTATGGGCTGGTAAGGTATGAACGTGGCCTTTTCCAGACTTTCAGTCTTAATAAAATTCAGTCTTTTCCAGACTGTTGGCTCTGTCTACCCCGCAAGAGATATAGACGTGACCATATGTATGTATATGTTAAGGTATGACAGCCCATAGTAACACTCGTCAGTTTTTTTAAAGCGGTTTCTACAAGAAGTCTTTAACGGGATTGAACAAAATTTTGTTAAATAGTTTTTCATTAGAATAGTACTGTTAGATTTCCTAAATACCAAACAAGTTTATAGCCAAGAAACGTTGTTACAACTAGCCCCCCGCTCCTAGACAAAGTCGACAGTTTCGAAGACTGAAAGACCACATTTCAAACAGTGACAGGTTGCTAACCATTGCCTAAAAGAATCCCATGTTTATTAAAGGAAGAATTACCTGAAATTAAGATTCAGTTACCAAACCTCAAAGCGATTCCTTTGTATTTATTTCTTCGTTTCAAACAAGCATGAAATAAATATACGGTTAACTGTCATGTATATATTCTTCTCTCAAATTGACAACTATTTTTTTTTCTGTTTGCATTTTTCCAAAATTTCATTGGTAGAGAATAAATACTATTAGCATTAAGGTCACCAATTGTACCTATCACAGATTTAAAAACATGAAGTTTTTGAGAAGGCTCAATGAGGTTTTTAATATATAATAAAAATAACCGAAGCTTCTCATGTGTTCGTGACCAATTAAATTAAAGATAGGAAATATATTTACCAACTAGCAAGTAAAGTTTAATTTCATTATTTTGTAAATGTCGAGATGCATTGCTACAAGTCAGTGATATTGTATTGTCGCCACCGGAAACTAATAAATTTAAGGCCATTAAAGAACGTTTACTACAAGTTTACGAAGAAAGTGCGAAACGTCAATTTCAAAATTAGTTGGCGAGATGGAATTGGGAATGCAAATACCTTCTCAAATATTGCGGCGTGTGCGTGAATTAGGACAAAAAGCGCAAGCTTCCGGCCATATATTGCATGATTTATGGATTGCGCAGACGAGCCATCATTCCATCATTCATCCGTGAGAGCTGTACTCCCAGTAAGTCAGGATCAAACATTAGACAATTTAGCGAAGATTGCTGACAAGATAATGGAAAGTGTACGCAATTCTGATATTGCAAAAATCAACAACACAACTTCAGGGAGTACCTATCCAGTTTCCTGTAAATGATTTTTTGACTCAGATGCATAAATTACACCTGGAAGTAGCATCCTTACGTGAAGAGGTTTGGACATATTTGACGATAGTTTGAATGTCTTTAAACATAAGATGCTGAATCTATTGTAAATGTTTTAGGTTATAGAATAAAATTGAAATTTCATTTGTAATTTAGTTTAAATATCAATTTAAAAGAAAGTAAAAAACATTAAAAGACAATAATTAAAATACTCACAGATTTTTGTACGAAACAATTAAAGCCATCATGTTGTACATTTTGTAATTTCCATAGTCCTTATGCATATAAATATAAATAAAAATTTATTTCCTTTTTCAATTTATTGTTCAACAAATGCCACACACGTGCATAAACAAACATTTTATATCCACGTAAAATAGTGCAAGTAACAATTTATACCATGTTTATCATGGCACAAAGCAAATAACTTTAGAGTTACGATTTTCTGGGATTAAATTGTAAAATATTGTTACAACGATAAGGTACTCCGAAACCACAAAAATTTTACAGATTAATTATATGATTCTTATAAATGCTCCAACTATTTGTAGTAAAAAAAAAATAAACCTTGATATTTGAAAAAACTACAAAAACGACTTTTTTTTTAAACTTCCTGTAAATTATTTTTTTCAAATTCAAAGGATGTGTTTTTTTACTTCAAAGAAACGATCATTGACACTCCAAAGTAATATCGCCTTTTATTGCCTTGTTTTTCAATACAGGGTACACCGGGAATTCATAGCGGCAACATAATTACTTTATATTAGAAATTATCAGATTTTTAAAATATATGACGACGCAACGAATAAATTAAAACAAAAAATATGTCAATATTATAGACCAAGACACTTGGTTCGTGGGACAGGGGCGCACGTGAGACGGCTGAAAGAGGCAACAGGTGACTTAAATAATATATTTTTTGTCTATTTTTTGTCAATATTTTCATGTTGACAATAAATCTGGCAATGCTAAATAAACAGCACATAGAAAGGAAACACTCTGGTATCATTAGTATTGAAAATAAAGAGGTACCTACAGACTTCAGGGAAAATACTAGCAACAAAAGGACAGAAGAGAGTGGGTCCATCACCAGTTGGGAGAGAGGCAAAAATATAACTTTGATGTTTGCAATGGCGCTGCAGGTGGCTTCATCCCACCTATGTTTATTTATCATCGCAAGAGAATGACTCCTCTACTTGAGAAGGATGGTCCATCAGGAGCACTTTATAAATGCTCCGACAATGGTTGGATAAACGAAAGTCTCTTTCTTGAGTGGCTCACACATTTTAAAAATCATGCTAAACCTTTTCTCTTGATTTTAGACAATCATGCTAGTCATTCTTCCCTACCTACTACGAATTTTGCAAAAGCAACTATATTCATATGTTATCCTTGCCACCACACACATCCCACAGAATGCAGCCTTTGGACGTGTCATTCTTTGGACCTCTTAAAACCGCATACAAAAAGGAATGTGATTTGCACATCAAAAGTCATTGGTGAGATGAGATTGGTGATTATGATTCAATGGTGAGGAAAGCATATATTACCGTTGCCTCTATTAACAAAGCAGAGTCGGGATTTAGGGCAACCAGGTATTTTTCCAATAAATCCCCAAGTATTTTGTGAAGAAGATTTTATGGCTGCTGAGATTCTCTAATCTGACTCTATAGTCGTTTCCAATGAATCTATTACGATTTCTACTTGTGACGTAGAACAAGATTCAAATGTCATTCTGAGCACATCAAAACAATTAGATTTATCAGCTGTAAGTGAATCAGCGCAAGTAGTTATCTCTTCCCCGACATGACAAGATAAAGAGTCGTCTGATCCTACGTCAAATGTTCAATTTTCCGATTTTATAAAATTACCAGAGAAAACAACTGTGGCTAAAGAGAAACAGCGTCGAAAGAAGCAGCATGCTACGTTATCAACCTCAACTCCACTGAAGAAAGATGTGATAGAAAAGGAAAATAAAGATAAAAAAATACAGAAAGAGCAAGAGAAAGAGAAAAAGAAATGGAAAGGTAAGGGTCAGGGGAAGAAGACTAAGGTGCAGAAGGGTGATGGTCCCCAAAGGGCAAAGAGACAGGTTCTTCAAGATTCAAACGATACATCAGTCTCAGACACTAACACTAACGTGATTTTATGTTATGTTGTTTATTACGAGGGCGACACTGAAAGTTTATAGAACTGGCCATTTGTTATTTATATAATAAAAAAATGAATTCGGATTTCAAAAATGGAACTCTTTAGCAATAATAATGAGTAAAAATTTCATTCTATTGTCATTATTTTTGCAATTTGGCGGCAAAATGAAAATAATTCGTGCCAAAATAACGCGAGAAAATTTTCGTGCAATAATTTTTTATGACTTTCGGTGTAAGTTAACTCAACAAGAAAGTTACAATAGACTTCGATTGGCCTTTCATAATGAAGCCCCATCTCGTGCCACTGTTTACAACTGGTTCAATGAATTTAAGCGTGGTCGGTCTAATCTCACCGATGATCTGCGTGAGGGACGGCCTTCTACGGCGCCGACTGAAGAAAACATCAGTGTTGTGCGGCGTATGATAGAGGCTGGCAAAAGAGTTACCTATCAGCAGATTCGGACAAGTCTAGGCATTGGTATGAGCCAAATCCATAAAATCCTCCATGAACATTTAGAGGTCAGGAAGCTTTGTGCCCGGTGGATACCCCATAATTTGACTGAGGCCCAAAAACTCCGTCGTGTTAATTGGTGCCGTGATATGATTGAAAAATTTAACGGAGGTGACTCAAATGCCGTATTCGACATACTTACGGGTGACGAAAGCTGGATTTATTGTTATGATCCAGAAACTAAAAGGCAGTCGGCCCAGTGGGTGTTTCAGTTCGAGGAGTTGCCCACAAAAGTGAAGAGAGGTCGAAGTGTGGGAAAAAAGATGGTGGCTTCGTTTTTCGGAAGGACAGGCCATTACGCAACAATTGTTTTAGAGGATCAGTTAATGCAGAGTGGTACATCAATATTTGTTTGCCACTTGTCTTTGAAAAAGTTCGGGAGAATCGACCTCGCAACAGAATCTTCCTTCATCACGACAACGCCTCGGCGCACACCGCCAGGCGAACCATCGACTTTTTAGAGACATCAAATGTGGAATTACTGGGTCACCTTGGGATTTCTATTTATTCCCCAAAATAAAAGAAAAACTTCGCGGTAAACGTTTTGTGAACGCTGAGGAAGCAGTCGCTGCGTTTGAAAGGGCCGTCGAAGAGACACCTAAGGAAGAGTGGGCAAGGTGCTTCTCCCAATGGTTCCATCGGATGCAGCGATGTATTGACGTAAAGGGACACTATTTTGAAAAGATATAATAAAACTAATATTAAAGTAGAATGCTCAGTTTTTGATTTTCAAAAAACTTTCCGTTTGACCCTCGTAGCATTCATCTTAAACAATGTTATAATTAGTTTTGGTCTAAAATGCAAACAGTCTATAATATGTATAGCCAAGATTATTATTTTCCTTGTTCTATCACGAACACCTAGTTTTAAAAAAGAGGAACTTTAAAAGTGAACCTTCATTGAAAATGTTCGTAAAAAAATTGTGTTAAAGATAATTTTAGAACTTCCAATGAGCCTCGTTCGTACACACGTCTAATATTTTTACTTCAGTGATACTAGTATATTTCTCATAACCCTTTACAACCGACTCAAACTAAACGTGCATCATACTTTGAAAAATTCTGGACGACGCGCGATTTCGTTTTCGTGGACGCAAACGACACTGATCGAGCGTGCAAGATCTATTCCTGCGAATAATAAATATTGCGTGACCTCGTGACCTCTCAGTCGCAGGCAGTGAGGCGTCGAACATGGCTGGGTTTTTTGGCGGAATCGGCGGCTCACGTAAGTATTATTTTTATTTACTTTTTTATGGTAAAATGAATGTGCTATTATGATTATATGTAGTAAAGGTATTAAAGTATCGAATGGAATAAGATTTTTAATAAAATGTACACGGGAATTAATAGAAATACTGCTAAAATAAAAATGTTGCACGTTCGTGTGCTTTCGGTATGAGTGCGCTGAACTTAATTTTCGCAGATTTTGTTTTGTTTTGCTTTTTATTTGCATTTATAACATAATAAATGTTTCTTTCAGGCCTGCCTCTAAATGAAAATGATATAGAGAACGTTTTGACAGCGATGGGTGATGGTAATCTCTCGGATATTGACGAATTCGAAGATTCAGACGACGATTGTGACCCAACTGCGATTGAACGGCTGGTATTAGAAGGCCTGGATTCTGGAGACGTCTTATTAGACCAGAGTTATGCTGAGCCCATCCCCGACCAAGGACAGTGTCTACCACCGCCGTCAGCTGTGTCATTTGGCGAAGATATCTCCTGTTCTTCAGCAAATACGAACAATATCCCACTTCAGGTGAGCCAATTGCCAAGTCACACAATTAATACACCAACCCCTGATAATTTCGCACAAAGATCATCTACAAGGTCGTCATCAAGTCATTCTCCTACTGTATCGTCCTCTAGAGAAAACAGGAACAGTACTAGGCGCAACACTGCTAACATTCAACCAGTTCAACCGAATTCTACTAACAGGTCTACTTTCTCCATACAAAACCAACCATCGACTTCGCGCCCTGATCTTTGGAAAGAAACACCTTTTGAAGATAAGCCACACAATTTTGAAAAACCCAGCGTAAGACCAGTTCAAGCTCCTGTAGAGTATTTCAAAGAATATTTTGATGACGAGTTTTATGAACTAATAAGTTTGTGTACAAATAATTATTTCATGCGAAAGAGTGGCAGAGAATTAAAAACATCTCGATCTGAAATAATTAAGTTATTTGGAATCCATATCATGATGGGTTGTATTCCCTATCCAAGGGTGACAATGTATTGGCGGGCTGGAATAGCATTAGAAAAAATTACGTCTAAGATGAGCAGAGATCGCTTTCAAGCACTCAGAAATGCATTGCATGTTGTTAATACAGACATTCAACCCCCTAGTCAAGAACCTAATGTACTTTGGAAGGTGCAGCCAATTATAGACCAAGTAAGAAATGGATGTTATAAACAAGAACGTACTCCCGGTTACTACTCTATCGACGAGCAGATGATACCATTTACTGGAAGATGTGCCGTCCGTCAAGTGGTAAAAAACAAACCTCGACCTGTGGGACTCAAAAACTTTGTTTTGACGACTAGTTCAGGCCTCATGTTGGATTTTGAGATTTACAAAGGCGCAAAGACAATGTTTGAAGAGACGAGGCTAGGCCTCGGACCATCTGTCATTCTTCATTTAGCTAGAAGTGTCCCAGTTGGCAGTTGCTTGTACCACGATAGGTATTTTACTACGATACCTTTGATAGAGGAGTTAAACAAGCGAGGTATCCACAGCACTGGGACTATAATGCATAATCGAATACCTGACAGGACTAGCCTTAAGTTTAAAAAGGACTCACTTATGCAACGAGGCGAAAGTCAGCAAATGGTGCGGGATTCATCAGTTCTTGTAAAATGGAAGGACAATACCACTGTAACCCTAGCGTCCAACTGTACAGGTGCCTCGACCACAGATATTGTGAAACGGTGGGATAGGAAAAACCGTCAATATATCGACGTACCAGCCCCTAAAATAGTGATGAATTATAACAAACACATGGGCGGGGTGGATGTCCTGGACCAGCAAATGGAATACTATAGAACTTTTATAAAAACTAAAAAATGGACATTGAAGGTACTTATTCATTTTTTAGATTTGTCTTTAGTTAATTCTTGGCGCGCTTACAAAAATGATTGTTTAGCTAACAAATACCCAAGAAATAAAACGTTAGATTTGTTAGATTTTCGTCTTGAAATAGCGGAGGTATTGCTAAATAGCCCTGATAAGCAGCGTCGTTCCTCTGATGAAGATACGATGGAGATTAATGTGCCAAAAAAGTTTAAAAAGGCCATAAAGCCTTCTATATCTTTAAGATATGATGGTTATAATCACTTGCCACAGTTTGATGACCTTAAGTCTCCTAGAGCATGTCAAAATGAAAATTGCAAAAGTCGTACGAAGACACGATGCATCAAATGCAATGCCTATCTTTGTATAGCTCGTAATCAGAATTGTTTCAAAGATTTTCATTCTGCCTAATGTAAAAGTAATTTTATATTTTAATTATGGAGAGTTGTTTTTTGTTTTGAGTATTTTTATAATTTTTAAGTCATGAAAAGACATTTAATTTTGTTAAACTTTTAAAAATAACTATGAAAGCTTGTTCCTATTATGAAGACTGGTAAATTTTTGAGACTGATTAAAGATAAAGCGTTTTTAAGTGTTTTCTAATAAAAAAATATTTGATTTTGTTACTTATTGGAGTTTTATTTACAAAAAATATAAAACTTGCACGATCGTGCAAATGTCAGTTATAATCTGAAGCGCACGATCGTGCACGTCATTTTCCGGGAAATGGGGCTTTTCCGATTTTTTTCTCTATTTTTCCTGTATTCTTTAGAACCATAATACAAGTCTAAGTACAGTTTTTTTCATAAACTCACAACTTTATGTGTCCGGTTGTAAAGGGATAATACACTGTCAAAACTTTTTGAACATGAGTCAGAGTGGAAGGCCTACATACCTATCCACAGTTGGAAGCTTTGGTGAATTTTTTGGAAGAAAATCCATTGGGAGAAAATGGCTAAAGATCATGTTATCATCATCATCATTGTTCAAGCAAAATGGGAGACCAAACTAAAATGGTAACAAATTACCATAACTGTAAGTGCTATAGGAGGGACGCAAAAAGATGTCAATAGTTGGACAAAGGTAAGATGTTTAATCCATAAATTAAGTAAATAGGTAAGTAAGTAATTTGTTGTTTTAATAAATTCTTGCCCAGTCAAGCAAATACAACAACGGTAACAGATATTTGTTTGAGCCCTTTAGAGGATAGAGTGGCAGCAATATAAGGACGAGATGTTGTCACTACATTGCGGGGAGTTCAACAAAATCCCTTTTTGTCTCAGGTAATTTCATTTTATGTATACAATAAATGTTGGTTTGTTTTGTTAGGTTAAGAGTTAATTTTTTCATGTTTTGATTTCCACTGTAGAACACTACTGCTGATGAAGCATCCCACCCTAATTAATTTTCTTTGCAGGTGTTTACTGGGTGACCGAAAGCTACATTATTCACCTACAGTTGCAGCTAAAGTAACAAATGCGTGTTGTGTTCTCCATAACATTGCAAACAGACACAATCTGCCATTTCAACCTTTGACCAGTGCTGAGGCAGAGGCAGAGCGTAGACGCCAGGAAGGCGCTAGCGGTAGTAGGCCTCGAACTGGAGGTGGCGCCTCTGTTCTTAGTCAATTAGAGTTGGGAAGTGCAGGTAGACAAGCTCTCATTCAACGATTGTGGTCTAACAGGGAAATTGATGATTAAGTTTAACCTTTAAGTACCGACGTGTGGTCTGACAGACACTTTCGTAGGTCAGGAAGTCTAGTTACATAGGTTAGCGAATACGTATCTCCCTGCGCTTCTCTCTACCCCTCAGTCAGTCGCCCGGCAGCGTTCATGGAGAGTGGCTATGTCGGCGCTAGTGGTTCCGGTGAGTTAATGGCTTTATAAGATCGCGAGTGGTCTGTCAGACCACTCGTCTGTACTTGTGTAACTTTTTTTGAATATGACTTTTGTCAGATAATATAGTTTTTTTCTTTTCTATACAGTTGCTTATGAAAATTGATAAGCCAGGTACTTCGGGCATAAAATGAGCAACCACTAGCGAAAATAAAAGTGCTCCTCCCATGAAGAAAACTTACCAAACAAGGCCTCAAAATAAAGACCATGAAGAAATTTTAACGGAATGGCTAAATGAGAGTTCAGAATCCGACTGTGATGAAATTGACCCGAAAACCCTTTCATTTATGCATCACAACGAACAATTAAATGAAGAAAACAATAAACCGGAAATTATATCTAACTATAATTCCACAAAGGGTGGAGTTATTTCCATTTATAATACTAGTCGGCGAACACGGCGTTGGTCAATGGCAATATTTTTTCGAATGTTAGACCTAAGCGCCATAAATGCAGGTATTTTGTACAATTTCAACTCGCATATAAAAATAGAAGACAGATCTGTCTTCTTGAAACTACTCGCAAGATCTCTAGTCGTTCCAAAAATGCAGCGCCGCTGTCTAAATAAACATCTACCAAGAGAGTTACGTTTGTCCATAAAAAGGGTTCTTGGGTCAGCAAAACCATACAATGTAACAGAAAATGAAGAAGAGGGTAGTCACACCAGAAAACTCTGTCACAACCTTACAAATGTGACTCTTGTAAGAAACATGTGTGCCTACAATGCAGCAAACCTGTTTGCAAAGAGTGTTTGTAAACTTTGATAGTTCCTACCATTTGGTGCCTTGTGATTTACAAGAAAATTGTTTTTAACATATTATATTATATATTATTTTGCTTATGTGATTATTTATCTTTAAGAAAAAAGGACATTTTAAATGTTTTTATATTTTTTTGATTAATAATAATTAGTAAAATAAAAGTAACGTTTTTCGTCCAAAGAATTTGAGACTGTAATTTAGTAGTTAAATTATTAATAATTAATGGCTGTACTACTATTTTTTTTTTTCATTTATTCAATAACTAAATACATATAGAATTCTGAGAAATATTTATATACATATAATATTAATAAACATAAAGATTTCTTCATAAAAGGTATGGTGGTCTAGCAGACCTCACGTCGGTACTTAAGTAACTAAAATAGCACGTCGGTACTTAAAGGTTAAATAATATACTATGTACTTGTGTCCTTTCTTTAACCCTAGAAGGCTAACCTCCGTCGATTCGACGGGTACATTTTGTTTATATCGCCGTCTCTTTCTTTCTGCGCAACCCAACGACTTGTCCTTCAAAACCTCAGTGCCCGCCTACCCCGTCGCATCGGCGCACGCTTCGCTCGGGTAAGTGTTTTGGTTTTCGAGATATAGGTACTTTGCCCGTCGTTTCGACGGATGATTAGCTTTAACGTAACTTTTGTGTATTAGCGTCGGAACCGTTTTTATGTTAAAATTTGTATTGTTTGTAGATTTTCACCATGTCACGAAATAGAATACCACTAGAAGATAATCAAATATCGGCTTTTATAAATGAAGAGTTGCAATTAGAGGATTTCGAGGATGATTCTGCGAGCGAGACCGAAGACTACGTGGAGGAAGACCATGTTCAGGAAGACGAAAACTACGAGCTTTCGGATTCTGAAGATCTCCAAATGGAAGAGCAAGTAATTCCACCTGACCCTTCATCAATTGCCTCTGAAAGGCCTCCGTCTTCGCGAATTATAGAGCTGTCACAAGCCAGCATTAGAGGTAAAAACCGTCATACCTGGGCCACTTCTAAAGGACAAAGTTCCGCAAGAACATCGATAAGAAATATAGTTCGTACATCGAGAGGACCTAGTCGATCTTGCAGAGGACTGACAGGTGAGCTGCATTGCTTTGAAAAATTTTTTACTGACGAACTTTTTGAGGAAATTGTAAAATGGACTAATGTGGAGATCAATGTAAAGAGATCAAGTTATGAAAGTATTACAGCTACACAAAAAGATACGAATGTTTTAGAAATAAAGGCACTAGTCGGTACCCTCATTCTATCAGCAGCTCTTAAGGATAACCATTTGACTACCGAGGAGATATTTAGTAAAATATTCTGTGGTATTGGGTATGTCGCCGCCCTGAGTCGAGAACGGTTTGATTTTCTTGTGAGATGTTTACGTTTTGATGATAGAAATCTTCGCCTACAACTATCACAAACTGATCCGTTTACGCCAATTAGAGCCATATGGAATATTTTGATAGCACAATGTCGTAGTAACTATATTCCTGGAACAAATGTCACGATAGATGAACAGTTACTTGGTTTTCGAGGCAGATGCAAATTCCGTATGTACATACCCAACAAGCCAGCAAAATATGGTATTAAAATTGAAATGATGTGTGATAGTGGAACATATTATACATATGATTGATGCCATACCATATTTAGGAAAATGTACTGACACTGGTGGGTTGCCTTTAGGTGAATATTTTGTCAAAGAATTGACACGCAGCATCCATGGGTCAAACAGAAATGTTACCACAGATAATTGGTTCACATCAGTCCCGTTAGCGAAAAGTTTGGAACGAGAACCGTATAAATTAACTATAGTGGGTACTCTTCGAGGTAATAAAAGAGAAATTCCTGAAGAATTGAAAAATTCTAGAAACAGAGAGGTCGGCAGTTCTATATTTTGCTACGACGGGCCACTAACATTACTTTCGTTCAAACCAAAAACTTCTAAAATTGTTTACTTTTTGAAAATGACGGCCTCTGTGGCTCAGCGGTAGTACGCTTGTCTGTGACACCGGAGGTCCCGGGTTCGAATCCCGGCCAGGGCGTGATGAGAAAATAACTTTTTCTGATTGTCCTGGGTCTTGGATGTTTATCTATATAAGTGTTTATTATAAAATATAGTATCGTTGAGTTGGTATCTCGTAACACAAGTTTCGAACTTACTTCGAGGCTAACTCAATCAGTGTAATTTGTCCCGTATATATTTATTTATATTTATTTATTTATTTATTTGTTGTCATCGTGCGATGAAGAAGGCACTATAAATTTATCTTCTAATAAGCCACATATGATTAGCCGGGTCCACACCGGACGATCCATCGCGCTCCGATCGCGCGCGGCAGCAGCGCGATCCAAAGATGCAGGCGGTGTGGACGTGCCGCGCGCGATCCATGCGCACGTATTGGAGCGCGCGCTCCCTACCTCGCGCGATCCGTGTGCGGTCGGTTTTTGTGCCAGCCTCAAAGGTGCCTCAGTTGCGTGATGCGCGCGGTGTGGACGGTTGTGTTGGTTCGCGCGATCCACCTCGCCATGGGCATCTCAGAAAGTCGCCGTTTGATATCGCTTTATAAAGAATTTAAATGTTTATGGGATCCCAAAGATTCTAATTACACCAATAGAGGTGTTAGAGATGATGCTTGGCGTCAGATTTCTCGTGAAATGGGGAATAAGTCGATCGAGAACCTAAAGAAAAAAATGCGATCTCTGGCGGGAGGCTACAGAAGGGAGAAACACAGAGAGAAGCAAAGCCGTATAACTGGATCCGGTAAGAAAACAAAGCTACTTTTTATCTGTAGGTATCAAAATTATATATTTTATTATAAGTAATTACATCATAATATTTACTGTGGATTTCACGTGATTTCGCTTTTTACATTTAAGCTGTTAGTGGTTATTTTAATGAGTAACTTGTTTATTTCAGGTGCTCAAGATACATATAAATCAAAGTGGTTTGCGTATGATGACTTCGATTTTATGGCGGATAAAAATGAACCCGGAACCACACGCGATACATTGGAACATGTGAGCTATTAGTTTACTGATATTCATTTTGCCAAACTATTGTATGGTTTGTAACAAAGTGTCTTGCTAAGTGGGACCGTATTGTAGTGGCATTTTCGGTTGCTCCTCTTGGTACGACGGCCATCGGTTGTAGCGATTGTGATGGCGGTTCATTTCGCCAGCTTCCAGGTATTACATCTCCATTCTCCTGTACTGTATCAAACGTTCCTGGCGATATAAAGTTAGGATTACTGCGTAAGTAGTTATATAGATGAACCGTTGCCAGCACGACTTTAGTCGCAGTTTCTGGTTCCAAAAGCATAGGTTTACGCAGGACTCTGTAGACAGAACTAAGTACTCCAAACGCGTTTTCAACTACTCTACGTGCTCTTGACAGTCGGTAGTTGAAAATTCTTTCACAAGAACCCCTTTCCCGTGTACCATCGTATGGTTTCATAGTATAATCATTAAGCTGAAAAGCTTTATCACCTAGTATATAATAGGGTACCTCAATTTTATAGGGAACTTGCAATATCTCCGGTGGAGGAATATTTAGCTCTTTTTTTTCAAGTTTTTTATATAAATTTGTGCTTTTGAACACGCCTCCATCTGATATTCTGCCTTTAGTCCCAACATTCACATACAGGAACCTATAATTTGCATCTACTAATGCAAAAAGAACAATACTAGGAAATAATTTGTAATTATCAAAGTCGTTGCCACTATTAAAAGGCGATTGTATAGCGACGTGTTTGCCGTCCATCGCTCCTATCACGTGTGGGAAATTCCACTTATTCTCGAATTGCTGAGAAACTGTACGCCATTCTTCTTTAGTTGACGGCACCTGAAAATAAAGGAGATCTTAATTATAATATAAAGCTGAAAATAAGAATAAGCAGTAAATAGTAATAATAATTGTTGTTACAGGTAGAATCTGATACGACTGAAGGGGAACTTGAAGTTAATACTACAGTGAGCGAAAACGAGAACAGTAACATTACTAGTGACACACAACCGGAGAGAGCCAACCACCACACAGATCAGAGTAGAGAGCAGAATGATCAGAATGCACAATCCAGTGTCCAAACAACAAACAAAAGAACAAAAAAAAGAAAGAAAACTACTTCTAATAATGCAGATGACATATCAGATGAAACTCTTTCAGAGGCTTTCCAACTTCTGCAACAATGTTCTCAGCCACCACAACCGGAAACTGATTGTTACATTGCTTTCGGGCAGTATATATCTACTGAATTGCGGAAATATGATGCAGTAACATTAGTTAATGTCAAAAATGCTATATGCCAAGTTATTTTTCAAGCTGACACAGGAAGATATGGGGATAGCAATTATGGGTATTACACTAATTCATATCCTGGCACACCAATAGCATCCACTTCATCACAGTCCCAGTCTCTACAACCTCAAAATTATCCAGCTCCAATTCCACAGACATCACCGTCTGCTCATCTAGCCTCCAATTCATCGCAGTCCCAGTTTCTGAAACCTCAGGATTATTCACTTCCACAGTCACCACCGAATTAAATAAGTACCTACCTATATCATGTTTTCAAAAAATAATTAATAATTGTAAACATGTTACTTCTTTAAATTATGATTGTAATACACTACTTTTTTATTGAGTAATAAAGTATGGTTTTACTTACCTTTACATAATCATTTAACAGGTCAATGATGGCTTCACAAACTTCAGGAATAATTATCGATATAGACTGTTTGGAAATGCGGAACAGATACTGCAAACTGACGTACGAATCTCCAGTTGCTAAAAATCTCAATGTTAGTAATAATCTTTCCTTCACAGTAATGGCATCTCTATAATTTGTATCATTCTTTCTTAGCTTGTTATTTAATAATGAACACAATATCTCAAATTGATTAGCATTCATTCTTGCAAAATTGTGTTCACCTTTATCTGACACTAACTCTGCGTACAGCTGAGTTCCAGATTCCAAGCGATTTTTGTAAATTTGTTTCACCCAAAACCATCGTTTTCTTTTTTGTGATTTTTTGCAAGCATTTAAGCAAAATAAAAGTTACTGCTGCAACGGCAAGACGCCGCCGTTGTACGTGTGACTCCATATCGTACAAGAGTTAGACTGGCTGAATCACGGATCGCCTTAGGCAGCCATTACACAGTCAATCCAGATCGCGATCCGTGATCGTGATCATTGATCTCGATTTAGATTGACTGTGTAACGTGTTGGATTGATAGATCGAGCGATCGGATCACAAATAACTAGATTTTTTGAAATCCATGATCGCGATCCCGAGATCGCCATCCAGATTGAGCGTGTAATGAGAAGTTTTTTCAATTTACATCAGTCAGCGTTCGCACCGCGATGGAGTCGGACGACGATGGTGACGACATGGCGTCGCCGCAACCGCAACAATCCACGTCAAAGACGCCGAATAATTCTCCCGAAGAAGAGTTTATTTTATCTCTGGAAACTATGCCAGAATTATGGGATAAAAAGTGCAATGATTACACAAATAAGTACAAACGAAGAATCGGGTATGAGAAGCTCCAAAAAATTTTAGTGAAAATTAAACCACGTACCACTGTTGAAGATGTAAAGAAAAAAATTAATAGTCTGCGGTCAAATTATAGAAGAGAATTAAAAAAGATAGTCACTTCAAAAAGGTCAGGTGCTGGCACGGGTGAGGTTTATGTACCAAAATCGTGGACGTTTAAATATCTTACATTTCTACAAAACGCAGAAAAGCCTGTTTCTGAGGTGAGCTAATTAATTGTGTTATTAGTTTATAAAACAGTTTTATTGTATTGCATTATTTATTTACCAGTTTCATTAGTTACAATTTTACCTTCATTACAAAAATATTGACATAAATTTTCCCTTATCGATTTTGCGTCACGTGGTGGGTTTCTATTATGAGTACACTCCATATCGACAAACGTATTAGTATGTTTTGATTCTTTTTTTTTATGGGAGGAAAGATACGATTTTGAAGCATATTGCAGGAGGTAATTATGTAAATAGCAACATGTCGCTGTTATAAGTGCTGCCTTGCTGGGTTCAAAGGCTAAATCTCTTTGGAAAATACCGAATTTAGAATTCAGTATGCCAAAAGCACATTCAACTACCGATCGTGCACGTGAGAGGCGATAATTAAATACTTTGCGTTCTTCATTTAGTGAATTTTGTGGGAATGGTTTCATTAAATTTTGGCCCAAGGCAAACGCTTCATCAGATATAATCACATACGGAGATATTCGAGCAGAACCCGGTAATATTGAAGGTTCGGGTAGATTCAATTTTTTTTGTTGGTAAAGTTCCCAAAATTTGGTATAAAATAATACGCCTCCGTCAGATATACGTCCATTAGTTCCAATATCTATCATAATAAATTCCTTTTTTGCATTAACTAATGCCATGAGGACAATGCTATGGAAGCCTTTGTAATTATAATACAAAGATCCAGAATGAGCAGGTTTTTTAATTCCTACGTGTTTCCCGTCCAAAGCTCCTAAACAATTCCAAAAGTGGTATCTGTTCCCAAACTCTTCTGCTACTGCTTTCCATTCGTCTTCAGTTGTTGGCATCTGAAACAAATAATGAAACTCCATTTAATTATACACATAACAAAAAATATACCTTTCAGTATAGTGTAGTGAGGGTTATTACATAAAAATGAATGAATGTGCTTTTCAGTGAGTACAGGGATGGTTTTAAAGTCATAGTTGGATAATTGGACCAGATAGGTGGCGCTGTTGTCGAAATCGAGAAAACGGGGACGAAGCCGCGGGCACCCAGCTAGTGTTTAATAAAAATTATACCTGAAAATATACCTGTCATGTGTAGTGAGTGTACGTACATAACAAAAATTGTATCTTTCATGTGTAATATAGTGTAAAATGAGTGTAAATGCGACAAACTTAATATTCTTTGTTCTGCAGATTTCACACACGGAAGATTCAGATGATCCATCTATGATACAACAACCAAATGATACTCAAGAAGAATCGCGGCAAGTTTCGAGCCAAGAAAATAGTTCTTCACTGTCCTCTATCAATGTAATGCCAGCGCCTGCTCAAGTTAATGAGGGATCTAATGCAAAAAAGAAAAAAATAACAATCGCTCGTACTCAACATGAGTTACTAAAGAAGGCTTGCACTTACTTATCTCAACCAGAGAAAGCATGCAGTTCAGCAGCATTAGTCTGGTCTGAAAAACTTGAACAAATGGATCCAATACAAAAATTATACGCCGAAAAGGCCATAAATGATATTTTGTTTGAAGGGCAGTTGGGGAATTTGAATAGATTCTCTGTAAAAATTAACCAATCGGTATCCGAAGATATATTGCCCTCTTCAAATTCGTCGTCACCAGCATATATACACCGTTCTTCATCAGCAAGACATGCACCGTCGCCGCGTGAAAATATCTATACTTACACACCATCACTTCTAGCGGCTGAACGTTCGTCAGCACCAGCAAATATACCATCGCCTCGTGAAAATTGCTCTAACTACACAGCATCACCTTCACCTCCGTCGGCTCCATCATCGCTCAGGAAATCTTCTGAACGCTCTTCATCAGCAACACATACACCGTCGCCTCGTGAAAACGTCTATACCTACGCACCATCACCTCTAGCGGCTCCATCATCACTAGGGCAATACTCTGAACATTCGTCATCACAGGCGCAAAACGTTTTACATCCAATTGCATCAAACATAATAATTAACAATCCTGCTTCAATGCCACCGCCTTCATTTGCTTCATCTACACCATTAGTGATACAAGTCAATACAGATTCTCTAAATGAACAGGATAGTTATAACCTACACATTCCATCAACAATTGATGCCACTCCCCAAATCCCACCTTCTGATGCTACTTCTCAATTTACATATTCAGAGTACAATGTTGGTACACTGTTTGCTGAGTTTAAGGCGGATTTGTGATTGATTTGATTTTTGATTTTTCTTGATTTTCCTTGATTTTGATTTTCCTTGATTTTCCTTTTTAAATAAAAAAATAAATATGAACCTATGTGTTTTAATAGTATATTAGAAATACTTACATAACTGTACAAATTATGATTGGGTACATTTAATTGCTTACGGGACATACTAAAAAAGGGGTGCTATTGACTGGAAATGACTTACCTTTATGCAGTGTTGAAGTACATGAACAATTGCTCTACATGTGTCTATAATGATTTCACCAATGGCAGCTGGAGACATTATTACCGAAAATTTTAGGCATTCAATAGTTCTGCCAGTCGCGAGGAAACGCAATGTAGCAGCTAATTTTTCTTTAGGGGTTATGCTCTTCCGCATGCAGGTATCTTGTTTTAACAAGTGTGGTGTAACTCTTTCCAACAGATGATTAAAGCATGCATCATTCATCCTGTAGTAATTAGCATAATGGTCCTCTTCCTCAGTACTATGAATTTCATGTAACAAGTTCAAATGGGTGTAGATGTTCCTCTTTAGTAACCATGGTTTAACCCAACGTTTCCTATTAACACGTTTCTTTACAGCAGAAGCAATTATTATTGCTACACAAGCTTTTTTCTTCTGATTTACTTGTAAACACGTGTTCATCTTGACAGTGGCGAACAGTGGACTGATGTGATCTGGAGTGAACGTCTAATGACGCTTCAGTCGCATCAAGATCCATCAATCTGCTGTGATCCGTGACCTTGGTCGGATCGCGATCTGGATTGACTGTGTAATGGCTGCCTTAGGATCGCTTGGAGCGCATATTTGGGATCGCAAGTTTCCAAGAGTGGATCGGCCTAACACGATCCACGATCCACGCTCCGCGATCCTGGATCGCGGATCGCGGGATCGTTGGATCGTCCGGTGTGGACCCGGCTATTATCATTACATTTTGATCACTCCTCGTATAGTTTTGTACGGGTAATTTGTGGTGAAAGTTGTAGTCAAGAAGTTGCCGGTTTATAACGTAAACAAAGGTTAATTCGACTGTTTTTTGTTGTAGTTAATCCTATTGATTATCGTTTTGTAAACCATCAGGTATACTTTATCAAATATAATAATTCAAAGACCTTCTTGAAGAATTTGCAAGCGAATTATGGCGATGTTATCTTACATACGGCCGTCAGATGGTTGAGCAAAGGTAAAGTATTAGAACGGTTCTTTCATTTAAAACAAGAAATAATACTTTTTCTACTACAAAGTGGCGAAGAATTCCCCCAACTAGAGCAAAGCAAATGGTAGATACTTGCGACTTTTTTGACCGATATTACTATGAAATTCAATAGTCTTAATTGAGAGATGCAAGGGCCTAACAAGAAATTTGGAGAAATGACAAATAAAGTGTTCGCATTTGAAGCTAAACTCCAATTATAAATGAGCTCGAATATTTCAATAAATATTCTAATAAAAAATATGTATGACTCATTTCTTCGATTTGCTTACATATAAATAAATATATATTATAAACATATGTAAAGAAATGATATTTCTTTATTTTGAATTTTGCCGCGCTTTCGACATTGCCGGTGTCATTAACCTTTTAACCGCGCGAGTCGCCGCATATATGCGACAAATATTGCCGTGCCCCTACCGCCCGTGTCGTATTTCTGCGACAGAGAATATCCATGATTTTTTCGTTCTATTATCGTCCTATTAACTTCGTGGTATAACTAAAACTATTATTGAATAGAGCTATTTATTACAACAATTACTTAAAATTATGTTTCATAGCTCTAAGCATTGTCGAAAAAACTTAAACAAAAATAAGTAATTGGCAGCTCGGACTTTTCTTCGGTGTCTATCGCGCGTGTCGCATAAATATGACCATAGGGATGGGATACAATGCAATGCGCATTTTAAAAACAAAATAACAAACAGTTAAATAATCAGGTATAATGCATCATTCAGCATGAAATAAACAGTGTCATACGAAATAAAGTTAAATTTAACATATTGTCTTGTGTTACTATTTTTTTCCCTTATTATTCAAGAAAAGTATCCCTCAGAATCTTTGTATAACGCCAACATTTGACGTTAGTTCCCATCCCTAGACGGCTATGCTTGCAACACATTTCTCTAGTTAGTCCAGCGCGGCTGTCGCATAAATACGACCGGCTGCCTACGTCATCATTCAAACGAATGGAAAGTTCCATTGTTGTTCGGCGGGGCATTGTCGATAAAATAGGTAGTCGATTTCAATAATGACGACTACTGAGGAATTATTAAGAATATTAGAAGGAGACGACGAATCATGCGAATTTATAGAAGAATTTATAAGTGATGGAGAGGTAAGTACCTATGTAAATTTGTTTTTATGTTAGTTGCACATTATTCAGTAGGTATAGGTATAAATAAGACTTTCGTTGGGTTTAGGTAACTTCTTGATAAATCGAAATAGTATTTAAATATTGTGATGTAATTCTGTTATTATATTATATTAAGTACCTACCTATTTATCTACATATCCTATTGTTGGTTCCTATTTGTTAAAGTTATATACCTACCTATGTAGATAGGTACCTACTATTTGTTACGAAATGTAATTTTCATGTAGAGAGAATATAAAAGGTATTTATGAATCAGCTATAGAAGGTAGGGTCGAAAGAGGACGTCCGAGAAGAACATACCGTGACCATATTGGCGATGTTCTTCAGAAAGGACATGTGCGTAGTACTCGGAATAGGCGAGCATGTATACCTATACTTTATTTCAAAAACTTACACATAGTTTACAATATAAACTGGCTAAGGTTTAGGTACAGCATGAGATTTGAACTTATCAAACTATGTTCCAGAGTAATTAAACTCTGCCACTTAAACTAGGGTACCTAAACCTGTTACATAAGTGACAGTGTTCGGTCACAAGGATATTGGTATTTGTATGTTTGGATAGCGAGTGTGCCGTGTGGTTTTTTATGTATCTGGTAGAGAATAGGTATAACGTATATGAGCATGCTTGTGTTTATATTAAATATGTGTGTATTTGCATAAGTTTATGTGTACCTACATGTTTCTGTTTGGATGATGTGGATGTATGTGAGTGCGTGTATGAATGCATGGATGTAAGTGAGGCAAAGGTGCAGGGATTGTGGCAGGTGGCGTTCAGTGGTCTCTGCCTACCCCCATGGGAATAAGGCGTGACATTATGTATGTATGTATGTAATTTTGACCCATAGACGACTAAGCCCTATAGACACCGCATTGCACGCACCCGCACGCGCCAAACATTAGACGCCTCGTTCATATGTAAGCGCCACGCCCGCCCCCGAGCTTTTTAGTACAAAATTAAGCCTGCAAAAATATATTTATATTTGTGTTATACCGCTTACCTTGAAATACCCAATCACAGAGCTCGATGTTCACCGGCGCCCCCCTGGCTATTGGGGATTACATTCTAATATTAAATATATTTGATGCGTAGTCTATAGGGCTTAATCGTCTATGTTTTGACCTAATGACTATAACAAATAATATAATTATGTAATAAATTGTAACTTGTCATTTAAAATAATATATATAAATAAATATATACGGGACAAACTACACTGATTGAGTTAGCCTCGAAGTAAGTTCGAAACTTGTGTTACGAGATACTAACTCAACGATACTATATTTTATAATAAATACTTGTATAGATAAACATCCAAGACCCAGGCCAATCAGAAAAAGTTCTTTTCTCATCATGCCCTGACCGGGATTCGAACCCGGGACCTCCGGTGTCACAGACAAGCGTACTACCGCTGAGCCACAGAGGCCGCATTTCAGGATCATGAAGACAATGAAGGCATTAATTGGACGTCAGACATAACTTTACCTGTGTAGCGGCCGTTCAGCCTCCATGGACAATCCACTTTTTGACTTAACATTTTAGATGACTAAAACCGACTGACAGACTGGGAAAAAAAGGACAATCGACTTGAACACTAAGGAGACGACCATAAGACGACGAGACGACAAGACGTATCTTGAACGGGAAAATTCTTTTTTTATTTTATTCAGACTAGACAAAGACCCTAACAGACCCTCGGCCCGTTCAAGTGGTCCTTCGAGCCATACGCAATCACACCCATGGTTGAAACTAGATCCGGTAAAATGACATCGGAAGAGATACGGGCTAGCGCTACCGCCGACCTGACCGGGCCGGGCCGACAGTCCGCCCACGGCAGCCGCGCACCGTCTCCTTGTCCGTCCATACGATCCGACACGACAAACCAGACGATTGTAAAGGCACGACGACGACGCCTTATCGACCTTCAATTGGAAGCGGCTGAAGAACATGCTCTGATCGAGAAGCGCCTTTTGGAGCAGAGGTTAGCTATACAACAACAAGCTATAGCCGAAGAAGATGACAATGTATCGATAGCCTCACGTCCACGGCCGCGGACGTCGATAGCAGGTACACATGTTTTACCTCCCAATACGACACATGAAACTTGTCCAACTGTAAATAGTCTTGTACATACTGTAAATAAATTGCTGAGTAGACAGACTTCAGCAAAAGACCTACCCCTGTTTTCGGGAGAGCCTGAGGAATGGCCCTTATTTTATAGTCAGTTTATGTCCTCGACGAAGTTATGTGGCTATAGCGACGACGAAAACATCGCTAGATTAGCACGTTGCCTGAAAGGCCGTGCCAGAGACGCTGTATCGGCATTATTAGTTTCCGCAACGAATCTCAAAATTATTATAAGTACCCTTAAGTTAAGATTTGGACGACCAGATTTAATTGTTGAAAATTTATAGGAAAAAATACGGCTTATGCGTGACGTCAGACATGACGACGTCAACCATTTAATAGAGTTTGCGACTGCTGTACAGAATGTCACAGCTACTATGAAAATGACCGAAGAGGTTGGGCATTTACAAATCCATCTTTGATACGTACCATCATAAACAAATTACCATCTATTTTGAAATATCAGTGGAGTATGCATGCTGCGAGTTTGGGAGTTAAATCGATCACCCTGTCCCACGTATCTGAATGGCTGATGACGACCGCCAATGCCGCTACCTACATCGCTCCACTGATCACTAAGCCGCCGACCCCGAATATTTCGAAGCCGCAAATCAAGTCCGAACTAAAATATAAGACAGTCGCGACGTCTATGACAGAGCCTTCATCACTGACACCAAGATGTGTATTTTGCAGTGGTAAGCATTTTGTAAATAATTGTACAGATTTTAAAGCCTTGACCATAGATGACCGTTAGAAGCTCGCAACGGAAAAGAAACTATGTTTTTCCTGTTCGTCTGAGCGCCACCAGCTGAAAGCCTGTAAGAGGAAGACGAAGTGCACGATGCCCGACTGCACACGAGCACATCACACACTCTTGCACGCTGCTCCGCGACCTGAGACCGCTGTTGAAGACATTGTCAGGACGGTCAATACGTGCACACAAAAGAATCATGTGCTGCTAAAGGTTGTTCCAGTTGTGGTTTCCGGAGGAAAAGGCGATGTCTCTACGTTCGCTCTCCTAGACGAAGGGTCGGCAGTGACCCTGATGAGCTCGTCGTTGCTGGAGAGGGCCGACATCACGGGACCTACGTCGAGCCTACGTATCCGCGGCGTGACTGGAATGACTACTACGGAGGCAGACTCGAAGACGGTCTCTTTTAAAATTCGTGGACTGAACGAGAAAAATGTATTTAATGTAAATAAGGCGCGTTCTGTACATAATTTAAATTTGTCTGTAAATAGTTTTTTGTATAAAAATATTGTAAATAAAAATCCATACTTGACAGACTATGCGACAAATTATGACATACGACCTGACAAGGTTGAACTTCTTATAGGACAAGACAACATTGACCTAATTATAACTAGACAAGTTATACAAAAACATAAGACTGGACCGACGGTATCCAAGACTGACTTAGGATACGTTATACATGGCAATGTGGGACTTGGTGGACTACCAAACGACTTGACTGTCCTACACGTCTGCCGATGTGAATCAGACTTACATGACTTGGTTAAACGTTCTTTTTCTACAGAATCATTCGGCGTAAAGCAGTCTGATGACTTTTCCCTTTCTCGGGAGGATCAGCGGGCGCTGAATATTACGCACGCCATTCTATTATGCAGGGATCGCGGCGGGCTAGCGACGATGTAATGACGTTTCGCGGGCTCATTGCCACTCGTCGCATCGCAGCGATAGTATCGCCGTGTGGAGACGGTTTCATAGAGAGTGTATAGAAATACGTGGCACGACGATAATATCGTCGCGATTCTCTCGGTCGTGGAGTCAGCGCCTAAGGGTTCATACAGACGAACTGCAAGTTGTAAACGTCAGAGTCTACTTCAGCCGTCGCCATCTGTCGACGGCAGCCGACGACGCGTCGGCGGCAGCAGTCAATACGTCGACGGCTGCCGCCGACAGGTGGCGATGTTTGCGGTTCTTGCGTGTTTCGTCCGCCATTTTGTCAGTCGACTGCAAATAGACGGAGAGTGCGCAAGCGTCACGCATCCACAAAATGAGCTACCTTAGGGCTCAAACACATAAACACGTTACGACGACGCAACGTACAACGATGCGGCGTCGTTTCACGATACGACGTCGCATCGTGGAAATCTACGTCACGACGTCGTAACGTACCGATGCACGATACGACGTCGTGACGTTAGAAACTCACGTTGCAATCCTGCGCAGTTGTATTCAAAATTCAAAGATGACGGATGTCATTGAAGTCGATCATTTAATTACCCTAGTCGAGCAGCGTCCCGTACTATGGGACAAAACATCTGAAGAATACAAGAATAAAAATTCAAAAACAACAGCATGGAAAGAGGTGTGCGAAAATTTATTTCCTGGTTTTCAAGAATTATGCAATCAAGAAAAAACAAAATATGGTAAGTAATATCCTATATTTTATTTAGTTGCCAACTAAGAGCTCCCACATCACTATTAGGCTGCAGTTAGACGACGCGAAAAAATTCTTGCGGCCGCCGCGCGGCGACCGCGCGGTGGCCGCGTACTAACTGTTCAGTTATAGCAAATTTATGTTTTATTATCTAGGACGTAAAGTTGAAATTAATTTTGAGTAACTAACTGCGCGGTGACCGCGCGGCGTTCGCTCCTCGATCACACGGCGGCCGCGCGGCCGTCTCGCTCGAATCACTCGAATGTTCTCGATGTACGCCCCGCGCCGGCGTCCCCGCATTCTCCTTTCATTGGACTTGCGTAGACATCGTGACGCGCGGACATCGTGATTTCGAAGATGGATGAACTGAGTATCAATCCTGAGACATTGATATCTTTAGTGGAAGAAAGAAATATCCTTTGGGATAAAACAAGCGAATCCTATAAGGATAAACGTCAAACACTAAAAGCCTGGCATGACCTATGTTCAATTATAAAAGAAGATTTCAATGACCTTCCAATTGGGGAAAAAAACACATACGGTAAGTTTTCCATCTTTTATTTGGTAATTAAAAAATTGTGAACATTCATCATCATCATAAATCGCAAAAAAATATTATTTGAGTTAAGTTTAAAATTGTTTTTTAACTGTGATATTCTTGCAATAAACGAGTGATTTGATAATTTTGAGTATCTATATATATTTGTTTTGCCATGGTACACTGCCCTGAGGAGAAACAAAATATTCAGCAAAATTTTGACGAACATTGTCTGCTATTAAAGGATCTGCATATTCTGATCGTGACAGTGTCTGTAGTTCAAAGCCTGAATCGACAATTAAATTACCTATGCCCTGTTCTTTATGTATGAAGTTTTGTAATAAACAACAGGTTTTTACAATGTCGACTGTGAGCTCCAAAGATACATTTGAAGGCCGATGGAGGATCCTCCATTTATTGGCCATTATGCCGAAAGCGCATTCCACATAACGTCTTGCTCTAGTAAGACGATAATTAAATATTGACATTGTTTCATTGAGTTCTCGACCACTAAATGGTCTCAGTACATTTTTGTGCAACGCGAATGCTTCATCCGCGACAAATACGTACGGTAATTGAAAATTAGTCTCTGGAATCAGAGCAGGCTGTGGTAAGTTAAGTGTATTGTTCAGCAGTCTCTTCCAAAAGACAGTTTCTTTAAAAACACTTGAATCGCAGTCCTTGCCATATGCACCAATATCTACAAATATAAAATTATAATTGGTGTCAACGACTGCCATTAATACAATAGAAAAAAAGTGTTTGTAATTTAAGAACATTGATCCAGATTTTGTAGGTTTAATTATTCTGATATGCTTCCCATCCACAGCACCTAGGCAGTGGGGAAAATTTGCAATAACAGCAAAGTCTTCAGCAATATTCAGCCATTCATTTTCTGATGGTATTTTCATATATATGTTTACTAGTTCTGACCATATACAGTTACACACTTCTTTAATGATAAACGATAATGTTGTTTTTCCAATTCTAAATGCGTATCTTAAATCGGCAAACGTGTGACCTGTTGCCAAGTACCTGTAAATATATAAAATGATATTAAGGAACTTATTTCAAGCAATTAATTATACTAATAGTATTAATATTAATTAACATGTTTCCTGATAATGAAACATAAAGAGGAATCATGCGAATTAAAAATAACTATATTTTTTAATGTGAATATTATTTTTAAATTCCAGGTAAAAAAGTTATTCAGAAATGGAAAAATATGCGAGATGGGTGGATGAAATGCGAAAAGAAAATGAGGGAAAACAAATCTGGATCTGCAACAAAAAAAGTTCATAAGTACCCATACTATGATAATATGTTGTTTTTAAAGAAAATATACAACCCCCGCGAAACTAATTCAAATTTTAAGAATTCTGAGCCAGGAAAAAGTAAACCAAATACGAAAAATAAAGAATTGAGTGATGTGGATGCAAAATTCATGAAGTTTATGGACTCTGTTGAAAAAGAAGAAGACAGTCGTATGATGTCGTTCTTTAAAGGAATTTTACCAACTGTTGAACAATTCAATGATGAAGATACTGTTGAGTTTCAGTACCAGGTGATGTCTATTGTGAGAAATATAAAAGCTAAAAACCAACAGCTCCAGAATGCTGGTTCGAAAAGGCCTTACTTTACTCCACCACCCGAGACTACGTATCGTCGAGAAGGCGAAAATGTATCATACGAAAGCACCTATCAGTATGGTTACACTACTGCTGCTGGATCTGGACGTCCGACAACACAACAATCATCTTATTCTGAAGAGTCCGAATCTACCGTAGGTGGAGAGCAATACAATTTTGCCAGTCCATCCAATTCAAGTATCGACGATTTAGATTTTACAAATATATAGTCTGCCTTACAAATTTATATATATAATGATTAATAAATACCACTTGACCAAGTAATTGTTATTATTTATTTACTTACCGCAATGTCACTGCTAATCTTTCTGTGGGGGTAATACTGTCCCGCATGTTAGTGTTCTGGTGCTTCAATTTATCATGTATGAAGTTGAGTAGTTTATCAAATGTTTTAACATCCATTCGGAAATAATCTGCGAATTCTTTTTCATCTTCTCGCAATTGGTTGTATAGCGTATGAAATTCACCAAACTCTTCTCGCCGTGCTAAAATAGGATGAATCCAAAATTTTCTACAATTCTTTTTTTCTTTCTTTTTGCTTTGTCGGTACAAGTAATATGCAATCATAATTTTATTCTTCTTAGTCAAATAGCTCATAACGAACACGTGTGAATTTTAAGAAAGACCAAGATCAACTGGAAATGGTTCGGGTTCGCAGTGGCGTGGCCACCAGGCCTGACCGCGCGGCCGCCGCGCGGTCACCATACTTTCGTCGCGCGGCCGACACGCTGTAACATTCCGCGTCATATAAACGCGCCCTAAGACTGCTGGAAAATGATTTATCAAATCAAAGTAGAAACGAGGCTTCTAGAAATGAGAATAAGTCTGATGACTACTACTTTTTTATGAGTTTACTTCCACAAATGGAAAAATTCACGCCCTTTCAAAAGTTTAGAGTAAGACAAAAAATTAATCAAGCTCTTCTAGATGAGTTAAGTGTAAATGAAAGCACGTACCCTTCTAATGAATCATATATGTATGGGTATAGTACTCAACAATAGAGGTATATCAATCTTATAATGAAAATACTGTCAATAAATAACAAAACTGTGATTTAAATAGTTAACTAATCGTCGTACAGATGAGAACTTTAATTTTAGAGAGAAGATTTAGTTTTAAGATTAGCGTGGAATTATTATACTGACCACTAAGTATATCGACCTTGTAATAAAAATACTGTAAATGAGTGAGAAAACTGTGATTGTAGAAATAATTAATCGTAGTACAAACGAAAACTGTGATTTTAAAAATAAATGACAAACTGTTATGTTACTTATTTCATACGAAACGTTTTTATATTATATTTTTCGTCAAAGATAAATAATTAAGGCTGATTAGTGTGTAGTAGGTATTTAATTAAAATTATTGTATCTGGGAACTTAATACCGATGCCAAACTATTTACTAAATTAGTAGGTACAACACTTCCTTTTTGAAACTATCAATAAATACAATTACAAATTACAATTTCGTTGTTTTACTTACCCAAGCGTTATGTATAATTTTTCTGCTGGAGATATACCTCTAAAACTTTTTGGATTAATTCCAGACTGTAAATCACTCTTGATAGTTTCTAGAATATAGTCAAAAGTTTCTACACTCATTCTGGTGTAGTCGTAGAATTTATCGGGATTTTGTCTCTGTTCTTCATAATTTCGATAAAACTCGCCATTTATTTTCCTTGCCTTATAGTAGGGATCCACTTCTTCTTTTGCCCACAATAAATCGAGCGTTAGGAATACATTTGAATCAAAAAGATGTTGTCGCCGATTTTCAGACATTTCGTTTGCGAATGTCGACAACACAACCACGAACACATCACTACACCGCTACAGTACCGCGCGATCTGCCCGCTGGTTTCGAGAACAGGTATGCGTTGCCCGCCCCTCTCCCGCGCCGCCGCCGCCGCCGCCCCGCTGCCCGCAAAATTCGAGACCGAGGCCTTAGGGCTCCCACACATAAACACGATACGACGTCGCGTCGTACAACGATGCGGCGTCGTTTCACGATACGACATCGTGTCGTGGAAATCTACGATGAGCATCGTAAAAAAACACGACATCGTAACGTAATGTGCCATGCACGATATACGGCACGGTGCCGTTGGTGTTTTAGTTCATTCCGAAAAATGGACCGCACTAGACGCATTCTGCTTCTGCTGTTAATAAGAAGACGAAGAAAGAAAAGACAGATACTCAGAAGATATTGGATCCACCCATTTCTTTCAAACATGAATAACGGGAGTCATTTTATAAAGAAGTACAATGCCTTAAAAATAGACCACAACAAGTTTTTTGATTACTTTAGAATGAGTGTATCAAGTTTCGAAGAATTACTTCATCGAATAACGCCACATATAGCAGGAAAATATGGCAGAGGCAGACCACCCATCGAACCTCTCGAGATGCTGGGATTAACTGTAAGGTAAATGAAACAACAACTTTTTCATATTTTTTCATTTCACAAATCAACGACACTAAACAACAATTTTTGAAAATTAAGTTATTAATAAAGAATGCTTCACCTCAAATTAACAGATATTAAATCAACTTAAACATTATTTTAAATCAACAAAGGAATCCAAAGGTGTAAAACCTTTGGATTCCTTTTTTTAAGAAAAGTCGTAAAGCGATAGGGGTGATGCTATTGGTTCACGTGATGTATTCGAATAATCATTAGATACGCTCTCATCGCTTTGGACTTGCTGGGCAGCTGGTGACAGTGCTGCTTCTCGGGTAGACTGTGTTGAACTTCCGGCTGTTTGGTAACCACCGTGGTAAGAACTTTGCCATGAACTTTGGGGTCTTTGTGATTCATAGTTACCCTGGTACGAAGATGGACAATTGCTCTGAGAATAATATATAGAGGTACGTTGCTGTGATTGTTCGTATAGATCCGTTAAAATATTTAAGACTCGACTTTGGAAAATTAACGTTTGATGATCATTTAGTTTATTTAAAGATGGCAATATCGCTTTAAAAAAAGATAAATGTCTGTTTTCGGGCTCTTCTAATTTTGCCATAATCTCTTCTTCAAATGTATCGACATTTCTCCTTTTTCGTGATGACTGGGGTAGAGATGGACTTTTAAATTTTCTTTTTGGACTTTCCTTTTGTGTGTCCTGATTGTTTATTTCTAGATCTATTATACTATCATCGGTTTCGTTTTGATCGTTTCTTTTTAAAAAAAGGAGCTGTTTATATAAATGATATTCTTTAAGTTTGCTAGCGCCTGCTCCAGATTTATTTATTTCTTTAAGTTTTTTTACGTACTTGGCATAGTTATCTTTAATACCAGTCCATTTCTTTAACACAGCATTACCTGAAACAACAGTATTTTATGTTTAGACATGCATAAATAAATAAATAAATAATACATTCACTCGCACACACACGCACACACACGCACCACACTGATACACATATACACATGCATACCTTCACATTTCACATTTATTTATGTATACACTTTTAATTTGAAGTGTGGGTTATGCCTATACTACAAATTATTTCATTTATTTATTTCTTTATTTTATTTCAGGTTTTTGGCATCAGGAAACACTTTTCAAGACATGCATTTAAACTGCTATCGTGGAGCGTCTACTATTGCTAAAACTGTAAAAATAGTCTGTGGAGTTATATGGAAGCATCTTTTGATCGAAAATATACCGAAAATAACTACTAAGCGGCTAACAAAAATTGCTGAGAAGTTTGCCAAGAGTGCCAACTTTCCTAATTGCATAGGCGCACTTGACGGGAAACATGTTCGTATTTGGAGTCCCAAACATGGCGGATCGCTTTTTTATAATTACAAAAATTACCATTCTGTATTGTTGTTGGCTCTCGTAGATTCTAAATACAGATTTATATATGTTGATATTGGAGCATATGGCAAGGAATGTGACTCAACCGTTTACAATAATTCAAAATTGAATGAATTACTTTTAAAAGGACAACTTCCTTTACCAACGCCAAAGCCTTTACCAGGCTCCCAAACGCCTGTTCCTTTTGTTTTTATTGCAGACGAAGGCTTACCGTTAACAAATAATATAATGCGCCCATACCCGGGAAAACATTTGACGATACAACAAAGAGTTTTTAATTATCGTTTGAGCCGAGCAAGAAGATTTGTAGAATGTGCTTTCGGTATCCTGGCTAACAGGTGGAGGGTATTTCATCGACCATTAAATGTTTCTTTAGATCTTTGCACAAATATCATAAAAGCAAGCTGTGTTTTACATAATTTCATTCTAAACCGTGAAGTAACCGAAACATTTGAAGATATGATAATTGATGATTCTTTTATTGAACTACAACAATCCACACCGGAGGGTAGAACAAGAACAAGAGCTACCGACATAAGAAATGAATTTTGTGATTACTTTAATAGTGATGTGGGAGCTCTTAGTTGGCAACTAAATAAAATATAGGATATTACTTACCATATTTTGTTTTTTCTTGATTGCATAATTCTTGAAAACCAGGAAATAAATTTTCGCACACCTCTTTCCATGCTGTTGTTTTTGAATTTTTATTCTTGTATTCTTCAGATGTTTTGTCCCATAGTACGGGACGCTGCTCGACTAGGGTAATTAAATGATCGACTTCAATGACATCCGTCATCTTTGAATTTTGAATACAACTGCGCAGGATTGCAACGTGAGTTTCTAACGTCACGACGTCGTATCGTGCATCGGTACGTTACGACGTCGTGACGTAGATTTCCACGATGCGACGTCGTATCGTGAAACGACGCCGCATCGTTGTACGTTGCGTCGTCGTAACGTGTTTATGTGTTTGAGCCCTTAGGATACGTTATACATGGCAATATGGGACTTGGTGGACTACCAAACGACTTGACTGTCCTACACGTCTGCCGATGTGAATCAGACTTACATGACTTGGTTAAACGTTCTTTTTCTACAGAATCATTCGGCGTAAAGCAGTCTGATGACTTTTCCCTTTCTCGGGAGGATCAGCGGGCGCTGAATATTATGGAACGGACTACGAGACTATTGCCTGAAGATTGGCGGGAAACGGGTCTGCATTGGAAATCTGAGGAGTTCCAGCTATCTGATAGCCTTCCACAAGCGAAAGTCCGATGGAAGGGTGGCGTTGAGATAAAAATGGTGGGAGCGTTTAGTAAGGACCAGCCTTAAGGCCTACGCAGACCGGGACGGAATGGCAAGGGATTTTAATTTTTACTAATGGACATTCAACCGTACTGTTACAGAAATACGACATAAATTGCTATGCTTTAAAATGATGCCGTGGCATTGAAAGGGATTTAATCGAAAAGACACGCCACAGGCTCCCGTGGCGGGATGCCGCGGCATACTGCGGTAGGCAACGGCATGACACGGACTCCGGCGCTCGTCACAGGCTCCCGTGGCGGGATGCCGCGGCATACTGCGGTAGGCAACGGCATGACACGGACTCCAGCGCTCGTAGTAATATACTGCGGGGTGCGGCGGTGGGGGTAGAGAAGCGGGGAATGCACACCATTGACCATCCATTTGCGCCCGCGTCTTTGACGACTGTGTACCTACGTGTTTTTTTCGGAGACCAGTTTTTTACGTTTTTTATTCCAACATGGAGGAAAAATTAATAACATTAGTTCAAGCCTATGATTATTTATATAATATGTCATCAAAACATTATATGAACACTCAAATGAAGAACAATGCGTGGAGAATAATTGGGACAGAAATGAATAAAACAGGTAAATATTTTTGCAATATAATTATATTTTAATACTTCACACGGTATTAATGTCTATTTACAATATCGTTTTGCCATGGAATCGAGCCCTCATCAGAGTTAAAGTAATCTTTAAACATCTCCCGTACTGTCGTACCATCTAATGCATTGTTCATATTATTATCGTTTTCTAAATTAATGCTTACACTTGCTATACTTTGACTTTCTGTGCTTGTACCACCTATGATGAAATTGTGTAAGCAAGTACATGCTAAAATGATATTATCAATATATTTTGGTTGAACCTGAATTCCTTTTTGACATAATTCGAAACGTTCTTGAAGTATACCAAATGCATTTTCGACGATACGCCTGGCTCTACTCAAACGATAATTGTATATTTTCATTGCTTCATCTGTCAATCGGTCGCTACTAAATGGTCTCATAATGTTTGTGGTTAACGGAAAAGCCTCGTCTGCTATAAAAACATAGGGCAACTCAAGATCTGTCCTCGGTAAACGTTTTTTTGGGGGAATATCGAGGGCATTAGAAGTCAATTTTTTTCCAAATATTGAGTTTTGCATTATACCTCCATCACTATTTCGTCCATATGATCCTACATCTGCAATCACAAATTTATAATTTGCATCCACAACCGCTAGTAGCACGATACTAAAAAACTTTTTATAGTTCATGTAGAGACTTCCACTATTGCGAGGTGCCCTTATCCTAAAATGTTTACCATCTATTGCACCGATGCAGTTCGGGAAATTCCATTTTTCATCAAATTCCATCGCGATTCGCGTCCATTTTTCCCTTGTTGGTTTTGGCATAACACTAGGCCTTAGGACATTCCAAATGACTTGGCAAGTTTCATGTACTATAGAGCGCACTGTACTAAACCCCATACGATAGCTGTAACCTAGAGACTTGAAGCTACTTCCCGTGATCAAAAATCTGAAAGATAATATAAAGAGGGGTAAGTGAGGCAGAGTGAAAGACAGGGTACAGTTAAACAAAGTCAATTAAATAATACGATATATTTATTTATATATAATTATGAATTCCTCACGATATTTTCCTTCACCGTAAAGCCAGTGGTAATTTTTACTTAGAAAAAAAATTAGCTCAATATAATCCCATAAACATAGCTGGTGCTAACCTAGTCACCTAGTCACTATCTAAGGCCTTTTCCCATTACCTACTTATTCTGATTCTATACCATTTTACCTGCTTATGTTTTGTTTTAGGTGAAGAATGTCAGAAAATATGGAGTAATATACGTAATAATTTTAGGAAAGCTCTGAATAACAGAAAAACAAAGAGTGGTGACCCGTACACAAAGCGACGCCCTATCAAGTTTGAAAAAGAGCTGGAGTTTTTGAAAAAATTCATTCAGCACAGAAAACAAACCTCGAATTTGGACTCCTCTTCAGAGGATACGCAGACTTCTTTTGCAGAATCCGCTGTCGTTGATAGCGATGAACGTTCAGTTTCGCGAATGACCAATGATTCACACCATTCCTCAATAATACCAGAACCTACAACAACTGCTGAAATACTAAATAAATATATTGAATCGAAAAAGGAGGTGGACGCCATTGATTCGTTCTTTCAAACAATGGCTGCCACAGTAAAAAAGCTACCAAAAAGAGAGCAGGTCCGAATAAAGAGACAAATATTTAATATGGTAACTGACGCCGAATTAAACTACATAGAGGGAACTCCAGCTCCAACATCTGAAGATGTCTCTACCAATTTGCAACATCAACGACCATGCCGTACCGCTTTTACTTCAAGATCTGGCTGTGGAACCGCGGCAGGCTTGGGCTATGAAGCTGTATCAGGATCTGGCTATGAAACCACCTCAAGATCTGGCTATGAAACCACCTCAAGATCTGGCTATGAAGCAGCTTCGGGGTCTGACTTTGGAACCGCCTCAGGCTCCGGTTATGAAGCAGCTTCGGGGTCTGGCTTTGGAACTGCCTCAGGCTCTGGTTATGAAGCAGCTTCGGGGTCTGGCTTTGGAACTGCCTCAGGCTCTGGTTATGAAGCAGCTTCGGGGTCTGGCTTTGGAACCGCCTCAGGTTCTGGCTATGAACCTGCTTCACGGTCTGGTTATGAAACCGCCTCGGGCCCTGGCTATGAAGCTGCTTCAGGGTCTGGCTACAAAACTGCAGTTTCTGAATACGAAACTAATCTAAAGTAGTAGGTACTCTAAATTAAGTAAAAAGAAATAAAGATCCAGGAATTATCAGTGAGAAGATTTATCAGTGCAAAAACATAAAAATCGTTATTATGTGTCTACAATTCATGATTGTATTTGGCAAAAAAAATTGTTTTTTTAATTAAATAAAAGAAGAAAATATTAAACTTATACAATCATTTAACTGCCCACCTCAAACACAAGGATAATCTTTGATCGGCTTCAATGGGGTTGCGAAAATTGGTCCTCTGTTTTTCGATATATGGTCGACATATATTCAACAGTGCTTGAAATTTCTCATAATCCATTCTATGATAGTCATAAAATTTTTGCACGTCGTATTTTAAGTCATTAAATAAATTATTGAATTCACCCTTTGATTCCCTTTCTTTCCATAAATTATCAACCCAAAATCTTCTTCTATTCCTGTTATTAGCCTGTGCACTTTCTTCTTCATCTGCAATAATCGATATCAACACTAAATCCCAATCTACCATTGTAAAACTGAGGCACACCAACACTCAATCAAACGCAACTGAAGACTGCAGGCAGCAGGAGTCGCTGAGGCGTGCTTTGTCATGCCGCGGCACCCCGGGGCATGCCGGGGCATGCCGTGGCAAAGTGCTGGAATGCCGCGGCACGCCGTGGCATGCCGTGGTAAAATGCTGGTATGCCGCGGTATCTAAGCAGCCGGTGTGCGCTGACTCACGGCAAAATCCCTTGCCATGACGTCCCGGTCTGCGTAGGCCCTTATGATGACCCTTAAGACTACGAATCCGACTGACCAAACTTTATTACGGTGCTGACTGAGACTGAATTTATGATTAAGAGCTCATTCACACGAAGACGAATCGTGATTTTTCACGAATCGTGTTTTTTCACGATTCGTTATTTTTTTTGACGGGAGCAATGCTTTTTATATACCCATGTTCACACGCTTCACGAATCGTGAAAAAAGACGTAGACGGATACGTCGGTCACTACGGTCATTAGAATGACGATTCGTTAAGAGCTAGTTCAGACACGGCGGATTCCGCGCGGTTTCAAACAGCGCGGTTGAACCGCGCGGATCCTAATTACATTAGCGCCTTACAAATCGTTCATACCTGTCCGCACGGATTGACAATCCGCGCGGCTCCCGCCACTCAACCGCTAGAAAATGAATTCGCGCGGTCGCCGCTCGGTTTTATTTAGGGCCCTTACGCACTAGCGGCTAACCGCGGGGGCGGCTAACCGCGCGGCTAGCCGCTTTTCCAGTTTAATATGCAACCGCTTATGATCGTACGCACTAAACCGCCACAAAATTTCAACCGCGGCGGTTGAATGGAGGGCCGCGGCCCGCTTCGCGGCTAGCCGCCATCTTGTGTATACGCACTGGCGGTTAGTTTGCGGCGAGCCGCCGGTGAAGTATGCACGTGTTTTGAGTTGCGCAGCCATGAACTTCGACACAGAGAAATTCATTGTTGAAATTCAACAACGAGAAGCTATTTGGAATTGTGAAGGAGCAGTTTATAAGAATAGAGATTTAAAACGGAAACAGTGGGAAGAATTAGTAGATATTTTTGGAAAAGAAGAGATGACAACAGAGGCAAAAAAAAGTCTTGGTAAGTATTTATTATTATTGTTACATATTTTTAAACGAAACTAAACATACTTTAAACATCTTAGAACATAATAAATAGGTCTATTTTCAGTTAAATCATATTTCTTTGCCATTCTAATTTCCCATCAGTCATAAAATATTCGGCAAACAATTCTCTGTATCTCAACGCAGTTTTATTGTTCCTTCTTAACCCTTCCTGTGTTACATTTTCTGGCAAAGGGCAACTGAGTGAGTCGTCGAAACAATAGCCATCTCGATCTCTTACAAAATTATGTAAGACACAAGTAGCTTTTATGATATCTTTTGCTAGAGTGAATTGAACATTTAGAGGTCTATGAAATATACGCCACTTGTTTGCATAAATTCCAAAACTGCATTCTACATATCTTCTTGCTCTAGAAAGCCTGTAATTGAACGTTCTTTTGGTTTCATCCAAATCTTTTTTTGCGTATGGGCGCATTAAATTCGTAGATAACGCAAATGCCTCGTCGCCTACAAATACGTATGGGATACATGTCTCGCTGCTTTGTGAAATCGGTTGTGGCTCTGGAATATCCAATTGGTTTTTTTGCATTTTTTCATAGAAAACCGAATTTTGAAATATTGACGAGTCACTGAATTTACCAAAAGCTCCAATATCAACCATAACAAATTTATAATTACTGTCGCATATTGCTAATAAAACCAAAGAGAAAAAACTTTTATAATTAAAACACATCGAGCCACTGTTATTAGGTGCAATGCATCGTATGTGCTTGCCGTCAACAGCACCTAAGCAGTTAGGAAAATTTGCTCTTTGAAAAAAATCATTGGCAATTTTTTTCCAAGCGTCTTTGTTTGGTTCAGGCAAACAAATATCTTTCAGACAAAACCAAATTGCAAAACAAACTTCTCGTACGATTTCTGCTACAGTGCTTACTCCAATTTTGAATGTATAATGTAGTTCCGTGAATGTACAACCTGTTGCAAAATATCTGAAACAAACATTTTATTATTATTACATGTTTTATTGAATTCAATGACCTATGTATATTCTTTATTGCACATGTCACACGAATTACAACAAATCTATTACTTTATGACTAAATCATTAACTTGTTTGTTGTATTGTTCTAGGAAAAGAATTACAAAAGAAATGGAAGAACATTAGGGATAATTTCGTGAAAGCTCTAAAGGACAATGTTACCAGGAGTGGGTCAGCGGCTAAGAAAAAGACTCAATATATATTTTACAATAATTTAATGTTTTTGAAGGACACAGTATCTATCAATGAAACTGATTCAAGCATGCAAAGGCAAGAAAATGAAAGAAATGAAACAGAAAACGTAGCTGACCCAGTCGTAGTACCACCGCCAAAACGAAAAAAAAAGAAAAATAAAGAAGATGATATAGGAGTTGAATTGATTAACGTCTTAAATAAGAATGTAGAGTTGAAAAAGGCGGAAGAAGATGAAGATAGACTTTTCTTTTTGTCGTTGGTTAGTGAAATAAAAAAAGTGCCTGAACATATACGCCTACGTACAAAATCTCAAATAATGCAAGTCATTACTGAAGCCCAAACGTCTGGATACAACTACTGTAACTCTACTTGGGATTACGTACGACCATTCTACAACCAAGGGCCATCCCAAGGATATCAGACACCATCATTTGCTAGAAATAATAACCCACCACCACCGCCCTCAGTTCCACCTACACACCGTGGAACATGTAATCAAGAACAATCTGTAATGTCTCCTGAATCAACATATTCACAGATATCTCAAGAATCTGATTATCTAGATCTTTTTAATGATAATAATTCTCAGTAATAGTTATAGTTTACTACTTTTTTTATTCAATTATAAACCCACATTGCGATTAAAATTAAAACATAATAACTACTAAAACTTTTTTTATTTTTATCATACTTACCTTAATGTTATTACTAATTTCTCTTCGGGTTGGATACAATCACGAAATTTAGTATCTTGTCCTTTGATGGTGTCATATAAAACTGTTAGTAGTTCTTCAAATGACGAAACACTCATTCTAACATAGCCGAAAAATTTATCTTGGTGCTTCTTCAGTTCTTGAAAACAACTTGCGAACTGGCCGAATTCGTTGCGTGTTTCTAGTAAAGGATGAATCCAGTATCTTTTTTTATATTTCTTTCGTTGTTTTCGGGAGTAAAAATAAATAACACAAGCTATCTCGACGGCGTCCATTTTATTTATGGGCCACGCGCCTTCGAGCGGTCCAACCGCTTAACGCGGTTTCATCGCGGCTGACCGCTATGGCGGCCAACCGCGAAGAAACCGCGTTAAGCGGTTGGACCGCTCGAGTCTAACCGCCTAGCGGCCAACCGCTAGTGCGTTAGGGCCCTTACTTGACGTACCTAGAGGGCGTTCAGTTGCTCCGCGGAAGCCGCGCGTATCGGACGGTGACAATGGATCGCTTCGACACCGAGCTATTCATCGATGAGGTGGAAAAAAGACCTGCTTTGTGGAACATCCAATGTGCAGAATATTCTAACAAAACGATTAAAAACGGAGCTTGGCAGGAGCTGGTGGAGATTTTTGGAGAAAATGAGGATTCTTTGGAAAAGAAGGTTCTTTTTGGTCAGTAGACATTTAATTATACATTTTACCAGGGTAGTTTACATGTTTTGTAATAGACAGTCCACCCCAAATAACTGAAATGTGTATAACGTTGTTTGGCGGTACGTAACGAGCGCGGGAAAACTATCACGTTGCCACAGTAACGTATAGCTATTAACTGTAATATGTACAACCCACCAACGCGACGCGCCATCTTGAGTTTAGTTATTTGGCGCGAACTGTAACAATTTTAATTTCATATTTTCGTGTCTTGCCATTCTACACGACCCTCATTCACAAAGTAATTAGCATATTTGTCTCTAATGTTTAATGATGATGGTGTACCCCTTCCTGCATGTAATGTAATAAGATTACTCATTGGCGCAGTATGTAAAGTATCTTCATACTGTATACCATCTCTAGTTCTAACAAAATTGTGTAGCACGCAACAGGCCTTTATTATGTCTTCGGCAAAGTCTATATTCACGTTTATAGGCCTATGAAAAATGCGCCACTTGTTTGCCAGAATTCCAAAAGTGCATTCAATTAAGCCCCGGATACACTAGGGAACATTTTGTCCCGCAACATGACGCGCAACACAAAATATACGTGACGCTGCAACGTTGCATAGTGTCCCGCAACATGACCCACAACATTGTACGTGACGCGGGGCATGTTGCTTGCTCCCGCCTCGTGAGCGAGCGCATGTGTCCCGCGTCAGTGTTGCGGCATTTGTCACCGAGTATAGTCGCGTACGCAACGTGCCTTTAAAATGTCTGTTGTGTGGGGAAATGATACCGTGCTTTTGCTTATTGAGCTTTACGAAAGTCGTGACTTGTTATGGGATACTTCACACCGTGACTATCGAAATAAAATAAAGAAAAATGATGCATGGGAGGATATTGCCAAGGCGCTTAAATTGCCTAGAAAAGAAATAGAAGCCAAAGTACATACCCTGCGTTCGCAATTTGTCCGAGAAAGGAAGAAAGTGAAATCGTCAAAAACTACTGGCAGTGGACGAGAGGACGTGAAGTCCAGTGCATGGTTTGCGTATGATGCAATGAAATTTTTGCTAAAGGGAGCCACAACGTCTGGAAGCTTGGACACTTTGGACACAAACGTAAGTTATGCTTTTTTATTTCTAATTTATTTATATTTACTAGCGGCCCGCCCCGGCTTCGCACGGGTAGCTAAATTTATACATACTTAATTTATTAATTTAAACTTTCTTCTATTTCTATTTCCTTTTTTCTGCCCATATGATGCTGTATTTTTTTATCTTATCACTTATTTTATTATTATTTCACCTTATCACTACTAATATAATATGTATTATTTACATTAACTAAGATTTGTACACACCTCACCCACAAGACTTCACTTCTAAAAGGATTGACGTTGTTCAATAACATTAAAAGAAAAAATATAGTACAATACTAGTTTATTCATTTAAAAATTATTCTGCCAGGGAACACGTCCTTCTTCACTCATGAAATATTCAGCAAATTTGTTTCTTATTTCCATAGCAGATTCAGGGTAGCGTCGTCCCATAGCATTTAAATTCGACATATTAACAGAGCCAGCTTCTCTGCGCCAAGATCCTTCTAAAATATCGTGATCCACATTTTCAGAATCAAAAGTTCCATGTGGGTTGTACAGTGATCTCGATTGACTATTTCGCCTTAAAAAATTATGGAGGTATATGCACGCCATTACAACAAGTTCAGCATTACAGGGTAGGATGGTTATGGGAGTTCGGAATATACGAAATACAACACCTAAGATACCGAACACATTTTCGACAATTCTTCTAGCTCTTGACAGTCGATAGTTGAAAATGCGTCTTGTTGTACCCACGTCATGATTACCGGGATATGGCTTCATCATGTTTTCTGTCAGTGCAAAGGCGCTGTCTCCTACAAGTACGTAAGGCATATTCGGCCCATCTTGTCGTATTGGGTCTGGAGTCGGCCAGTTGAGTTGGTTATCAGCCAAAGCTTTATAAAAAGCAGTCTCTTGGAATACTCCACTGTCAGAAGATTTTCCTTTAGCACCACAATTTGCATAGATAAAATTGTAATTTGCATCGACAATACCCAATAGGACAATACTAAATTGTTCTTTATAGTTAAAATAGTCACTTCCAGAATTCGAAGGAGCTTGGATCAAAACGTGTTTACCGTCTATAGATCCAACGCAATGCGGAAAATTCCATATATTTTCAAAGCTTCTAGCCTTGGCTTTCCATTCATTTGCAGTAGCTGGGACCTGTAAAGAAATTATTAAACATTAAATACTATTTTTACGTACTAATAATTAAGGATTCATGTCTAACAGATGTTTGAAATAATACAATACGTGTTTTATAGTCTATCCTTATTATAATAATTGATTTAATATTTATATCATTAATTTTTCAGAGTCCACAAAGCCAAAACACGATTTCGTCTCCGGATGAAGATGTCGTTCTACAGTCTCAATCTACCGTTCCAGAATTTCAATCTCCTCATCAACTAGAATCGCAATCTACCATTGATCAAGCAGAGCAACCTACAACCCCTGCACCAACACCTTCATCGTCGCGACCAACTCGCAAGAGGAGCCACCCCAATGAAGATAGATTAGAGGAGGCTTATGAAGTTCTGCATGCTGCTAAAAACAGAATGATGTCCCGAGATGAATTCGATGTTTATGGACAGTACGTAGGAACTGAGTTACGTGCATTAAATGACGAACACAGTGTAATTATGGCTAAATATTATATTAATAATATTTTATTAGATGCACGCTTAGGAAAATACCGTACAATTTATAATAATCAAAGCCAGCCAGTTGTTCAACAGGGCTATAGCACTGCATCCAGTGATATTAGCCCCGAGCCTTCTGAAGAGCATATTATACAAGATATACTTGAAACTATGGATTCCTCGAACACTAATAGCATTGATGGCACTAATACTAATTAATTTACGTTGGTCGCTATATCCATCTCGTACTCTTTAAAATTTATTTTACTGAAGATTAAAATACAATTATAAATAAAATATATGCGTTTTCTTTAACTTACCTTTACACATATCTTCAATTTATTTATCAGTTCTTTACAAACTTCTGGTACTATTTTACGTATCAGTTGTTTTGACACTCGAAAAGTGTACGACAAAGAAGCATAAGAATCTCCAGTCGACAAGTACCTCAATGTAATGGCAAGTCTGATATGAGGACTAATAGCGTTTCGTAAAATTGTATCCTGTTTGGCTATGGAAGATGCGATCATTTGCAACAAAGTTTCAAAATCAGATGATGACATGCGAGTAAAATTCACAAACGATCCGTCAGACATTCGGAGATCACTTAGAATATTTACTCTTCTTTCTCGTTGTAATAAGAAATTCCGCATCCACCACCTTCTCTTTCTCTTACGTTTCAACACACTCGATATAATTACTATGTACGCAGCACTAATAGCCACGACCTCCTCGGGCGACATTTCTATAAACACTGAGAAGTGTGGTCGACAAAATGTTCCGCGACATGTATCTCGGCACATTCCACGTAGTTGTTGAGCAACATGTTCCGCAACATGTTGCTCCATTTGTCCCCTAGTGTATCCGTGGCTTAAAACGTCGAGCTCTTGATAACCTGTAATTAAATATTTTTTTTTTCGTATGATAGCCCTTTACCTGCATAGGGTCGCATTACATTTTCGGATAAACCAAACGCTTCATCGCCAACTATGACGTATGGCAATGGTTTAGGATCTGTTTCAGATATTGGTTTAGGTTTTGGTATGTGTAATGACTTTTCTATTAACCTTTTATAAAATGCTGAATTTTTAAAAATTGCAGAATCACTACTTTTTCCGTAAGATCCGATATCTATGAAAGTAAAACAATAGTTAGGGCCCTTTCAATTTATGCGTTTCTTGTCGGCCCGCTGCGGTGCCGAAGCGGTACGTTAGTCGTACAACGTACGGACGATCCTTTTTTTCATACAAATCGCGCGGTGCGGCAACAGTGCGGCGCCAGTACCGAGAACGCTCGACAACAGGACGGCAACGTCGCAAGCATCACGTGTTCATTCTAGTGTTGAATAGTGCGGTGAATAGACGTCAGAGCTCTTTATATCAAATGTTTATTTGCATTTTTGCTAAAAATGGATAATATAAACGTGGAAGATTTTATAAATGAGATTGAAATACGTCCTGCTATCTGGAACTCCAAAAGTGACAAACACAGCAATCGCACTGAAACAAAAAATGCTTGGGAAGGCATCTGTGAGAAATTTGTGGAAGATTTTAAAAATAAAACTACTGGTGAAAAGAACTCTGCAGGTAATTATTTATTCAGTCAAATTTTGTAATTTTGCCATGATAATTGTCCTTCGTTAACAAAGTATTCTGCAAATTTATCGCGAATTGATGTTGCTGACAAATTATGTTCATTTTGATCCTCCTGATCTATTTGATTGGCTTGAATTAAGAGATTACTATTAGTAATTTCTTCACAATCACGTTGTAAGAAATTATGTAAAACACAGATGGCTTGAACAATATCCGTCGCTAACGATATTTCTACATTTATTGGTCGATGTAATATTCGCCACTTATTAGTCATCATTCCGAACGTACACTCTATGTATCTTCGAGCACGTGACAAGCGGTAATTAAAAACTTTTTGTTGGTGATTCAAAAAATTTCCACTATAGGGGCGTTGTATAAAATTACTGATACCGAATGCTTCATCACCGATAAAAACAAACGTTTTCTGTTATTGCCATAGGACTTGGTATATGTAGACTGTTTTCTTGCAATTTCTCGAAGAAATCACTGTTTCTAAATATTTGTGAATCAGAAGACTTTCCATATGAACCGACATCAATGAAAATGAATTTGTAATTTGAATCATGTGTGTCAGAATGGCGGGTGTACCTCACGGATTTTAATATCTGTTTTGGATTAAAAACGTACCTGATGTGTACCTCAGTGTACCTCTCCTAAAAATCTGTGTACCTCCTTCTATGTAAAGATTTTAAATAAAATAGGTACACCCGCCATCCTGACGTCAGGACCGCGGGTGTACTTCTAGTTAGCATATGTAGGTAAGTAAACTATATATGTAGATTTGGTACCTCTTGTGTACCTGCCGAAGCAAATATTAATTAAATAAAAAATATTAAGGGTGCTGAGAAAATGAATAAAAAATTTTTTTCTATGGCGTCATTTTTAGGGTTACGTACCCAAAGGGTAAAACGGGACCCTATTACTAAGCCTCCACTGTCTGTCTATCTGTCCGTCTGTCTCCAGGCTGTAAATAAACCGTGATAGCTAGAGAGCGGAAATTTTCACAAATTATGTATTTCTGTTGCCGCTATGACAACAAATACTAAAAATGATAGTACGGAACCCTTCGTGCGCGAGTCCGACTCACACTTGGCCGGTTTTTATTACATAAAAATAACTACAGTATTAATAACTTAAAATAAATTAAATTAATGACACCTGGTACAATTAATTTATTTTTAGTTACTTATACTGTAGTTATTTTTATAAAATAAAAACTACGTCAAAGACAAAAAACTTTTTTTTTTTCATTTTCTCAGCACCCTTAATATTTTTTATTTAATTAATATTTGTTTCTGCAGGTACACAAGAGGTACCAAATCTACATATACAGTTTACTTACCTACATATGCTAATTAGAAGTACACCCGCGGTCCTGACGTCAGGATGGCGGGTGTACCTATTTTATTTAAAATCTTTACATAGAAGGAGGTACACAGATTTTTAGGAGAGGTACACTGAGGTACACATCAGGTACGTTTTTAATCCAAAACAGATATTAAAATCCGTGAGGTACACCCGCCATTCTGACACACATTTTGAATCACAAATGGCCAACAATACAATAGAAAAAAAGTTTTTATAATTGTAATAAAGCGAACCGCTTTTAGGGGGCTTAATTATTCTTATATGTTTCCCATCTATGGCGCCCAAACAATTAGGGAAATTTGCCTTGGTTGCAAAACCGTGTGCAATTCTTAACCAATCCTCCTTTTTCAGTTCGGGTAAACAAATTTCTCGTAGGGTTTTGTAAATCTGTTGACACGTATCTTTTACAATTCCAGAAATAGTTGAAATTCCATGTTGATAAGAATGATGCAATTCAGTCATACTGCAACCAGCGGCTAAGTATCTGTAACAATAATATTTATTTTTATTTTAGCAATGGTACTTCAAAAAAAATGGAGGCACATAAGGGTGCGTCCACATCTGGCGAATGTGCCGCGAATGTGCAGCTCGCGAGCCGTTTGCGAGCTGCGCGCGTACAATTTTGTTCGAGCGCCGCTCCTGCGCCGCCCGCGCGCAGTTCACGCGCAACCTAAGCGCCGTACGCGATCAGCGCGCGGGCGGCGCGCTAGCGGCTCGCGTCTTCCTTCCACCCGCGTCTCAATCCCCGCACCCCTTACCCGCTCAGTTCGTTTCTGATTATTGGAGGTTAAGTACGTGTTGTCATGGAGTGGACGGAGGAGAACTGTTTACGCTTAATTGAAACATATAAAAGATTTCCAGTTTTGTGGGATCCTAAAGATCAATATTACTATAGAAAAAATGTAAAAAATGATGCGTGGAAAGAAATTGGTGCTATAATGGGAAGCGATTATGAACAATGCCGTAGCAAACTGTTAAGTCTTTTATCTTCTTTTAGAAGAGAGAAAGGAAAAAGTCAAAAAAGTAAAGGGACAGGGAAAGGCGAGTAAAAAACTATTTGTTACTTTTTATGTTTTATTTTATTAGTTAAATTGACTATGTAACTAATATTATTCTATATTTTTAGGTACATCCGAGACTTACAAAAGTAGATGGTTTGCCTATGACGCTTTTTCCTTTTTAGCTGATCGGGATAAACCAAGGAAACGTATAAATACTGTAAGTAATTAAATCAACAATATTTATCTTGAAATGCAATACGGCCTTCATTTACGCAATAAGAAGCAATCTCATCTCTTATTTCGTTTATTTCTCTTGAATATCTTATTTGTGATGTTTGAATATTTGAAAGAGATGTCAAATTAGGTACGGATTGATTTATATACATATTGGAATTAGTTGTATAACTATCGGTGGCGTTCTGTTTCAAATAATTATGCAAGTGAATAATACTCATAACGACTACTTCAGCAACTTCTGGTTTTAATATCATAGGTTTTCTAAGTACCCTAAAAATGGATGATGCAATGCCAAAGGCACTCTCAACAATTCTGCGAGCTCTGCTTAATCTATAGTTAAAAATGCGTTCCGGAGTGCCTTTACTGTGGTTACCGGAGTATGGTTTCATCACATGTTTATCTAGAGCAAAAGCGCTGTCAGCAACAAAGAAGTAGGGTATCGCTTTAGTCCTGTAAGGTAATGCTTTTTCTTGTGGTAAATTTAAGGAGCCATTTTGCATCATCTTGTAGAACTCTGTATCTTTGAATATCCCTCCATCAGATATACGCCCCTGGCAACCAACATCAGCAAACATAAATTTATAATCTGAGTCTACCAGTGCAAACAGAACAATACTAAAAGTAGATTTGTAATTATGATATTCAGTTCCACTTTTCGGAGGTGCCTGTATGACTATATGTTTACCGTCTATTGCGCCAATGCAATGGGGCAAATGCCATTTATCTTCGAATCCTTTACTCACTTCTAGCCATATTTCTGGTCTCCTTGGCACCTGAAAAATAATAATATAAATATAAAAACATTATTACAGGAACAGGCAGATATAGAACAAGATAAAGTGGATGAGCGACAGGTACAAGATGATGGAATAAATACTGACACTGAAAGCGACCTGTCTTTTATTGAACCTCCGCCGTCCAAAAAGAAAAAATCGACGGATGATAAAATCGTAACTGAAGCCCTACAATGTTTAAAGACTGCTACAGAAAAATTGAGCGATAATTCCAAATTGTCACAAGAAGTACATTCATTTATAAATTTTATTGGAGCCAAAATGGAATCTTATTCACGTTCAACAAAAAATATGGTTCAACAGGCAATATTTGATGTCATAATGAAAGCTGATTCTGGGTACTATGATTATCAACCAAATATGCAAGTGTCAACGCAAGGTTATACAACTTATTCTCAAAGTGCTTCTACGTCCAGACCGCACAGTCAGGAAAGTAATTATTCGGCAGAAGATACGAATGACAGCTACAGTGATTTGTTTCAATAATAACTACTTTCTTTTTGTAAACTTATATGTTGCTTATAAAAAAGGCTATGTGATTATTTAATAAAGATAATTAGAAAAATACTCACACGTACGTTTTCCTTTAAACACTTGATAATCGCCAAACACACTTCAGGAATAATAATACTTATACTTTGCTTAGAAATTCTAAAAAGGTACTGCAAGCTTGTGTAGGAATCTCCAGTGGCCAAGAATCGTAATGTCAAACTTAATTTATTTTCAACTGAAATTGGTAGCCTAAAATGCGTTTCCTTTTTAGCAATCTTGAAACTAAGCATGTGTAGTAGATTTTCATATAATTCTGGTGACAATTTTAAAAAATTTGCATAGTGGCCGCTTAATTGATGGCTTTTTAACTCCGCTACTATATTCTGTTTTCTTTTAAAAATAGGATTTTGCCACCAACGCCGTTGTCTCTTTTTTTTCCTTTTTATCAGTAATATAATAGCTAATGATGCAGCAATTATATTAAAAGCACTAGTGTCGTCCGACATCTTCGAAAGTACTGAGCCAGTAAATGGAACTGTAAGCGCGAGGATTGAGTACGCGCAGATCGCGCGCCGCGCGCACGCCTTAAGCCCCGGATACACTAGGGAACATTTTGTCCCGCAACATGACGCGCAACACAAAATATACGTGACGCTGCAACGTTGCATAGTGTCCCGCAACATGACCCACAACATTGTACGTGACGCGGGGCATGTTGCTTGCTCCCGCCTCGTGAGCGAGCGCATGTGTCCCGCGTCAGTGTTGCGGCATTTGTCACCGAGTATAGTCGCGTACGCAACGTGCCTTTAAAATGTCTGTTGTGTGGGGAAATGATACCGTGCTTTTGCTTATTGAGCTTTACGAAAGTCGTGACTTGTTAAGGCCTACGCAGACCGGGACGGAATGGCAAGGGATTTTAATTTTTACTAATGGACATTCAACCGTACTGTTACAGAAATACGACATAAATTGCTATGCTTTAAAATGATGCCGTGGCATTGAAAGGGATTTAATCGAAAAGACACGCCACAGGCTCCCGTGGCGGGATGCCGCGGCATACTGCGGTAGGCAACGGCATGACACGGACTCCGGCGCTCGTCACAGGCTCCCGTGGCGGGATGCCGCGGCATACTGCGGTAGGCAACGGCATGACACGGACTCCAGCGCTCGTAGTAATATACTGCGGGGTGCGGCGGTGGGGGTAGAGAAGCGGGGAATGCACACCATTGACCATCCATTTGCGCCCGCGTCTTTGACGACTGTGTACCTACGTGTTTTTTTCGGAGACCAGTTTTTTACGTTTTTTATTCCAACATGGAGGAAAAATTAATAACATTAGTTCAAGCCTATGATTATTTATATAATATGTCATCAAAACATTATATGAACACTCAAATGAAGAACAATGCGTGGAGAATAATTGGGACAGAAATGAATAAAACAGGTAAATATTTTTGCAATATAATTATATTTTAATACTTCACACGGTATTAATGTCTATTTACAATATCGTTTTGCCATGGAATCGAGCCCTCATCAGAGTTAAAGTAATCTTTAAGCCCCGGATACACTAGGGAACATTTTGTCCCGCAACATGACGCGCAACACAAAATATACGTGACGCTGCAACGTTGCATAGTGTCCCGCAACATGACCCACAACATTGTACGTGACGCGGGGCATGTTGCTTGCTCCCGCCTCGTGAGCGAGCGCATGTGTCCCGCGTCAGTGTTGCGGCATTTGTCACCGAGTATAGTCGCGTACGCAACGTGCCTTTAAAATGTCTGTTGTGTGGGGAAATGATACCGTGCTTTTGCTTATTGAGCTTTACGAAAGTCGTGACTTGTTATGGGATACTTCACACCGTGACTATCGAAATAAAATAAAGAAAAATGATGCATGGGAGGATATTGCCAAGGCGCTTAAATTGCCTAGAAAAGAAATAGAAGCCAAAGTACATACCCTGCGTTCGCAATTTGTCCGAGAAAGGAAGAAAGTGAAATCGTCAAAAACTACTGGCAGTGGACGAGAGGACATGAAGTCCAGTGCATGGTTTGCGTATGATGCAATGAAATTTTTGCTAAAGGGAGCCACAACGTCTGGAAGCTTGGACACTTTGGACACAAACGTAAGTTATGCTTTTTTATTTCTAATTTATTTATATTTACTAGCGGCCCGCCCCGGCTTCGCACGGGTAGCTAAATTTATACATACTTAATTTATTAATTTAAACTTTCTTCTATTTCTATTTCCTTTTTTCTGCCCATATGATGCTGTATTTTTTTATCTTATCACTTATTTTATTATTATTTCACCTTATCACTACTAATATAATATGTATTATTTACATTAACTAAGATTTGTACACACCTCACCCACAAGACTTCACTTCTAAAAGGATTGACGTTGTTCAATAACATTAAAAGAAAAAATATAGTACAATACTAGTTTATTCATTTAAAAATTATTCTGCCAGGGAACACGTCCTTCTTCACTCATGAAATATTCAGCAAATTTGTTTCTTATTTCCATAGCAGATTCAGGGTAGCGTCGTCCCATAGCATTTAAATTCGACATATTAACAGAGCCAGCTTCTCTGCGCCAAGATCCTTCTAAAATATCGTGATCCACATTTTCAGAATCAAAAGTTCCATGTGGGTTGTACAGTGATCTCGATTGACTATTTCGCCTTAAAAAATTATGGAGGTATATGCACGCCATTACAACAAGTTCAGCATTACAGGGTAGGATGGTTATGGGAGTTCGGAATATACGAAATACAACACCTAAGATACCGAACACATTTTCGACAATTCTTCTAGCTCTTGACAGTCGATAGTTGAAAATGCGTCTTGTTGTACCCACGTCATGATTACCGGGATATGGCTTCATCATGTTTTCTGTCAGTGCAAAGGCGCTGTCTCCTACAAGTACGTAAGGCATATTCGGCCCATCTTGTCGTATTGGGTCTGGAGTCGGCCAGTTGAGTTGGTTATCAGCCAAAGCTTTATAAAAAGCAGTCTCTTGGAATACTCCACTGTCAGAAGATTTTCCTTTAGCACCACAATTTGCATAGATAAAATTGTAATTTGCATCGACAATACCCAATAGGACAATACTAAATTGTTCTTTATAGTTAAAATAGTCGCTTCCAGAATTCGAAGGAGCTTGGATCAAAACGTGTTTACCGTCTATAGATCCAACGCAATGCGGAAAATTCCATATATTTTCAAAGCTTCTAGCCTTGGCTTTCCATTCATTTGCAGTAGCTGGGACCTGTAAAGAAATTATTAAACATTAAATACTATTTTTACGTACTAATAATTAAGGATTCATGTCTAACAGATGTTTGAAATAATACAATACGTGTTTTATAGTCTATCCTTATTATAATAATTGATTTAATATTTATATCATTAATTTTTCAGAGTCCACAAAGCCAAAACACGATTTCGTCTCCGGATGAAGATGTCGTTCTACAGTCTCAATCTACCGTTCCAGAATTTCAATCTCCTCATCAACTAGAATCGCAATCTACCATTGATCAAGCAGAGCAACCTACAACCCCTGCACCAACACCTTCATCGTCGCGACCAACTCGCAAGAGGAGCCACCCCAATGAAGATAGATTAGAGGAGGCTTATGAAGTTCTGCATGCTGCTAAAAACAGAATGATGTCCCGAGATGAATTCGATGTTTATGGACAGTACGTAGGAACTGAGTTACGTGCATTAAATGACGAACACAGTGTAATTATGGCTAAATATTATATTAATAATATTTTATTAGATGCACGCTTAGGAAAATACCGTACAATTTATAATAATCAAAGCCAGCCAGTTGTTCAACAGGGCTATAGCACTGCATCCAGTGATATTAGCCCCGAGCCTTCTGAAGAGCATATTATACAAGATATACTTGAAACTATGGATTCCTCGAACACTAATAGCATTGATGGCACTAATACTAATTAATTTACGTTGGTCGCTATATCCATCTCGTACTCTTTAAAATTTATTTTACTGAAGATTAAAATACAATTATAAATAAAATATATGCGTTTTCTTTAACTTACCTTTACACATATCTTCAATTTATTTATCAGTTCTTTACAAACTTCTGGTACTATTTTACGTATCAGTTGTTTTGACACTCGAAAAGTGTACGACAAAGAAGCATAAGAATCTCCAGTCGACAAGTACCTCAATGTAATGGCAAGTCTGATATGAGGACTAATAGCGTTTCGTAATATTGTATCCTGTTTGGCTATGGAAGATGCGATCATTTGCAACAAAGTTTCAAAATCAGATGATGACATGCGAGTAAAATTCACAAACGATCCGTCAGACATTCGGAGATCACTTAGAATATTTACTCTTCTTTCTCGTTGTAATAAGAAATTCCGCATCCACCACCTTCTCTTTCTCTTACGTTTCAACACACTCGATATAATTACTATGTACGCAGCACTAATAGCCACAACCTCCTCGGGCGACATTTCTATAAACACTGAGAAGTGTGGTCGACAAAATGTTCCGCGACATGTATCTCGGCACATTCCACGTAGTTGTTGAGCAACATGTTCCGCAACATGTTGCTCCATTTGTCCCCTAGTGTATCCGTGGCTTTAAACATCTCCCGTACTGTCGTACCATCTAATGCATTGTTCATATTATTATCGTTTTCTAAATTAATGCTTACACTTGCTATACTTTGACTTTCTGTGCTTGTACCACCTATGATGAAATTGTGTAAGCAAGTACATGCTAAAATGATATTATCAATATATTTTGGTTGAACCTGAATTCCTTTTTGACATAATTCGAAACGTTCTTGAAGTATACCAAATGCATTTTCGACGATACGCCTGGCTCTACTCAAACGATAATTGTATATTTTCATTGCTTCATCTGTCAATCGGTCGCTACTAAATGGTCTCATAATGTTTGTGGTTAACGGAAAAGCCTCGTCTGCTATAAAAACATAGGGCAACTCAAGATCTGTCCTCGGTAAACGTTTTTTTGGGGGAATATCGAGGGCATTAGAAGTCAATTTTTTTCCAAATATTGAGTTTTGCATTATACCTCCATCACTATTTCGTCCATATGATCCTACATCTGCAATCACAAATTTATAATTTGCATCCACAACCGCTAGTAGCACGATACTAAAAAACTTTTTATAGTTCATGTAGAGACTTCCACTATTGCGAGGTGCCCTTATCCTAAAATGTTTACCATCTATTGCACCGATGCAGTTCGGGAAATTCCATTTTTCATCAAATTCCATCGCGATTCGCGTCCATTTTTCCCTTGTTGGTTTTGGCATAACACTAGGCCTTAGGACATTCCAAATGACTTGGCAAGTTTCATGTACTATAGAGCGCACTGTACTAAACCCCATACGATAGCTGTAACCTAGAGACTTGAAGCTACTTCCCGTGATCAAAAATCTGAAAGATAATATAAAGAGGGGTAAGTGAGGCAGAGTGAAAGACAGGGTACAGTTAAACAAAGTCAATTAAATAATACGATATATTTATTTATATATAATTATGAATTCCTCACGATATTTTCCTTCACCGTAAAGCCAGTGGTAATTTTTACTTAGAAAAAAAATTAGCTCAATATAATCCCATAAACATAGCTGGTGCTAACCTAGTCACCTAGTCACTATCTAAGGCCTTTTCCCATTACCTACTTATTCTGATTCTATACCATTTTACCTGCTTATGTTTTGTTTTAGGTGAAGAATGTCAGAAAATATGGAGTAATATACGTAATAATTTTAGGAAAGCTCTGAATAACAGAAAAACAAAGAGTGGTGACCCGTACACAAAGCGACGCCCTATCAAGTTTGAAAAAGAGCTGGAGTTTTTGAAAAAATTCATTCAGCACAGAAAACAAACCTCGAATTTGGACTCCTCTTCAGAGGATACGCAGACTTCTTTTGCAGAATCCGCTGTCGTTGATAGCGATGAACGTTCAGTTTCGCGAATGACCAATGATTCACACCATTCCTCAATAATACCAGAACCTACAACAACTGCTGAAATACTAAATAAATATATTGAATCGAAAAAGGAGGTGGACGCCATTGATTCGTTCTTTCAAACAATGGCTGCCACAGTAAAAAAGCTACCAAAAAGAGAGCAGGTCCGAATAAAGAGACAAATATTTAATATGGTAACTGACGCCGAATTAAACTACATAGAGGGAACTCCAGCTCCAACATCTGAAGATGTCTCTACCAATTTGCAACATCAACGACCATGCCGTACCGCTTTTACTTCAAGATCTGGCTGTGGAACCGCGGCAGGCTTGGGCTATGAAGCTGTATCAGGATCTGGCTATGAAACCACCTCAAGATCTGGCTATGAAACCACCTCAAGATCTGGCTATGAAGCAGCTTCGGGGTCTGACTTTGGAACCGCCTCAGGCTCCGGTTATGAAGCAGCTTCGGGGTCTGGCTTTGGAACTGCCTCAGGCTCTGGTTATGAAGCAGCTTCGGGGTCTGGCTTTGGAACTGCCTCAGGCTCTGGTTATGAAGCAGCTTCGGGGTCTGGCTTTGGAACCGCCTCAGGTTCTGGCTATGAACCTGCTTCACGGTCTGGTTATGAAACCGCCTCGGGCCCTGGCTATGAAGCTGCTTCAGGGTCTGGCTACAAAACTGCAGTTTCTGAATACGAAACTAATCTAAAGTAGTAGGTACTCTAAATTAAGTAAAAAGAAATAAAGATCCAGGAATTATCAGTGAGAAGATTTATCAGTGCAAAAACATAAAAATCGTTATTATGTGTCTACAATTCATGATTGTATTTGGCAAAAAAAATTGTTTTTTTAATTAAATAAAAGAAGAAAATATTAAACTTATACAATCATTTAACTGCCCACCTCAAACACAAGGATAATCTTTGATCGGCTTCAATGGGGTTGCGAAAATTGGTCCTCTGTTTTTCGATATATGGTCGACATATATTCAACAGTGCTTGAAATTTCTCATAATCCATTCTATGATAGTCATAAAATTTTTGCACGTCGTATTTTAAGTCATTAAATAAATTATTGAATTCACCCTTTGATTCCCTTTCTTTCCATAAATTATCAACCCAAAATCTTCTTCTATTCCTATTATTAGCCTGTGCACTTTCTTCTTCATCTGCAATAATCGATATCAACACTAAATCCCAATCTACCATTGTAAAACTGAGGCACACCAACACTCAATCAAACGCAACTGAAGACTGCAGGCAGCAGGAGTCGCTGAGGCGTGCTTTGTCATGCCGCGGCACCCCGGGGCATGCCGGGGCATGCCGTGGCAAAGTGCTGGAATGCCGCGGCACGCCGTGGCATGCCGTGGTAAAATGCTGGTATGCCGCGGTATCTAAGCAGCCGGTGTGCGCTGACTCACGGCAAAATCCCTTGCCATGACGTCCCGGTCTGCGTAGGCCCTTATAGATTGAAATATTTTATTGTAATATACATAAAAATATATTTTGTGATTTAGGAATGTTACAATTCTGTACATAAATGTATAATCACATACAGACAGATACTAGAGTGATCCTATAAGAGTTCTTTTTTTTTTTTTTTTTTTTTTTTTCATTTTCTCAGCACCCTTAATATTTTTTATTTATTTAATATTTGTTTCTGCAGGTACACAAGAGGTACCAAATCTACATATACAGTTAACTTACTTACATATGCTAACTAGAAGTACACCCGCGGTCCTGACGTCAGGACCGCGGGTGTACCTATTTTATTAAAAATCTTTACATAGAAGGAGGTACACAGATTTTTAGGATAGGTACACTGAGGTACACATCAGGTACGTTTTTAATCCAAAACAGATATTAAAATCCGTGAGGTACACCCGCCATTCTGACACACATGTATTAATTACTTAAAATAAATTAAATTAATGACACCTGTTATAATTAATTTATTTTTAGTTACTTATACTGTAGTTATTTTTATAAAATAAAAACGACGTCAAAGAAAAGAAATTTTTTTTTTTTCATTTTCTCAGCAACCTTAATATGTTTTATTTAATTAATATTTGTTTCTGCAGGTACACAAGAGGTACCAAATCTACATATACAGTTTACTTACTTACATATGCTAACTAGAAGTACACCCGCGGTCCTGACGTCAGGATGGCGGGTGTACCTATTTTATTTAAAATCTTTACATAGAAGGAGGTACACAGATTTTTAGGAGAGGTACACTGAGGTACACATCAGGTACGTTTTTAATCCAAAACAGATATTAAAATCCGTGAGGTACACCCGCCATTCTGACACACATCCTTAAGAGCCAAACCACACGGGCGGCGCGGCTGCGGCGCGGCGCCTGAGCGGCGCCGCTGCGGTTTTCTACATACAAAAATGCATTGTAGCCACATGGCGCCGTGCGGTGTGCTCCGGCGCCGCACCGCGCGCGCATCGGATTCGAGACGAGGCGGGGAGGGGTGTAAGCAGAGCGGTGCCGGAGCGGCGCCGCAGTTGTTTGTTTGCGCAGCATAGGGAAGGACGCATGCTGGATTAAGTACGATCACGTAACCTGTACCTATTAAAATGAGTACCAGTGATGAGGAAAATATTGACATGGACTACCTCATTTCTTTAGTTCAAGAACGGGAAGTACTGTGGGATAAGTTTCATGTGGATTTTAAAAACAATAATTTAAAAGCGAAGGCATGGGCAGATGTTACAAAAAATTTATTTCCAGAATATGATAGCTACGCTCCCGATCGAAAGAACAAAATTGGTGAGTCCTTATTTTTCTTCATACTAGTAACATGACTAAATTTTCTTTAATTGCCACTTCAAAGATCCTGTGCTGCTCATAAAATAGTTTGCAAATTCATTTCTAATGCCATTAGCTGCTGTCAATTCTTCATTTTGGGGTTGGAGAGAGTGAAACTCATCACAAATTATCGCCAATTTATCTTTTTGACGAACACCTTCCCGATCGGCCACAAAATTATGTAGGACACAACATGCTTTTACAATGGCAGTAGCAAAATCATAGGATACGTTTATCGGTCTGTGAAAAATGCGCCATTTGTTTGCCATGATTCCAAAAGCACATTCGACATATCTTCTTGCCCTGCTAAGACGATAATTGAATACCATCTGTATTACATCGAGATTTTTACCACCATAAGGACGCATAACATGTTTGCTTAATCCAAAAGCTTCGTCACCCACTAACACATATGGGATTGGTCTATTAAAACCACATAGTGGCTGGGGATCAGGCAATGGCAGCTTCTCGCAAATCATTAACTCGTACAGTTTTGAGTTTTGAAAAACAGTTGAATCGCACTCTTTTCCGTATGCGCCAATATCGACAAAAGTAAATTTATAGTTAGAGTCCACAACAGCTAGCAACACCATAGAAAAAAAAGATTTGTAATTAAAAAAGAGGGAGCCACTATTAGCAGGATTACACATGCGTATATGCTTTCCGTCGATGGCCCCGATGCAATGAGGAAAATTTGCTCTGACATCAAAATCAGATGCTATTTTTTGGAATCGGTCTGTTGTCAGTTCAGGGATGTTGTCACGAAGAAGATGTTTCCATATAGCTTCGCATACTCTCAATATCATACATGCAATCGTAGATTTCCCCCGTTTAAATTTGAATTCTAAATCTTGAATCGTATTTCCACTTCCTAGGTACCTGTAAAAAAAAAATTAAGATTATTAGGACGACTAGTGCAGCGAAACTAGCGCCACCCGTCTATTTGTTCTTTTTCTTTCTGATCACATCATATTTTAAAAATCTAATTCCATAGTGCCCTAGTAAATGACTCATAGTATTTTTCGTATCAATTTCACAATTTTTCCTTTCAAAACCGCCGAGAAAAATTGATTATCGCCAAAAGTGGCCACTTTCGGCAGTAATCAATTTTTCTCTGAATTTACCGAAGGAAAAATGTGAAATTTATACCAAAAATACTATGAGTCATTTACTAGGGCACTATCGAATTAGATTTGTATAATATGATGTAATCAGAAAGAAAAAGAATAAATAGACGGGTGGCGCTAGTTTCGCTTCACTCTTCGTCTATAAAACAGTACTCACTCAGGGGTAGATGCTTATACAAAATTATATGTTTTTAAATCACCCCTTGAAAGTGACCACATACTGGTAGTTTGTAGTCACTTTTTAGAGGTGATTCAAAATTCGGCAATATTTTCCCTTATATTTATGAAATGCATTTCTGAAGTATTCGATTTAAGGCTCTAGTTACGCATCTATAGGACCTTAAAAAAAGACGCGATGAACCTACAAATATACATGTAATATTTGATTTTCATTTCAGGTAATACTGTTGTGAAAAAGTGGAAAAATGTCAAAGACACCTTTTTCAAACATTTGAAAAAAATTAAAGAAGCCTCGAGATCCGGCTCAGCCGCTAAAAAGCTTGCAAAATATCATTATTACAATCAGCTATTATTTTTAACCAAAATAGCACAGAATGCCACGGACGATAGTTTAAACTTAGCTGATGAATCGACCATGTGTTCTACAGATGATGTTCCTGTTCCTGGGCCGTCCCGCTATGTTCCTGTCACCCGGAAGAGAACATTACAATTGGATGATTTTGAAAAAGATACATTAGAAGCATTAAAAGCTCCTAAGGAGAAGGAGAATCGCCACTTGTCCTTTTTTAAAGGCATACTGCCATCTATAGAAGATTTTACCGAACTTCAGACCCTGACTTTCCAAACAAAAGTTTTACAACTAATCACGGAAATGCGCTATGGACAATCGACTCCACATTCGTCCTTTGCGTTTGAAGAGCAATTATCACACGGGTATCAAACCCGAAATTACCAAAGTACGGGTACGTACAGTTCAATAAACTCAAATTCTGCTGTATTTCAATCTCCAAATCAAGGTTCTGAAGTGTCTCAAAATAGCGAAGAGATTGAATATGACTTTGCAAACATGTAAGTGATAATATTGCCCTGAAGTTGATTTGAAAATCTATTATAATATATAAAACAAAGTCGTGTGTGTTACACCATTTGTACTTAACTCGAATAAAGCAAGTTGAAAAAATAAAAGATTTTCATTACTTACCTCAAAGTGATACCCAACATTTCTATTGGCTCCACTGGATTCCTCATATTAGTAAGGTCAACTAGGCTAATTGCGTCTACGGGGCTATTGCGTCTTTTTTAAGTTATTCGAAAACAGTTCGGTTCAGACTAACTAGTGCTATCTAGTTACATTTGTATAAACTAAAACCTTTACATAAATTACGTCTAGATGGCGTTGTAGTGAACTGACTCAATAATTCGGCCATTTTGTATATCGAATGCGTGTGGACAACTTGTTGCTGGTAGAGGTGAGTGTCAAAATCCTTGTTAATCTTAAGTTTTTCTTAAATTACCGATTTTAATTTATTATGAGTGTGAGGACTAATCAATGGGCTGCTTACACAGGCAGTTATTTTTAATAAAATAGCTTTATTGTAGGAGGTATTGATGTCGCCATTTTTAGGTTAGGATTTATATCTTGGGGTAAATGCATCTCGCCGTTACGAGGTAATTGCGACTGTGGGACGCATTTTCCTCAAAACATAAATCGTCAACCTTTTTGTGCTAGCATTTAATATATAAAAATTGTATTTCAGATAAAGAGTTTATACTTACCATGGTGATTTTGCAATACATGGACATTGACAAATACTTAACTAAATACGATTTTCAAAACTTTATACAACAAAGACTTGTATGGCCATGGCAGAATACTCATTTTAATTTGTCAACCAAGTGTTTCGGATGTGGAGAGCCAACAAACGTTATATCCAGTATGCCCCATCATTTTATTATGAATGAGATAATAGTTCAACATGCACGAGTATTGCTAGCAAGCTCATTTTTCTGGTGTCCTTTTTGTTCCATTTTTACTATTTACGAACATTATCCCGAAGATGAATGCGGGTATTGCCATGCAAATAATTTGATTTGATAATAAGGTAATTTCACTGCATGACATAATCGCCTTTTACGTGTATACAAAATCCTTATTCACATCAATTTTATTTCATTCATTTCAGATTTAAGATATTTATCAAAATGGTACGTAACTACAGAAAAAAAACACAACCTACGTACACTTTAGATACTTTAAATATAGCCGTCAAAGAAGTAAGAGATGGAATTTTAAATTCATATCAAGCTTCAAAACAATATAATATACCGCGGACAACTATAGTAGACAGAGTTAAACTTAGAAGAGGTGTCGTTAAAGAAACTAGAGGCAGGCCAACAGCCATAAATGTCAAATTTGAGAAAAGAATAGCTACCTCGCTCCACATTATGGAAAAGAACGGGTTCGGTCTGTCCTCTGAGGAAGTTATAAAACTTGTAACGCAATACGTTGAAAAAAATAAACTAACGACACCCTTCAAGGAGGGAGCCCCGGGTTATGAGTGGTTTTCTGGCTTTCGGAAAAGAAATAACTTATCTCTAAAAAAACCACAAGCGGTAGAGATGTCACGAAAAGCCGCATGTGACCCGTTCATAATCAAGGACTACTTCGACACACTTGAAGAGTATATAAAAACAATGGATTTACAATATAGTCCAGATAGAATATGGAATCTCGACGAATCTAGTTTCAGCAAGGACCCAGAAAAGACCAAAATTGTTGGGGCAAAAGGCTATGCGAGTACCAGAACAATTGCTTCGGCGGGAAAAGATAATGTGACTGTATTGTTTACAGTTAACGCAGCAGGTGAAAAATTGCCACCATTAATCATATACCGTGGCAAAAATATATGGGACCAATGGATGTCTCAAAATGCTTATGAAGGTACTTGTTATGCGGCCACAAAGAATGGGTGGATAGACGCTAAAGTTTTTGAGAAATACATGTTGGGGACAGTCTTGCCTCATGTAAGTAAAGAGTCACCTTGTTTAATAATATACGACGGCCATTCCACGCATATTCAATTACATGTATTAGAGAAAGCAAAAGAATTGGGCGTTGAAATTATAAAACTGCCATCACACGCGAGCCATCTGTTACAACCTTTAGATTTAGCGGTATTTAAATCTATGAAAGTTAGGTGGGATGCTAAAATATTGGCATGGCAACGGTTAAACGTAGGAGCCAAGATGCAAAAACACAATATCAGTGAAATCCTCGGGGAAGTCTGGAAAGAGTTAGATCCCAAAATAATACGAAATGGATTTAAAAAAGGCGGCATATTCCCCCTAAATAAAGACGTAATACCTGTTGAAAAATACGACGCACAGGCTTTTAAAAGATTCAATGAAGCCAAAATAAAACAAGTTCCAACGTTATACAGTTTATGTTCACGACAAATAATAAAGACCATTAATAAGAAATGTACCTCAACAATTGACAACCACAAAAATAATATTATTTTCCATCCCAATGAGATACAGTTACCTGGTACAAGTCAAGGAACACCAAAAATTGAGATTTTGGAAGACCGGTATCTGAATAATGAAGAACTAGTATCCTTTGAAAGTTTGTTACTTAACACGATAAAAAAAGCTGACCCGACATATAAAATTAAGAAAAGAAAGGTAGTTCAAGGAAGTGAAGTAATTACACACGATGATTTTTTGAATAGATTGCGGAAAAATGAGGCTGAAAAACAAAAAAAAGAAGAAGAAAAAAGAGAACGAAAATCTAAATCAGAGGCGAAGAAAAATATAAAATCTAAACAGAAATTACCTATGCCTACGACTATAAAAAAATGTCAGAAGAAAATACCGAAAAAGATACCGAAATATTCATCGGACGAAAGCAGTGAAAGTGATAATATAATACTTAGCAGCGACTCTGATACAAGCGAAAACTGGGGAACATATTGTCATAAGATAATCCAACAAGTTGAAGAAGAAAGTAATATAAGTGATCATACATCCACTGAACTAGGACTTACATCTATACAATGTCATAAAATACAGCCAGATAAGGACCATATCACTAATGATGAATATGAACCAGATTCCAGTCAAAGGCATCCACAAGTTGGTGACTGGATTATTGTAAAATTCGCAACAAAGAAAACCGTGAAACACTTTATCGGAAATGTAATCTCATTGAATCATGGCCATCCTCAGGTTAAGTATTTGAGAAAAATTAAAAATAGTAAGATTGTATCCTTTCATTACCCTGACGTTGAGGACGTATCTGAACTCATACATGACATTGACATTGTTAAGTTTCTTGAAAACCCCCTAATAACACGAAGAGGACACGTAGTTTTCAAAGAAAAATTTGAAGGATTCAATATTCAGTAGAGTATAGAAAATGTATTGTTGATTTTTCTGATCAGTAAGACTGAATTACATAGTATTATGTAATGACAATTGTATTTAAAAGTTAAAATACTCAGTATTAGATACCATATTTTTATGTGATTATTTGTTGAATACTGTGGTTGAATAATATGACACTACTTAAGTACGAAGATTTTTGTTCTGTTAATTTGTCTTAAGAAATTTTATGTCGATTAATCTTGTTATTTAATTGTTTAAGCATGAAAACTTGTATACGCTATCTAAGTATAAGTACATTTTCTAGAGTAGGTTAGCTTAAGTCATTAGTTACCGAATGATCTGATATTTCTGGTCAAATATACAAGACTGAACTTTGTTATAATATGTCACATAGTGACTGATTTTAAGTTGGAGTATGGAGAGATGTCGATTACTGTTAATTAGTATGATTAAGCTAATTATATAAAGTTTCAGTATATCCTTAAGTTTATTCTAATAATCTTATCTGATATTGCTGGTCAAATTTTGCAAGACTGAATTTCTTTATAATATGTCACATAGTGACTGACTGGAAGTTAGAATATAACGTTGGTGTGTGGACAGATGTTGATTACTGTTAATTAGTGTGATTAAGCTAATTATGTTAAATTTCATTATAACAAAAGTTTACTTTTCTAAAGAATATTTTTGCTGTAATAAGCATCTTTTCGACTAATATTTTACAATTATGAAGGTAACAACGCCTAAATCTAACTTGATAACACAATCAAGTTAGATTTAGGCGTTGTTAAGTCAAAACATGCCATTTTTTATTTACTGGATAATAAGTTCAGAATAGTTTTCCTTTGGCAGGATTTTTGTATAGATTTTTGTTCCCAGTACCGAAAATTTGATTTTGAAAATTAAGAACAACGCATTTATAAAAAGTTGGCTCTTATTTTAATTTTTTATAATAAAAATTGTATAATGTAATGCAGATTTTTTTATTTACAATTCTTACCACTATTAAAATCTCATAGGTTTCTACTACCTACAAGTAAGTACATGCAAATAGGTGGTCCGAGAGGGGGCAAGTTTTATGAGTAAAATGTTGACAACATCTGGATTTAGCACGAGGCAAATGCGTCTATAAAAAACTAGGCGCATTTCCCCCCGACCTTACCAAATCTTCTCTGAATGCATCAAGTATTCTCTTTGTCTTATTAAATTATCACCTATAGCATAGAAAATTGGTTTGTAAAAAGCTACCTTGTTTTCATCCCGATAAACCTACTAATTCAGTATTTACTTAATAAAGACGCATTTGACCCAAACGGGGTAAATGCGTAAGAAAAACCTCTTTCAAAAACACTCAATATGCCACCTTTTTAAAACTCTGGTGAAAAAAACATTGATATAAATTTATACATAAGAAGTCATTTAATAGGCTTGATGTTCAAAAACAACGATAATGCCATGAATTCGCCTACATTATGGCGTTAACTTCAAGTGATCGGGAAATATGACGCAATTACCCCGGTTGACCTTATATTGTTTCCGTATATGTGGCTCTAAGGATTGCAATAAACCTTCAAAAGTGGATACGCTCATTCGAAAAAAATTGTAAAACCTCTTTTCGTCTAAAACTAACTCTTGATATTCTTTAAAGAAAAAAAGTCCGTCACTATTCCTCAAGGCTATAAATGGACTGATCCAGTGTTTTCGTATGATTCTACGTCGATTTCTTCGGTGGCGAAGTAATAAGAGCAGCAGCACACGTCTTTCCCGATCCATTGTTATTACAGACTGTCGTACGTAGCGATGGACAACCCCTCATTATGCTACCGCTGCGGCGCCGCCGCGGCTCCGTAGATCGTTGCGACGCCGCTCTGCCCGTGTGGTCGCCAGCGCGGCGAAATGGCTTGCGGTGCGGCGCCGCGCCGCCCGTGTGGTTTGAGCCTAAGGCCTCGGTCTCGAATTTTGCGGGCAGCGGGGCGGCGGCGGCGGCGGCGCGGGAGCGGCAGGATCTTGCGTATCGTCAAATGGACCGGGTCTCGAAAACAGAGGCGCGGGAGCGGCGCGGGGGCGGGCAACGAGCGGTGCACTCCAGTCGAGCGGTGACCGTCCCGTGTTGCGCGTCTGCATTGTAGTATAGTGTTGTACTTTTTTTTGTGACGTTTCAAAATGTCCTCGGACGTGCAAGAGCAAATTATTTCGGCAATCTTTGAGAGGAGACCCATATGGAACAGCAAAGATGTGAACCATAAAAATAGAAGAATAATTAATCAATTATGGGAAGAAATAAAAAACGAACTGAATATTGAAGGTAGGTGAATATAAAAATTATTTATTATGTTATATACAATGTTTATTATGGTTTACAAATTAATTAGTAGCTAATGGGATTATTTACAAAATATTCTTTGAATTTTTCACGTATATATTGTGCTTGATAAGACGTCCGGGCGTTGGTTTGTAATCGTGTTTGTAATGTTTGTTGATTCGTATTGACAGTAATATAGGCAATGTCATTATCACCGTCCTTATCTCGGATAATGTTATGCAACAAACAGCAAGTTTTGATGAGTAATCTTGCATGACATTTGTTTGTCTCTATGGGCGATCTGAAAATATGCCACTTGGATCTTAAAATTCCGAAAGCACACTCAATAGTCTTTCGAGCCCGCGATAATCGCTTATTAAATAACTCACTTTGTGCATTAAGTACGCTTTGTGGATAAGGTCGCATCAAATATGTTTTGAGTGGATATCCTTCATCTCCAATAAAAACCATTGGTAGAACGATATCTGATGTGGGTAGATATTGTGGACCTGGTATATTGTAGTTATTACTTTGAAGTAAACGGTTCAAATTAGAGTAATGGAATGTCCCTGCATCACTTTGTTTCCCTCTTCCTCCAACTTCTATACAAACGAATCTTTTGTCAGCATCCGCGACCGCTTGCAAGTGCATCGAAAAGAAATGTTTATAATTATAATGCGATGATCCAGCGAACTTAGGATTTTTTATTCGACAGTGCTTGCCATCAATAGCACCAACGCAATTAGGAAATTGCCATTTTTCATAGTATTTTTCCGCTATATTTTTCAATAATTCTTCTGTCGGTTTTGGCATATGTAAATGTACCAAATTTTTCCATATAGCTTTACAAGTGCCATAAACTATGTTGGCTACCGTTGTTTTTCCCATTCTGAATGACAATGACAGTCTTTTGAAAGGCTGCCCACTCGCCAAAAACCTGAAAATTAAAGCATGTATATGTTAAAGTTATGTATGTAATAAATAGTCTGTTCGTTCTTTGTTTCAGTGACCGATTTAAAGAAGAAATGGAAAAATTTAAAAGATCACTATAGAAAGGAATTAAAAAAAAATCCTGCCCCTAGATCAGGAGATGCCGGAAATGTTAATCAACCCTCAAATTGGCAATATTTTTCTCAATTGAGGTTTTTGCAAGATGAAGTTGTACCAAATGTTACTGAGGGTAATTTAAGCAGACCTGAAGTAAGTAATCAGATAAGTAATGATTCGTTTGAGACAGAAGACATATCTGGAGAAAACTCTCAAGAAGATACAACCGGTCATAATGAAGAATCTTCTATTTATCCACAACAACCTTCTACATCCTCACAAGAGGCTCCTGTTTCTTCTCAAGAAGCTTCTACATCATTGCAAGAAATTTCTACGCCTCCAAGAGAAGCTTCTGCGTCACAACGATCAAGAAAAAAGAGAACAGCGAATGACATAAGAACTGAATTTTTAGAATTGGAAAGGAAAAGGATAAGACTGCTGGAAAATGATTTATCAAATCAAAGTAGAAACGAGGCTTCTAGAAATGAGAATAAGTCTGATGACTACTACTTTTTTATGAGTTTACTTCCACAAATGGAAAAATTCACGCCCTTTCAAAAGTTTAGAGTAAGACAAAAAATTAATCAAGCTCTTCTAGATGAGTTAAGTGTAAATGAAAGCACGTACCCTTCTAATGAATCATATATGTATGGGTATAGTACTCAACAATAGAGGTATATCAATCTTATAATGAAAATACTGTCAATAAATAACAAAACTGTGATTTAAATAGTTAACTAATCGTCGTACAGATGAGAACTTTAATTTTAGAGAGAAGATTTAGTTTTAAGATTAGCGTGGAATTATTATACTGACCACTAAGTATATCGACCTTGTAATAAAAATACTGTAAATGAGTGAGAAAACTGTGATTGTAGAAATAATTAATCGTAGTACAAACGAAAACTGTGATTTTAAAAATAAATGACAAACTGTTATGTTACTTATTTCATACGAAACGTTTTTATATTATATTTTTCGTCAAAGATAAATAATTAAGGCTGATTAGTGTGTAGTAGGTATTTAATTAAAATTATTGTATCTGGGAACTTAATACCGATGCCAAACTATTTACTAAATTAGTAGGTACAACACTTCCTTTTTGAAACTATCAATAAATACAATTACAAATTACAATTTCGTTGTTTTACTTACCCAAGCGTTATGTATAATTTTTCTGCTGGAGATATACCTCTAAAACTTTTTGGATTAATTCCAGACTGTAAATCACTCTTGATAGTTTCTAGAATATAGTCAAAAGTTTCTACACTCATTCTGGTGTAGTCGTAGAATTTATCGGGATTTTGTCTCTGTTCTTCATAATTTCGATAAAACTCGCCATTTATTTTCCTTGCCTTATAGTAGGGATCCACTTCTTCTTTTGCCCACAATAAATCGAGCGTTAGGAATACATTTGAATCAAAAAGATGTTGTCGCCGATTTTCAGACATTTCGTTTGCGAATGTCGACAACACAACCACGAACACATCACTACACCGCTACAGTACCGCGCGATCTGCCCGCTGGTTTCGAGAACAGGTATGCGTTGCCCGCCCCTCTCCCGCGCCGCCGCCGCCGCCACCCCGCTGCCCGCAAAATTCGAGACCGAGGCCTAAGACTACGAATCCGACTGACCAAACTTTATTACGGTGCTGACTGAGACTGAATTTAGGGCCCTTTCAATTTATGCGTTTCTTGTCGGCCCGCTGCGGTGCCGAAGCGGTACGTTAGTCGTACAACGTACGGACGATCCTTTTTTTCATACAAATCGCGCGGTGCGGCAACAGTGCGGCGCCAGTACCGAGAACGCTCGACAACAGGACGGCAACGTCGCAAGCATCACGTGTTCATTCTAGTGTTGAATAGTGCGGTGAATAGACGTCAGAGCTCTTTATATCAAATGTTTATTTGCATTTTTGCTAAAAATGGATAATATAAACGTGGAAGATTTTATAAATGAGATTGAAATACGTCCTGCTATCTGGAACTCCAAAAGTGACAAACACAGCAATCGCACTGAAACAAAAAATGCTTGGGAAGGCATCTGTGAGAAATTTGTGGAAGATTTTAAAAATAAAACTACTGGTGAAAAGAACTCTGCAGGTAATTATTTATTCAGTCAAATTTTGTAATTTTGCCATGATAATTGTCCTTCGTTAACAAAGTATTCTGCAAATTTATCGCGAATTGATGTTGCTGACAAATTATGTTCATTTTGATCCTCCTGATCTATTTGATTGGCTTGAATTAAGAGATTACTATTAGTAATTTCTTCACAATCACGTTGTAAGAAATTATGTAAAACACAGATGGCTTGAACAATATCCGTCGCTAACGATATTTCTACATTTATTGGTCGATGTAATATTCGCCACTTATTAGTCATCATTCCGAACGTACACTCTATGTATCTTCGAGCACGTGACAAGCGGTAATTAAAAACTTTTTGTTGGTGATTCAAAAAATTTCCACTATAGGGGCGTTGTATAAAATTACTGATACCGAATGCTTCATCACCGATAAAAACAAACGGTAGTGGTGAACCATTTTCTGTTATTGCCATAGGACTTGGTATATGTAGACTGTTTTCTTGCAATTTCTCGAAGAAATCACTGTTTCTAAATATTTGTGAATCAGAAGACTTTCCATATGAACCGACATCAATGAAAATGAATTTGTAATTTGAATCACAAATGGCCAACAATACAATAGAAAAAAAGTTTTTATAATTGTAATAAAGCGAACCGCTTTTAGGGGGCTTAATTATTCTTATATGTTTCCCATCTATGGCGCCCAAACAATTAGGGAAATTTGCCTTGGTTGCAAAACCGTGTGCAATTCTTAACCAATCCTCCTTTTTCAGTTCGGGTAAACAAATTTCTCGTAGGGTTTTGTAAATCTGTTGACACGTATCTTTAAGGGTGCGTCCACATCTGGCGAATGTGCCGCGAATGTGCAGCTCGCGAGCCGTTTGCGAGCTGCGCGCGTACAATTTTGTTCGAGCGCCGCTCCTGCGCCGCCCGCGCGCAGTTCACGCGCAACCTAAGCGCCGTACGCGATCAGCGCGCGGGCGGCGCGCTAGCGGCTCGCGTCTTCCTTCCACCCGCGTCTCAATCCCCGCACCCCTTACCCGCTCAGTTCGTTTCTGATTATTGGAGGTTAAGTACGTGTTGTCATGGAGTGGACGGAGGAGAACTGTTTACGCTTAATTGAAACATATAAAAGATTTCCAGTTTTGTGGGATCCTAAAGATCAATATTACTATAGAAAAAATGTAAAAAATGATGCGTGGAAAGAAATTGGTGCTATAATGGGAAGCGATTATGAACAATGCCGTAGCAAACTGTTAAGTCTTTTATCTTCTTTTAGAAGAGAGAAAGGAAAAAGTCAAAAAAGTAAAGGGACAGGGAAAGGCGAGTAAAAAACTATTTGTTACTTTTTATGTTTTATTTTATTAGTTAAATTGACTATGTAACTAATATTATTCTATATTTTTAGGTGCATCCGAGACTTACAAAAGTAGATGGTTTGCCTATGACGCTTTTTCCTTTTTAGCTGATCGGGATAAACCAAGGAAACGTATAAATACTGTAAGTAATTAAATCAACAATATTTATCTTGAAATGCAATACGGCCTTCATTTACGCAATAAGAAGCAATCTCATCTCTTATTTCGTTTATTTCTCTTGAATATCTTATTTGTGATGTTTGAATATTTGAAAGAGATGTCAAATTAGGTACGGATTGATTTATATACATATTGGAATTAGTTGTATAACTATCGGTGGCGTTCTGTTTCAAATAATTATGCAAGTGAATAATACTCATAACGACTACTTCAGCAACTTCTGGTTTTAATATCATAGGTTTTCTAAGTACCCTAAAAATGGATGATGCAATGCCAAAGGCACTCTCAACAATTCTGCGAGCTCTGCTTAATCTATAGTTAAAAATGCGTTCCGGAGTGCCTTTACTGTGGTTACCGGAGTATGGTTTCATCACATGTTTATCTAGAGCAAAAGCGCTGTCAGCAACAAAGAAGTAGGGTATCGCTTTAGTCCTGTAAGGTAATGCTTTTTCTTGTGGTAAATTTAAGGAGCCATTTTGCATCATCTTGTAGAACTCTGTATCTTTGAATATCCCTCCATCAGATATACGCCCCTGGCAACCAACATCAGCAAACATAAATTTATAATCTGAGTCTACCAGTGCAAACAGAACAATACTAAAAGTAGATTTGTAATTATGATATTCAGTTCCACTTTTCGGAGGTGCCTGTATGACTATATGTTTACCGTCTATTGCGCCAATGCAATGGGGCAAATGCCATTTATCTTCGAATCCTTTACTCACTTCTAGCCATATTTCTGGTCTCCTTGGCACCTGAAAAATAATAATATAAATATAAAAACATTATTACAGGAACAGGCAGATATAGAACAAGATAAAGTGGATGAGCGACAGGTACAAGATGATGGAATAAATACTGACACTGAAAGCGACCTGTCTTTTATTGAACCTCCGCCGTCCAAAAAGAAAAAATCGACGGATGATAAAATCGTAACTGAAGCCCTACAATGTTTAAAGACTGCTACAGAAAAATTGAGCGATAATTCCAAATTGTCACAAGAAGTACATTCATTTATAAATTTTATTGGAGCCAAAATGGAATCTTATTCACGTTCAACAAAAAATATGGTTCAACAGGCAATATTTGATGTCATAATGAAAGCTGATTCTGGGTACTATGATTATCAACCAAATATGCAAGTGTCAACGCAAGGTTATACAACTTATTCTCAAAGTGCTTCTACGTCCAGACCGCACAGTCAGGAAAGTAATTATTCGGCAGAAGATACGAATGACAGCTACAGTGATTTGTTTCAATAATAACTACTTTCTTTTTGTAAACTTATATGTTGCTTATAAAAAAGGCTATGTGATTATTTAATAAAGATAATTAGAAAAATACTCACACGTACGTTTTCCTTTAAACACTTGATAATCGCCAAACACACTTCAGGAATAATAATACTTATACTTTGCTTAGAAATTCTAAAAAGGTACTGCAAGCTTGTGTAGGAATCTCCAGTGGCCAAGAATCGTAATGTCAAACTTAATTTATTTTCAACTGAAATTGGTAGCCTAAAATGCGTTTCCTTTTTAGCAATCTTGAAACTAAGCATGTGTAGTAGATTTTCATATAATTCTGGTGACAATTTTAAAAAATTTGCATAGTGGCCGCTTAATTGATGGCTTTTTAACTCCGCTACTATATTCTGTTTTCTTTTAAAAATAGGATTTTGCCACCAACGCCGTTGTCTCTTTTTTTTCCTTTTTATCAGTAATATAATAGCTAATGATGCAGCAATTATATTAAAAGCACTAGTGTCGTCCGACATCTTCGAAAGTACTGAGCCAGTAAATGGAACTGTAAGCGCGAGGATTGAGTACGCGCAGATCGCGCGCCGCGCGCACGCCTTATACGAGCCTTGTATGAGTTGCGCTAAGGCGGCGCAACGAACCATTGCAGTGACTGCATGCGTGCAGCGCGAGTGCAGTTCGCGTACCGTTCGTGAGTTGCACATTCGCGGCACATTCGCCAGATGTGGACGCACCCTTACAATTCCAGAAATAGTTGAAATTCCATGTTGATAAGAATGATGCAATTCAGTCATACTGCAACCAGCGGCTAAGTATCTGTAACAATAATATTTATTTTTATTTTAGCAATGGTACTTCAAAAAAAATGGAGGCACATAAGGGATTCATTCTCAAGAGAGTTGAAAAAACAACGAGAGTCAAAAAGTGGATCTGCAGCAAAAAGACATCGACAATATGTTTATTTTGATCGACTGCAATTTTTGTCGGAACTATATGAAACAAAACCAGATGAAAAAAATAAACAGACTGGCGATGGTGCTACTGCGTCGACACCGAAAACTACAACTAAAAGTTCATCTGCTAACGACACAAATGAAACTAACACGCTTTTAAAAATACTCGCAGAAAGATTACAAAACAAAAAAGATGCAAGGGTGCGTCCACATCTGGCGAATGTGCCGCGAATGTGCAGCTCGCGAGCCGTTTGCGAGCTGCGCGCGTACAATTTTGTTCGAGCGCCGCTCCTGCGCCGCCCGCGCGCAGTTCACGCGCAACCTAAGCGCCGTACGCGATCAGCGCGCGGGCGGCGCGCTAGCGGCTCGCGTCTTCCTTCCACCCGCGTCTCAATCCCCGCACCCCTTACCCGCTCAGTTCGTTTCTGATTATTGGAGGTTAAGTACGTGTTGTCATGGAGTGGACGGAGGAGAACTGTTTACGCTTAATTGAAACATATAAAAGATTTCCAGTTTTGTGGGATCCTAAAGATCAATATTACTATAGAAAAAATGTAAAAAATGATGCGTGGAAAGAAATTGGTGCTATAATGGGAAGCGATTATGAACAATGCCGTAGCAAACTGTTAAGTCTTTTATCTTCTTTTAGAAGAGAGAAAGGAAAAAGTCAAAAAAGTAAAGGGACAGGGAAAGGCGAGTAAAAAACTATTTGTTACTTTTTATGTTTTATTTTATTAGTTAAATTGACTATGTAACTAATATTATTCTATATTTTTAGGTGCATCCGAGACTTACAAAAGTAGATGGTTTGCCTATGACGCTTTTTCCTTTTTAGCTGATCGGGATAAACCAAGGAAACGTATAAATACTGTAAGTAATTAAATCAACAATATTTATCTTGAAATGCAATACGGCCTTCATTTACGCAATAAGAAGCAATCTCATCTCTTATTTCGTTTATTTCTCTTGAATATCTTATTTGTGATGTTTGAATATTTGAAAGAGATGTCAAATTAGGTACGGATTGATTTATATACATATTGGAATTAGTTGTATAACTATCGGTGGCGTTCTGTTTCAAATAATTATGCAAGTGAATAATACTCATAACGACTACTTCAGCAACTTCTGGTTTTAATATCATAGGTTTTCTAAGTACCCTAAAAATGGATGATGCAATGCCAAAGGCACTCTCAACAATTCTGCGAGCTCTGCTTAATCTATAGTTAAAAATGCGTTCCGGAGTGCCTTTACTGTGGTTACCGGAGTATGGTTTCATCACATGTTTATCTAGAGCAAAAGCGCTGTCAGCAACAAAGAAGTAGGGTATCGCTTTAGTCCTGTAAGGTAATGCTTTTTCTTGTGGTAAATTTAAGGAGCCATTTTGCATCATCTTGTAGAACTCTGTATCTTTGAATATCCCTCCATCAGATATACGCCCCTGGCAACCAACATCAGCAAACATAAATTTATAATCTGAGTCTACCAGTGCAAACAGAACAATACTAAAAGTAGATTTGTAATTATGATATTCAGTTCCACTTTTCGGAGGTGCCTGTATGACTATATGTTTACCGTCTATTGCGCCAATGCAATGGGGCAAATGCCATTTATCTTCGAATCCTTTACTCACTTCTAGCCATATTTCTGGTCTCCTTGGCACCTGAAAAATAATAATATAAATATAAAAACATTATTACAGGAACAGGCAGATATAGAACAAGATAAAGTGGATGAGCGACAGGTACAAGATGATGGAATAAATACTGACACTGAAAGCGACCTGTCTTTTATTAAACCTCCGCCGTCCAAAAAGAAAAAATCGACGGATGATAAAATCGTAACTGAAGCCCTACAATGTTTAAAGACTGCTACAGAAAAATTGAGCGATAATTCCAAATTGTCACAAGAAGTACATTCATTTATAAATTTTATTGGAGCCAAAATGGAATCTTATTCACGTTCAACAAAAAATATGGTTCAACAGGCAATATTTGATGTCATAATGAAAGCTGATTCTGGGTACTATGATTATCAACCAAATATGCAAGTGTCAACGCAAGGTTATACAACTTATTCTCAAAGTGCTTCTACGTCCAGACCGCACAGTCAGGAAAGTAATTATTCGGCAGAAGATACGAATGACAGCTACAGTGATTTGTTTCAATAATAACTACTTTCTTTTTGTAAACTTATATGTTGCTTATAAAAAAGGCTATGTGATTATTTAATAAAGATAATTAGAAAAATACTCACACGTACGTTTTCCTTTAAACACTTGATAATCGCCAAACACACTTCAGGAATAATAATACTTATACTTTGCTTAGAAATTCTAAAAAGGTACTGCAAGCTTGTGTAGGAATCTCCAGTGGCCAAGAATCGTAATGTCAAACTTAATTTATTTTCAACTGAAATTGGTAGCCTAAAATGCGTTTCCTTTTTAGCAATCTTGAAACTAAGCATGTGTAGTAGATTTTCATATAATTCTGGTGACAATTTTAAAAAATTTGCATAGTGGCCGCTTAATTGATGGCTTTTTAACTCCGCTACTATATTCTGTTTTCTTTTAAAAATAGGATTTTGCCACCAACGCCGTTGTCTCTTTTTTTTCCTTTTTATCAGTAATATAATAGCTAATGATGCAGCAATTATATTAAAAGCACTAGTGTCGTCCGACATCTTCGAAAGTACTGAGCCAGTAAATGGAACTGTAAGCGCGAGGATTGAGTACGCGCAGATCGCGCGCCGCGCGCACGCCTTATACGAGCCTTGCATGAGTTGCGCTAAGGCGGCGCAACGAACCATTGCAGTGACTGCATGCGTGCAGCGCGAGTGCAGTTCGCGTACCGTTCGTGAGTTGCACATTCGCGGCACATTCGCCAGATGTGGACGCACCCCAAGAGAAGATGTATCCGAAGATGGGGATAGATATTTTTTATTGTCTTTGTTAAACGATTTTAAAAGGATCCCAGAAAGCCGTAAAATGGATGCTAAATATGACATAATTGGAATTATCCGAAAATACGCGATGCCACAATCGTATACACGAGATTATTACAACTTAGATTCGGAATCGTATGAACAGCGCGGCTATTTTACGAATCAATCTTCAGAATCCCAGGCACTAACAAATAATCAGCTTCCGTCCACATCAGATGAACTTGCAGCAATCTCACCCGTATCTAATTTAAGTGGAGATTCTGATGCTTCCATATATAGTGATCTTTTTACAGATTTTTGTAGTAATAAACAATAAATCAAATACAATTTGTTTACTTTACTTACCTCAATGTTATTACCAATCTTTCTTCAGCTGATATAGTATGCTTGAAAACAGATTCTTGCCGCTGAATTTTACTTTTAACTAATTCAAGTAGTTCGTAGAAACACTCTCTAGACATTCTTAGATAATTAAAAAAATTGCTTGGATCTTGTTTTAACCTAGGGTAAAGATTATGGAAATAACCCGAATTAAATGTTAACGAGAACATCGGTGTTGCTCTTTTACGGGGGCGTCGTTTTTCTTTCTCTTTGATGATTTTCAACAAGAGCACTAACAGTAATGTCTCTTCGTCAGAGTCCATGGCTTGACTGATGTCACATCACTGAGATAAAAACGCACGGGCGTCAAATACGCTTTTAATTTAGTCGTTTGTTGCCGGACTGCTACCGTACTGCAGCGGCTCGACAGCGAGATATAACCTGCGGCACGGTAAGCGTGCGGCAGCGGTCCGACAAGAAACGCATAAATTGAAAGCGCCCTTAGAGCGCATACAGACGAACGGCATGGTGTCGACGGCAGGGTACCACCGCAGCCGTCGACGTGTCGGCGGCAGCAGTCAATACGTCGACGGCTGCCGCCGATAGGCGGCAACAGCTGCCGTTGACAGGCGACGTTTGCAGTATTAGAATGCCGCGTACTAGTAGTCGTGGTATAGGAGCCAGTTGCAAAATGGATTCCGAGGAAGAAACACTGTTATTGCTTTTAGGGTTGTAGGGGTGTACACACTCAGGCATTTGCGCCAAATCAGCATTCCTGTAGCCGATAGCTAAGTAGAGCCAGTCGTCCCGTGTCGGCCTACCGACCAACACAACACACATAACCTGTACTTCTATACTCTGTGTAATTTGTGTTATGTGAACTTTATCTTTCGTTTTCTCTATGTACTGTATGTGCTAATTATAATTTCGGTACCAATATAAGCGAAGCTTTCGTGAACTGCATTGAGTTGTTTTACTGGAACACTAAATCCTTCTAAACATTACCTGGGAAGTGATTACCTTAGAGACAGTGAAGTTAATCATTCGATATAGACATAATAGTAACAGACTAACAGTGGTGACACCCGTGTGCAGTAAAGTGACTTTCAGTGCAAGTAACGTTTGGCGGGGCGACTCAATTTCAAGCGTCGGTAGGTTGACTCACACTCGGTACCCTTCAGTTCACTCTCTGCGGACAGTGAAAAGTAACGAAGATGTCGGAGGAAGATAAACCGGAGGTTGTATTGATTTCTGTAGCGGCGCGCATTCCCGAATTTTGGACGGACCAGCCGGCGTTGTGGTTTATACATTTCGAAGCGGCAGTGGCTCCTCAAAAGGCCAACGATAACGCAAAGTACCAATTACTCATTGCTAAACTGAGCAAACAAGTTATACAGCAAGTAGCAGCGTTCTTGGAGACACCACCTGAGGACAAGAAATATGATGCTTTGAAAAAACATCTACTAGACATCTATGAAGAATCAGAGACTAAACGCATTCAAAAACTCATGGGCGAGATGCAGCTCGGCGATCAGAAACCCTCACAACTTCTCAGGCGTATGAAAAGCTTAGCAGGAACGCGCGTATCGTCACAGACGCTGCTAGTTTTATGGCAGAATCATCTCCCGACGGCATTGCGAACGGTGTTAGCAGCCACCACCTTGGAAGATGCTGACAAACTCGCAGAGGTAGCAGACAAAGTGATGGAGACGACCCGACCAATAGAAGTGGCAGCCGTCACACAGGAGCAGCAGTCAAATCACCTATCTGAGGCCATAGCAAAGCTTACTTTAGAAGTCGCAGAGCTACGACGAGGGAAGTTTAACACGCGCAGTCGCAGTAGGTCGAATCAGCGGTACAGAGGACGCGGTTATGGCCAAAGAAGAGATCAATCTGGTACGAGAAAAGAGAACTACCTATGTTTCTTCCACTACCGGTTCGGGAAGAAAGCGAAGAAATGTAGAGACCCCTGCGCATGGAAGTCGGAAAACTAGCAACCGTACAGTCGGCGACGGGAAGCTGTATCGGGGGAACAAACCGTCGGTTGTGTATCACGGATAAAAATAGTAAGCTAAGTTTTTTAATAGATACAGGTGCCAATGTGTCAGTATTGCCCCCCACGGCTAATAAACGCAGTTTCATGCACGATTCAAACGATTATGTTTTATTTGCAGCCAACGGGACTCAAATAAAAACCTATGGTACTCGCACATTGACCCTAGATCTTAACATAAGGCGCGAATTACGTTGGACGTTTATTATAGCTGACGTTAAACAACCAATTATAGGAGCAGACTTTTTAAGCCACTATAAACTGATAGTTGATTTAAATAATAGGCGTTTAATCGACACGCTAACAACTCTTAATGTTATTGCCAGTGTTCAAAGTTGTATTAACGCATCTGTCACGACTTTATCCGAAAATCATCCGTATCACGATTTACTTAAACTTTTTCCAGACATAACGAAACCCATGTCTTTTAAAGAACCTCCACAGCATTCAGAGAAGCACTACATCGAGACAACCGGACCACCGGTTCACGCTAGAGCAAGACCGTTACCGCCAGATCGTTTGCAGAAGGTAAAAGAAGAATTTAAGTTAATGGTAGAATTAGGTATTTGCAGGCCATCCAAGAGCGCGTGGGCAAGCCCACTGCATATCGTCCCGAAAAAGAATGGAGACATCCGGCCATGTGGTGACTATCGGCAGCTAAACGCCATCACCAAACCGGACAGATATCCCATTCCGCGCCTGCACGATTTCACCTACGTCCTGGCAGGTAAAACAATTTTTTCACGTATCGACGTAAATCGATCTTATCATTTTATACCCATTAATGACGACGACATCGAGAAAACAGCAATAATTACCCCATTCGGACTTTTCGAATTTACGAGAATGACCTTCGGACTACGAAATGCAGCGCAATCCTTCCAAAGGTTCATGCATCATACAGTCTTACAAGGGTTGGATTTTGTATTCAGTTTTATCGATGACGTCATCATAGCAAGTACAAGTGAGGCAGAACATAGGGAACATCTTCGACTATTATTTGAGCGTTTAAACAAGTTTGGATTAACAATTAATCAGTCTAAATGTTGTTTTGGAGTATCGGAACTAGAGTTTGTTGGTTTTCACGTTTCGGCACAAGGAATTCGACCTCTACAAGACAAGGTACAAGCCATATCAGATTTTCCTAAACCTACTAAGGTTAACCAATTACGACGTTTTTTAGGCATGATAAATTTCTATAGAAAACATATTCCACATGCGGTTCAAAGTCAAGCTATTTTATCTCAATATTTACATAACGCTAAAAAGAACGACAAATCTCCCATCAACTGGACGCCGGATGCTGACGCAGCGTTTCAAGAATGTAAGTTACAGTTACAGAATGCGGTCACGTTGTCACACCCGAGCAGCGACGCTACGCTAGCACTGTTTACAGATGCATCGGACACATGTACCGGAGGGGTTCTACAGCAACTGGACAAAGGTGCGTGGAGACCCCTGGGCTATTTTTCTAAACGTCTATCAGATACTCAAAAGCGTTACAGCACTTACGATAGAGAATTGTTAGCGATTTATTTCGCCATCAAACATTTTCGTAAGTTGTTCGAGGGAAGGCCGTTAACGATCTATACCGATCATCGTCCATTGGTACACGTTTTTTCGAAAATAGGTACAGAGTCAGAAACACCTCGTCGAACAAGGCAGCTTTTGTTCATAAGCGAATTCACAACGGACATACGACACGTAGCAGGCAGCGATAACGTGGTCGCCGACGCGTTATCGCGCGTCGCGACTATTTCCTGTCCCACAAGCATCGATTACGAGCAACTAGCTGAGTCGCAGAAATCTGACAACTACCTAGCGCAGCATGAAGCAGGAAACGTAAGTAGTAATAATGTTGTAATCAAACGTATACTTTTACCCACAGTTAAAAAAGAGGTGTATTGCGACATTTCAACTTCAAAAATAAGACCATATTTGACGGAGGCGTTCAGACGTTTAGCATTCGATAGCATACATGAACTTAGTCATCCTAGTATACGCACCACGCGTAAAATGCTATCGGACAGATTTTTCTGGCCTAACATGAACATTGACGTAGGCAGATGGGCAAAAAATTGTGTCAGTTGCCAAAAAGCGAAAATCACCAGACATACGATTTCAGAGTATGGCACATTTCAGCATGCACAACGCTTTGAACATATTCATGTAGACATAGTAGGGCCATTACCTACATCACCAGACGGATACAGGTACTGTGTAACCATCATAGACCGAGGTACACGGTGGCCTGAGGCTATACCAATCAAGGATATAACAGCAGAGACGGTCGCCAGAGTCATCTACGACAACTGGATAACCAGGTATGGATGCCCGGTCCGACTTACGACGGACCAGGGTCGACAGTTTGAAAGTCAACTATTTGCAGATTTGCTTAAAGTTTTAGGCATTAACAGGATAAGAACAACCAGCTACCACGCGCAGGCTAACGGCCTTGTCGAGCGTTGGCATCGCAGTTTAAAAGCGTCACTGATGTCTCGTTTAACCAATCAATCTTGGGTTGACGAGCTTTCGACAGTGCTGTATGGTTTACGCGCAGTAGGGCGCAGCGAAAACGGCATAAGCGCAGCTGAGTATACTTTTGGAAAAACACTAAGGCTTCCAAATGATTTTTTTAGCTCGTCGGAAACTATACTTGACGACTCGTATACGTATATAGAAAATATTCGTCAGTCAATTGATAAATTACGGCCAATTTCAAACACTCATCGGGATAATCGCAAATGGTTTGTGCATCCGGATCTTAAGTCATGCACACATGTTTTTGTTAGAGATGATACGGTGAGAAAGCCTTTGAAAGCTCCATACGATGGGCCATTTAAGGTAATTAGGAGGAACGAAAAAACATTCGAAATTCAACTACCAAATCGCCGTTCAGTAATTTCGATAGATAGATTGAAACCGGCATACTTAATTAATAGCTCAGACGTGCAAACACAGGCGCCAAGTATAGTTATCGACACGGGTAAGCAGATGTCGCAACCTAGCATCGCGACTGACCCGGCAACGCAGCGAGTTTCACGCAGCGGCCGTGTCATCAAAAAACCCGTACGTTTTACTTAGAAATAGTAAGTATTTTAGGGCAGATATTTTTTTTTCCTTCCGCAAAGATACTTTCTTCGGTCACAGTCATAACGCATCTTTGATCAGTTTCACTACTGCAATAAATATCTAATAGTCAATTTTTTTATTCAAAGACATTCATTCAACATGGGTCAATATTCAACTAAGTTAGAGGAAGTAAATTATACGCAAAACAACATAAATCAAGTCAACGATATGAAGTCAAAAATGGATAGTTTTAACGTCATTTTGATCTGCATAAGTGTCGGTACAGTTTTATGTATGGTTTGCTGCATTTATTTTTGTTTCGCGAGATGCACTAAAAGTACGAAGAACTGGTTGAATAAACGATTGACAGTATCTTTGGAGGAAGCCATTGAACAGCGATCATCACCAGCGCAGGCAGAGAAAGGTAAACACAGAGTGATTATCGCGTAAAGCTACCTACACCTGTGTCTGGAAATCGTTCAAGTTTATGTAATTTTAAGACATTTTTTTTATGTATCGTTTTTTTTTTTGTAGTCGCGATAAGTCCTTAAAACCCTGGCATTCTAAATTATAAATAACTTGTGATCATTGTAAAATTGTAGTCATAACATATTGTTGATATCCTATCGCTTTGTATAATTTAATTCGTAGTTCAGCGCAAATATAGAAATAACAGATGTGGAGACTTGTACACAACATTTTTTTTTTTAACTATTGTAAAATTTGTCGATTTTTGTGTAACAAATTTTAGGAGGGGTGTGATGTAGGGGTGTACACACTCAGGCATTTGCGCCAAATCAGCATTCCTGTAGCCGATAGCTAAGTAGAGCCAGTCGTCCCGTGTCGGCCTACCGACCAACACAACACACATAACCTGTACTTCTATACTCTGTGTAATTTGTGTTATGTGAACTTTATCTTTCGTTTTCTCTATGTACTGTATGTGCTAATTATAATTTCGGTACCAATATAAGCGAAGCTTTCGTGAACTGCATTGAGTTGTTTTACTGGAACACTAAATCCTTCTAAACATTACCTGGGAAGTGATTACCTTAGAGACAGTGAAGTTAATCATTCGATATAGACATAATAGTAACAGACTAACAGGGTGAAGCCAGACGGGCGTAATTTTATGAGTTGTGAGTCGCGTATTTTCGGTCGCGTAATTTCTGCTGCATTCGGTTTCATACAAAAGTGCAGTTTGCGCCACACGACGACGCAAAATGAGTTGTCTGTCGACTCACGCGCATAAACTCGACCGAATTTCTGTCGGGGTGAGGGAGGGGAGAGCGGTCAGCGGGGCAGCGGGTGAGGGAGGGGAGAGCGGTCAGCGGGGCAGCGCAGCGACAGTTCGTTACGGGATGCGTAGGTAGGAGTTTCTCGCTGTTCTGAAAAATGTTCGACACGGAAAAATTGATTTTTGAAGTGGAACAACGGCCATGTTTATGGAATTTGTCAGAAAAGTCATACAGTGACAAGTTTTTGAAACAGAAAGCATGGCAAGAGGTCGCTGAGAATTGTTTTGAAGAATGGAACAACTTGAGCAACGAAGACAAAGAAAAGAAAAGTGAGTATTTTTACCATATTTTTATTAACATTAAAATGTTATTGATATACAGGCTGCTTTAAAAATCACTGAAATGGTGAGACACGTACAAAATATTTTTATTAACATTAAAATATTATTAATATACAGGGTGTTATAAAAATCATTGAAATGGTGAGACACGTACACAATAGTTTCATACACAGAACTCGATGGCATGGTCAATTTACCTCCCCATACAAAATGTCCCAGTGCTAATCGCATTTTGTATGGAGAGTCAAATTTTTTTTCGTGATTTGGTAAATTCTGACTATGCCATCGAGTTCTTTGTATGAAACTATTGTTTACGTGTCTCACCTTTTCAGTGATTTTTGTAACACCTGTATTATATCTATACCGGCTGTATCTATATGCTGTATCCTATATTAAAATTACCAATAAGTAATTTATTGTAAAAGATCAGAATACAGAATTGATTCGATTTTGCCAGGGTAACGCTCCTACTTCACAAACAAAGTAATTTTTAAAAAAATCTCTGGTGACTATAGCAGAACTCGACGACCTTCTTCCATTTGAAATTTGTTGAATACATTGTAAAGGACATTTCAAAAACTCATCGTCAAACTTAGCCCCAACTCTCCTTCGCACGAAATTGTGCAAAACGCATGTAGCTTTAACTATATCAATGGCAAAGTCAGGGTTGACTTGCATTGAAGAGTGAAGTACCCTCCATTTATTTGTTAATATGCCAAAAGCACATTCTACACATCGTCGCGCTCTACTAAGACGATAATTAAAAATACGTTTGTTTCTATCTAGGTTTCTGTTAGGATATGGGCGCATCATATTTCTGTGTAAACCAAACGCCTCATCTCCAACAAAAACAAAAGGTTGGGGTTCGTTTGTGTAATTGGGCAAATTTTTGTCTTCCGGTAAATTTAAATCATTTCTGAAAAACTTTTGACCTAATGTAGACTTTCTGAATATAGAGTTATCGGATTCTTTTCCATAATCACCAACATTAATCGTTGTAAAACAACAGTTTGCATCTGCCACAGCCATTAACACGATGGAGAAGTATTTCTTATAATTATAATAATTCGAACCACTGTGTGAAGGTGATTTTATTCTGACGTGTTTACCATCTATTGCCCCAACGCAATTTGGAAAATTAGTTTTCTTATAAAAAAGCTCGGAGTTCGAATTCCAAATAGATTCATTCGGTTCTGGCATTTCATTAGGCTGAAGTACATTCCATATTTGTATACAGGTATGTTTGACGATATCATACGCAGTAGAACGCCCAATCAAGAAGTCTTCACTTATTGTATTTAAATCAATACCTTTGGCAAGATACCTGAAACAAAATGTAAAAATAATTAATTGAACACAATTGAAAACACTAAAGTTATATTTTATTACATAAATCAATAACATAATCATCCTATTAAAATTAATCTTTTGCTTTTCAGTACATTTTCTGCAAAAAAAATGGAAAACCGTAAGAGATTATTACACGCGTGAAAAAAAAAAAGAAAATGAAGAAAGAAGTGGTAGCGCAGCAAAGAAGAAGAAACCATGCCCGTATTTTGATTTATTGCAGTTTTTAAAAGTTACCAAACAGTCAAGGAACTCATTTTCAAATGTAACTTCTCCTGAAAACACTGATAATGATAACGATGACAGTAATATAACTGGCAACAACGACGATGAAGATCCTGATGAACAATCCAGATCCACAGAAGCAGACTCACCACTGTATCAACCGTCTACCAGCCAGCCAGCGTCAATGCAAAAACCTGTATACGAAAACCAGCCATCGACGTCAAAGCAGACAGTGCCATCGCAACCCGAGACATCTGTATCCCGAACAAAAAATAAAAAACAAACACTGACACTGTTTCAAGAATCTCTTCTCAAAAAGTTTGATAATGATGATGATAAGGATCCTAATTGATTATTTTTATTGTCTTTTTGCCGGAGATGTCCAAAATGACAGAAAAACAGAATTTCGAATTTCGCATGGAACTTATGAAAGCATTAAATAAAGTCAAGTACCAAATTCCAGAACAGCACACACAATCAAATTGGCCTCATTTTTCATCACCCTTTTCCGATTCCCACAGCAGTAATCAATACTACCCGACACCAGTAAATAGAGGATACACAACACAGGCAAATGAATATCACTCTAATGAAATAAATGAATATGATGAAACATAGAATACTGTGCAGCTTGTTCATTAATCTTTATATTTAAGTAAAATAATAATTAAAATACTTTAAAACTTACTTGAGTGTTATTATTAATCTTTCCTCTGGGCTGATGGCTAGTCTCATATTTGTGTCCGATTTAGTAATAAAAGGTTTTACGTGATGTAATAATTCTTGAAAAACATGTAATGGCATATGGTAGTAGTTTTTAAACATATCTGGATTTGCACATACACGTTCATATAATGTATGGAACTGTCCACATATCAGCCTCTCACTATTGAGTGGGTTTACCCAGCTTCTTTTTCTGGCATCATCTTCAGTATCTTCTGAATATGCTTCGTAAATACACAATATTTTCAATGGATCCATCGCACTTGATGACACAAACACCCCGTATCAACACTCGATAGCGACTGAATAAATTACGTCCATCTGGCAGCTCAACCGAAATTCGGTTGGGCGTAATTTACGCGGCCGAAATTCTGCGACTCACAACTTATAAAATTACGCCCGTCTGGCTTCACCCTTACTCCGCCGCCGTCGCCGACAACATCGAAGAGCGCATACAGACGAACGGCATGGTGTCGACGGCAGGGTACCACCGCAGCCGTCGACGTGTCGGCGGCAGCAGTCAATACGTCGACGGCTGCCGCCGATAGGCGGCAACAGCTGCCGTTGACAGGCGACGTTTGCAGTATTAGAATGCCGCGTACTAGTAGTCGTGGTATAGGAGCCAGTTGCAAAATGGATTCCGAGGAAGAAACACTGTTATTGCTTTTACTCCGCCGCCGTCGCCGACAACAACGAAAAAGAAAGATACGTTCAGTGTGGGTTAAAGAAATATTAATGTATAGAGAACAAGAGGGAGATTTTTATACACTCTATCCACGTTTACGAGAGAACGAAAAAAAATTTTTCAATTACTTTCGTATGTCAATCGCTTCTTTTGATGAGTTAACAACTATCTTGAAAGCCTCAATATCTCGCCAAGACACCGTGATGCGGAAAAGTATACCAGCTGAGCAAAGACTCGCCATGACATTAAGGTAGCTCATTTTGTGGATGCGTGACGCTTGCGCACTCTCCGTCTATTTGCAGTCGACTGACAAAATGGCGGACGAAACACGCAAGAACCGCAAACATCGCCACCTGTCGGCGGCAGCCGTCGACGTATTGACTGCTGCCGCCGACGCGTCGTCGGCTGCCGTCGACAGATGGCGACGGCTGAAGTAGACTCTGACGTTTACAACTTGCAGTTCGTCTGTATGAACCCTTAGAGCTAGTTCAGACACGGCGGATTCCGCGCGGTTTCAAACAGCGCGGTTGAACCGCGCGGATCCTAATTACATTAGCGCCTTACAAATCGTTCATACCTGTCCGCACGGATTGACAATCCGCGCGGCTCCCGCCACTCAACCGCTAGAAAATGAATTCGCGCGGTCGCCGCTCGGTTTTATTTACTTGACGTACCTAGAGGGCGTTCAGTTGCTCCGCGGAAGCCGCGCGTATCGGACGGTGACAATGGATCGCTTCGACACCGAGCTATTCATCGATGAGGTGGAAAAAAGACCTGCTTTGTGGAACATCCAATGTGCAGAATATTCTAACAAAACGATTAAAAACGGAGCTTGGCAGGAGCTGGTGGAGATTTTTGGAGAAAATGAGGATTCTTTGGAAAAGAAGGTTCTTTTTGGTCAGTAGACATTTAATTATACATTTTACCAGGGTAGTTTACATGTTTTGTAATAGACAGTCCACCCCAAATAACTGAAATGTGTATAACGTTGTTTGGCGGTACGTAACGAGCGCGGGAAAACTATCACGTTGCCACAGTAACGTATAGCTATTAACTGTAATATGTACAACCCACCAACGCGACGCGCCATCTTGAGTTTAGTTATTTGGCGCGAACTGTAACAATTTTAATTTCATATTTTCGTGTCTTGCCATTCTACACGACCCTCATTCACAAAGTAATTAGCATATTTGTCTCTAATGTTTAATGATGATGGTGTACCCCTTCCTGCATGTAATGTAATAAGATTACTCATTGGCGCAGTATGTAAAGTATCTTCATACTGTATACCATCTCTAGTTCTAACAAAATTGTGTAGCACGCAACAGGCCTTTATTATGTCTTCGGCAAAGTCTATATTCACGTTTATAGGCCTATGAAAAATGCGCCACTTGTTTGCCAGAATTCCAAAAGTGCATTCAATAAAACGTCGAGCTCTTGATAACCTGTAATTAAATATTTTTTTTTCGTATGATAGCCCTTTACCTGCATAGGGTAGCATTACATTTTCGGATAAACCAAACGCTTCATCGCCAACTATGACGTATGGCAATGGTTTAGGATCTGTTTCAGATATTGGTTTAGGTTTTGGTATGTGTAATGACTTTTCTATTAACCTTTTATAAAATGCTGAATTTTTAAAAATTGCAGAATCACTACTTTTTCCGTAAGATCCGATATCTATGAAAGTAAAACAATAGTTACTATCACAAAGTGCCAACAGTACTATGGAAAAAAAAGTTTTGTAATTATAATACAAAGAACCCGAATCTTTGGGTTTTGTAATCCTTATATGCTTGCCATCTATGGCGCCTATGCAATTGGGAAAATTTGCATATTTTTCAAAATCTTTAGCTATTTTCTTCCATATATCTTCGCTGGATTCAGGCATGACGTTTTTTGTGACTTTTTCCCACAGAGCTTCACATACTTCACGGACAATTCCTGTGATTGTAGATTTGCCAAGACGAAAGTTGTAATGTAGTTCTCCAAAGGAACAACCAGTACCCAGATATCTGAAAAATAAAATATTAATCTGTATCGTTTTGAAAGTCTGCCGGGTCCGCTAGTTAAAGCATAATGAGTGTCTTGAATTACCTAACCGCTACTGTATTTATATTTGTTAAAGATAGTGATTTCTGTTCCAGGTGTATTATTACAAAAAAAATGGAAGAACATCCGTGATGCTTATAATAAGGAATTCAAGAAAGGCAAATCAATTCCTTCTGGTTCTGGTGCATGTAAAGGTTCAAAATACATGTATTTCGACCGGCTTTCTTTTCTTCAGAAGACGATAGAAAACAAAGAAACTATCACAAACATAGATGAAGCCAAAAATGAAGAAATTCGGAACATTGACCAAAAGCTAGATAATTTTGTAAATGCACGTGAAATACAACCGGTACCCAATAAAAGGAAGAAAACTAAAATTACTTCAGAAGAGCGATTGGCTGACATATTAGAAAATAGTATTGAATCAAGAGATAAAATACAAAGACAGATACAAGAAAGTATGTCAAAGCAAGATGATGATGATAAACTTTTTTGCATGTCATTGTATAAAGAGTTAAAGAAAGTTCCAGAAAATAAACGATTGGCTACTAAAATTGAATTGCTCCAGGTAATACAGAAAGGGCAGAAATTACCATCGCCTATTCATATCACGAGCCAGCAAAACACGCCTAATGCAGTATTTTGGCAAAACCAACAATATTCAAACCCACAAGGATATTTCACTGGATATTCTACAATAGTACCAGGAGAGTCTCCATCGCCTTTATCATGCAATAGCACTGACGATTCACAGTCTTCTATAGTACAAAATATATATTCTGACGTATAAAATAAATATCTTACCTTAATGTGATCACGAGTTTTTCTTCTGGGGACACGCTTGACCTCATATGGGTATCATTAGATTCAATTTGTTTACTTATCATTTCTAATAATTCATCAAATGAATTTATCGACATTCTCAAATAATTGAAGAATTTTGGTTCAAAACTTCTTAATTTTGGATATAAAGTCTGAAACTGACCATGAGTAAACCGATCGCGTAATATTGGATGCACCCAATACTGCCGTTTCTTCTTTCTTTCTTTTTTACGGAGCAACAAGTACACACATATTGCTTCTTCGACTTCCATGATTGGACTGTCACCCTATGCGAATAACGGCACTCCGCATGTACATCCGCGCCTGTCTGAACACTTGCGTTTAGAACCGCGCGATTTGCATCTGCGCGGAATCCGCCATGTCTGAACTAGCTCTTAAGGTCTTCGCACATTATAACAACTCACCGGCGACTCGACTCTATGCTAGACATTGAAATTAAAGCCCTGTATCATATGTTCAAGGTTCAATTTCAAAAAATGATTATAAAGTAGTGTACAACGAGTGGCCTACGCATCGTACACTAGAGGTCAACCCCGACACGTTTGTCACGCAATGACCATACGTCGTCCACGCAACGACCACACGTTGTCCACGTAACGACTATGCGTTTGCGACTGACGCGTGACGGGCAACCATTTGCCAGCCCACCCGTCCGCCCCGTGCCTTCCCCCCGCCCGCCATCATTCACTATAGAATCGAAGGACGGAGTGCACTTTGGCGGTACACGGTGATTTTTCGAAAATCATGCAGAAAGAAAAGTTGATAGAAGAAGTGCGAAAACATCCGCTACTATACGACCTTAGTGATCCGAAATATAGTGACGTACATAAGAAGGAAAAGGCATGGAATGAAATCGCTATTGTATTGTCGCAACCAGGTAAGAATTTTTTTCTACTCCGGTACATTTATCTGTTAATTATATAGTCCCGAACACCTATATAAAAGCTAGTCTTATTCAATTGCAAAAAAGTCGATCTAGTCTTTTTTGCAATTGAATTTTGCAAAAACTAACTGTCATATGTGACTATACAACTTCCCGCTCTTAATTATGCGGTAATAGGCGGGTCCACACAGAGCGAGCAGCCTCGCGAGGCATTTGCCGCGCGAGGCCGCTCGGTCTATGTAGACGTGCCTCGGCCGAGGAAATCGCGTGTACCGCCGCGGGCGAGCGACCGAGCGTCCGAGCAACCGAGTGTCGGCTTTTTGTTTTGCTCAAAGGCGCCTCAGTCGTTTGCCGCGCGCACTCTGGACGCACGTGTATTTTGTTTCGTGCCTCGCTCGAGCTTAATAATTATGGATAAAGATCAGTGTTTGAAATTAATATCTCTCTATGGTGTAAACACCTGGCTATGGAATGCAAGATGTGTGTCAGAATGGCGGGTGTACCTCACGGATTTTAATATCTGTTTTGGATTAAAAACGTACCTGATGTGTACCTCAGTGTACCTATCCTAAAAATCTGTCAATCCGGGGTATGTTGGCCCAAAGGGCAGAATGTCCAATGTGTCAAAATGCCAAGGAAATAATGTCCTTTTGTTAAAATGTCCAGTGGTCTGAACATCCAGGTGACTTAAAACCAAATTGTTAAAAAGACAAACTGATATTAAGTCCATTTGTCAAAATATCCTATTGTTAAAATGCCCAGTTGTCATAACATCCATGTGTCAAAACAACATGTACCTCCTTCTATGTAAAGATTTTTAATAAAATAGGTACACCCGCGGTCCTGACGTCAGGACCGCGGGTGTACTTCTAGTTAGCATATGTAGGTAAGTTAACTGTATATGTAGATTTGGTACCTCTTGTGTACCTGCAAAAACAAATATAAAATAAATAAAAAATATTAAGGGAGCTGAGAAAATGAAAAAAAAAAATAAAAAAAAACGGAACTCTTATAATCCTATAACCCTAGTTTCTGTCTGTATGTAATTATACATTTATGTATAGGTACAGAATTGTTACATTCCTAAATCACAAAATATATTTTTATGTATATTACAAAAAAATATTTAAATCCATAAAGGTCACATTCTGAAATCATACGTATAGAGCTTTTTCTTACATTATTACGAAGATCGTCCTAACACTCCCATTGCTTGCCTCTGAAGGATACCTACATGAAAGTATATACTGCAGTAATGAACTAGATCATTTATACATAAACATTTTGTTGTTGATATATGTTAATTATAATTTGTATTGTGCAACTTCTTTTCTGTTTTGTTCAGAATGTGTCATAACTGGCCAGTTACAAAAAAAGAAAAAGAAAATTTTAAGTGTGCATTTGATTCTTTATTACAATGTTTAATCTAGTACATGTTAAATTGCTTTACTGTCTACAACAATATAAACTGTGTTTCTAAGTTAAAAAAATATGTTACATAACCTCGACGACGATTTTATGACAATCTTATAGATCGCGTGGTGAGATATTTTTGTTCGCTTGCGCAAAAGTTTTTAAAAATAAGTCATATTTATTTTATTAAAATGAAACGTGGTAATCAAAGTTGTGTACCGTTACAAGAGCAAAAACAAGCGTTTGTCAAATATAGACAATATTTAATGTTAAAAGATGACTTGCCTTCACCCTGTGATAAGATATTTCATAACATATGTAAGGATTTACAAGGCAAGATGTCTACAAAGGCATTGTATATATCATTAAAACGAAACTATGATTATTTTTTTGATTCTGAAAGTGTTGGTTTATTGTCTGAAGATAATAGTGATTCAAAGAGCAATAGTTTCTTAGCTTCAGATACTGAAGGTGCTTTAAAAGACGAAGACGAGGTCCCTAGTAAACATGAGGTATTTACATTTTCTCTTGATATGTATCACTGGGAAAAAATACAACCTATCACAAAATACACTGTACGAAATAAATTACAATCTAAGTCCAAAACTTCTCAAAAAAAATATGTTTTACCGAAACATGAATGGGCTCATCTCCTACGGGAAGAAATTTGGAAAAAAACAAAAATACCCTGTAGTTGGACATTTAAAAACCATTCCGTTAAATATGGCGATACAGTTACGTGCTATGGAACTTGTGTGCAATGCAAAGCGGATGTTAAAATACGAATCAATTGGCCAACGGATAAAATCATAGTTTGTGAAGGGTTTTTAACTAACTATGACAGTAGTCATCATCAAATACCCGCAAAAAAAATTAAAATGTCCCCTGCTAAGCGAAGAGAACTTTCTGAAAGTTTGAAGAGCGAAGAATCTGCGATCATTGTTCGTAATAAATTAGCGGATGAAATTATGTCTGTTGGAGATACTGAGCCATCAATACTGCCAACTGCGGGATGTTTGCGTCAAGTAAAATATGAATATAAACAGAGTCACTCCTATCATAATCATCCTATTTTGGCCTTGTGGAGTATGACAACAGTATTTCCTTACAATGAATTGATAAGGCATATTGCTTTGTACCCCTTTTATTTATACTATTGGTCACCAGCTCAAGAGAGATATTACGAATCCTATTCAAAATTAAATTCAACTGTTATAAGTTTAGATGCCACCGGCAGTATTGTAAAAGAGACTGGTCCGTCAACTGAAAAAATAATTACAAAACACATATTTCTATATTCAGGAGTACTGTATGACGTAAATAATGGAAAAAGTGTACCTGTTATGCAGATGTTATCTGAAAATCAGAGTTTGAATACAATAAATATGTGGTTAAAAGCTTGTTTGGCAAAAAAAAAAACCCTCCCAATGAAGTAATAGTGGACGACTCTGCTGCTATAATTGGAGCAGCGGTTAAGGCATTTACTCGTCACGAGACCACGAAAGATTATTTAACTTCATCGTTCAATAAACTAAATTCAGGCGCTAAAACGCCAAAAGAAACATATATTCGTTTAGATACTAGCCATTTCGCGAAAACAGTGTATAATTTATCTTGTCTTCAAAATGTTGACTCACGAGTGAAAGCCTTTTATTGTAAATGTATCCTGTACATTAAATCGTTAGATAATTATGACCGCTCAAAAGACGTGATCGCAGATGTAATAACAGTTTGTCTTCATAAATTCATAAAGAAGAGTTCAGTTGGCATACAAACATTGTTTGAAATTTCAATCAATTTCAGAAAACGAAAGTGTAAACCTTCTTGATAAGTTAAGTACTCTGTGTCAATTTAAATACTGGAAGAAAAAAAAGAAACCACTGCTAGTAGAATGTTATGAAAAAACCAAACATGAGATTATCCATTCATCTGCTCCTCTGGAAATGTTTACTTTGAATACTTGGGTCTCAAGCATAGAGTACAAGATTGAGATTAATTTAAAAGCCGTCAAACAGGCAAAAGCGTCTTACGACGCGAGTGTCCTCAAGTTTGAAATAATGAATGAAATCCAAGAGAAATATCGTGGATGGCACATGTTGTTCACTGACGGGTCGAAAAGTGATGAAGGGGCAGGTGCGGCTTTTTACGACTGCACCACCAATTTCTCTGAAGGTTTTAAGG